>NC_050527.1:13090098-13103370 GCF_002922805.2 Oryzias melastigma
GGTACACACGTGTCCGAACCGTGTCCCGAACCGTGGCTTCTGATCCGTACGGACCACGGATAATCCGTGATCCGCAACACCCCTAATCAAAAGCAACCATTTTCTGTGGTTGTTTGTTTATTATTGAGAAAGAAAAGTTGACTAAACATTTGATATTCTTTCTTTAGCATTTTCTACAATTGAGCTGGTAAATGAACATATTTTTAAGTTTAAGTTTATAAATATTAAACCTAAAATCAGGTGATGAATCTACAAATAAGATCCAAATTATCTAAATGGGACAAGAAAGAGACGATAATCGACATAAAGCAGACCAAGTAAAGTAACTGGATTAGATATGTTGTAATACAAATATTTTTTTAGAGTATTTTTAGATGCTTTTAGGAAGATTCTTCTACTTCCCTTTGAAACAGTACTGCTGATTCAAATCTGGTTCATGTGACATGGTGGGTGTAAGAAATTCTCATCATTTTGTTAATAACTTGTGTACCAGAGCTCCAGCTACTATTTCACAAAATATTTTGGAAAACAGAACATGTCTCACCAGAGAAGACTCGTCATCTGCAGGCAGGAGACTTATTTGGTCCGGGGAGGTGATGGAGGAGCGGTTTGTGCGGGGAGTCCGGGGTGAGGGCAAAGTGTCCCACGCGTTGTAGCCGCTCGGAGGTGGATTGGGCATCTGGACCCCTGAGCGCTGGCAGCACTCCTCTGCGTTGTTCATCCACGCCTCTAGGAGCTTTTCTCTGTCCCAATCTGATACAAATAGTCACAATTTGGTATGGCAATGACAATGTCTTTATAAAAGTTAGTATGTTTTAATAGATCATTTACTTTTGTTGGTATGTTTGCTAAATAAATCAAAAAGATGGTATGGCCAAAATGACAAAAGTCAACTCTCTTTTTGTGTTTGTTCTCTATTAAAGACCAAATACACCTTTTCCTCTGAGAGTAAAGACTTTTTTTCAAGTCCCACTCCAATCATCTTTTAATCCATTTTATGTACTATGATTAGGTCATTTTTATCCAAAATTTGGTGCATAGTTTCTGCAGAGTGGCAGGAGCTCATTAGAAATTTGCCTCCAAGTTCTGGATGGGGCTGTTGGTGTAAAACAATTCCGCCCCCCCTTCCCCTCCCCAAGAGTTCCGTATATTTTCTACATCAAAAATAAGCTCTTTTTCAAAGTGCATCTTTTCATCTTCTCCAGATTTGCAACAATTTGAATAAAAAAAACTCAGAAATCCCATTTTAAGCGTAATTTTCTTAATATGTTTTGTGTTATGAGAAAAAATGCCACAAGAACATGTTAAAAACACCATCAGAGTGGTGTATGAGCCTTAAGTGTATCCCTGAGTGTTGGTACCATGAGCGCGGAGCAGAGCTTCGGCAGTGAAGAGCGGGGCCTGCAACATGTCAGCTGTCTCCACTATCAGCATGTCCTTTAGTCTCCGCAGATCCTGAGGCCGCAAGCCTTCATACGGCTATAGAGCGGGAGAGAAGAGTGGAAAAAATATGATTGCTGGCAAGAGAATAATGGGAAGGTAAGATGACATGTATTGAGATGGGAGAGGGGGAAAAAAAGAGCTAAAGGTCATCTTGTGAACGAAAAAAGCAGAAGAGGACTGAACAAAAGAGGAAAAGTAATGGCAAAGGTGGAAAGAAAAGAATAAAAACTCAACTCTATTTCTAAAAAAACAGGAAATTTCATACAAAACCTTTAATCTTTGTTATTTGGTTGATGTTTAATTCAAAGGAAAAAAATTATACGCCGTCACAAAGACACTTTCCTTTTTTTTACAGTGTAGAACAGAATTTCACCCACAATGCTTTGCTTTACATAAAATAATTAATTTTCAAACTGTTAAAAACAAAAACAAGCTAATCTAAAAACCATCATAATTATTTGAATTCAAAGGTTTTCTCATGAAAAAGAGTTTTTTCTTACATACTTCTGTCTATTAAGGCTTTTAACAAATAATAAATCACAGAGCACAGGCTTTCTTTTGTTTTATTTGAAACTTCTCATCACTTTTTTTTGTTGTAAGAGGGGTTTTCAGTTCAGGCACAGACACATGACTTGTGAACACCCATTGAGCTAATAAATGACACACATATAGGAGTCACATGCTTTACGCTTGACTGTTTCTTGTGACTAGTTTGTGTGCGTTCCTCTGAGGTTCTGTCCAGCCAAAACATCTGACTGTGGAGAGGATAGCCAGCACACAGTTTGAATGACAAATTCAAATCTAAAATGCTTTATTACGGCAATTGTGAGAGATACAGAGACAGGTGGGGTTTGTAAAATTTGCTGAATAGCAAAACATCTTTATCATTATCACATTATCACTATTATGAGCTTAATGGGTACAATTCAAAATTTTAAGTCCAATTTTGTGGCCCTTCTCTTATTGATGACGGTTTCCAATAGTCGCCAGGTCAGGTGGCTGGGCTCTGGGCTCACAAGTCCTGTAGATGCCAGGTGTCTGTGCTATTTATGCTGTGAGCCGCAGTAGCGATGGCCAAGAAACGTTCATTCAATTTACCATTTAAACTTTGTGCGGTCGCATACGCCAAAGAACATTTTGGTGAGGAATCTGCACAACAGTTTTGGGGTAGATCCAAACGTATTTGAGAATGGCCAAAGCAGATGGGTGATATTGGGAAGACGGTTGCAGAAAAAGGATCAATGATTTCCTGGTGGAGGTGCAAAGAAAGCAAGCGATGAGTTAGAAGATGAACATGGATTATGAAAGAGAAGTCTATCTTTGATACAGAAATTGATGATGCTTCAAAGAGAAAAGAAATGTCTGCCAGTGCTAATCAGAACATAATACAATCTCATCGCTTCAATAAAACCTGAGATGTTCATCTGGTGTTGCTGTCTGCATTTCTTGACCGAATTTCACCACAAAATGAACCCATTAGCAATCACCATTCTGTCTGTGATGGAATAAAAGCCAGTCTCCAACAGACACTCATCTCCTTTAAATGCCAGGGCTACTATTAGAAAATATATGATATAAAATGTGTATTGTAGCAATGTTTTTTTAATAGAGATACCCTGATCCAGTTACATTATTTGAAATCAAGCCTGATCACACAGTTTCAGATTTTATCAGAATCAGATGTTGTATCCTACTTAGGGATGAATACTTATTTTATTCCTTTAATTATCAGTACTTCATATTATAAGTGTATTATTACAGATAAATAATTTAGTAGAAGTTGGCATAAAGTGCAGCAGAATCCAGCATGAGTTTGATCAGGAGACGCACAAAAGCAGTTTAGTAAAGTAAGCAAGATATTCAAACATTCAGACTTTTGGGCTCCATGAAATGTTTTAATAAAAGTAAAAAAAACTCACAGCAAGTGTCTCTTTTGTTTTGTCTTAACTCAAACAACATCTCACAAAGGCATTCCAAAAGAAAACGATTTGATTGTGTTGTTTTCTCAAATGCTGCTAAGAGAAACGGCAGTGAGACTCCTGCTAAGGGACTACAAAGCGCAACCTCCAGGAAAAAGTGATTAAAAAAAGAAATTCATTATTTCTTTAAAAAAAAACTAATAAATATGAGCTATTTCTGAATACTCATCATCATATTCATGCTACAATGATTTTGGAGGAAGAATCTTTAATGGAGGTGTGAATAACAATCAAAAATGTTCAATAACTCTGACGATGCTGAAGCTAGAGTAACTAAACTCTCTCATGTTAATAATTATCTATTTTTACTTGTTTATAGCCAACTATTTTTTCCAGCTGAATGTTGCACTATTTTCACTTAAGTGTTCAAGCTACTTCACAGAAATGCTCCATTTAAGTGCCAAATGATAAAATAATGTGAATAAAATAAAATTCGGTGAAAACCTGTTTGATTATTTTTTTAAATGTGTTACAAAAGCATTGGATATTCAATATCAGCATATACTTAGAATCAAATGGCTCTTAATCGGATAATTGTATAAAACTGTATTCTAACAATGGTTTTTGATTTAAAGTTGTTTCAACAAAACAATCACGCTTTCATTTCATCTGCTTCCTGTAGACTCTTCAGCTCCTGCTGGAAACTTATTTGGGAAAACCCCAAACAAAACTTTCTCCAAAGGTCACAAACAGATCTGGTTGCTCTAACTCCGTTTCATAAACAAGCTGAGCTCAACTACTAAGTTTTGTGTTTTTAAGATGAGGGAAAACAGAGTAAATTCAAGAAATTCTGACACAAACGGCCCATAAAAAGGTTCCAGGTTAGACTTAGAAGTTCTTCCTTGTGCATGAACATCACTATAGCTTTCAAAATATTGGGTCTACTAGATCTGAGTATACTTTATAGTTAACTTGAAACAATTGAAGCTTTTTTATTGATTATGAAAGTCATTTATGGGATAATGTATTGAGATTGAATATTATGTCAAGTTTTGTTTTGGTGCACTTGATTTTCTGTACCTCTCGTCGGTCTAGGGCCGCGTACTCGGCTTCTATATCTTCTGCCTCGGGGCTGAGAGAGAAGACCATCTGCGACTCCAGGCGAAGGGCCAACTCCTTGTGGTGCTGCTTTTCTGCAAAGTCACATGGAGTCTCGCGGTTTTCATTCTCTGCAAACAGGTCTGCCTCACTCTCCACGAGCAACTGAAAACAAGAGGACAGCTTGGCTTTGGAATACGTGTGATACGAGCAGCATTCAGAAAGAAATTCACAGATTCAATTATATAAATATAGTTGAATAAAAACACATTGTGTAAATGTGTTTAGCAAGAATGTTTCACCAGCATTAAGAGTTGTTGCTGAAAATTATTTTTGTAATATTCCTACTATTGTTACCATTCAGACAAATAATTCACAAAAGCATTTTTTATTCTTACATCTTCAATTTTGACAAGCATTAAACTGAATTTAGACAAAAATGAATTTAACAGTCAGAATTTAAAACTATTTTATAGCAATTCAAGCAAATTGTCTTTGTTTTATTCTTATTTTCTCCATCTCCGTTGCAGCCATGCAGAAACACTGCCTCCCTACGGTTATAAACATGTAATGACCTGGTAAATAATGTTCAATGTAAAGCAAATGCAGCAGAAAAGTCTGCAATAAAGTGTAACCCTGAAGCACACTGACATTTTCATTGAGTTTATGCACTGAAAAAGGTCCTCTTCTTGTGACCCTGTTCTGGTTCATCGTTAGCTCAGCTTCATCCGAATAATTCTTCCTTTTCTTCAAACTGGGACAGTACTGACTGTAATCTGTATCAATAAGTTAATAAATACTGCAGAAAATCAATTAAATAGATGATAAATCCTCTATATTTTCAGTTTAAGAAGAGCAATAAGGAGGTAAAATGATAGTCATTTCCTAACTAGGCTGCTTAAATGGGCTACAACTGCTGCTACTACAAGATCCACATTTAGAATAGCTCTCATCTCGCATCCAGCTGGAGAGTGAAGTGGCACATTGTGTCCATCAGTGATCCGCCTGCAGGCTCACCAAGCTGCTTTGTCAAGAGTTGCAATCATTTAATCAGTCTGGAGACGCTATTTTTAATAAAAAAAATGATAAATTGGACCTATTTTCTTGAGGCAGTTAAACCACCAGGCCAGGCTGATGCACAGTTTACAGTGTCTGCATTTTACACACGTCACTAATTTTATTAGAGACAATAGTTGTAAATAGAAAATGAGTGCAAAGTATGTTTTCTACCTACCACACCTGTGTGACAAAGCTACACAGCACAAACAATTGAAAATTTAAATTTTAATTATTCTTCCTTGTTTTTTCTGCTATTGTTACGCTGATTAATGTGTAAAAATAGACTTTTTTGATAGTTTATACAAGTACCTGCCTATATTAAAGACCCACTCTGATGTAAATTGTGTTTTTTGGTGTTTTTAACATGTTCTTTTGGCATTGTTCTGATGATAGCATGTATAAAGAAAATTAAGTAGAGGTTGTCTTGATTGGTTTGATAAAAAAAAATTATAATATCAACTACAGGCTTCCCAAATGCTCTTTTATGCTTTTGAAATAAGCAGTTAATGTTGGGGACTTGTTGTAGTTTGTATTACTGTTAAATTTGATGCAAATATGTTCACTTTAACAGAAAATGAATATCGGCCAAAATGTTGCATATACACTTAAAAAAAATATTGGTATTGGCTGATCTTTAATATATACCACAATTTTTTATCCATTTCAAAACTGCACCAAAAATATGCAAGAAATGGTCATGGTGCAATAAATGTAAACAAATAAAAATGCATGAGTCAGTCTCCCTCCTCAAGTATGAAAGGACGGCCATACAAAAGAGAAGAGAACGAGAAACATTACGAAGAAAGTAAATATATAAAATGAATACAATCTTAGTGAATAAAACTAAAATAGAAGAAGAGCTGCAGGAGGGAAACTGGAAGTGGCCGGCGTATCGGGGCCGTCTCACACTTGCTGATGTGTCATCACCAGAGGTGAAACTTAATAAAGGGGGTGATTTTTTTTTTTTCAGCATCTGCACGAGTTCTCTCTTTAAGGCTGTGTTAGCTTTGCATTATGACAAATAAAACTATGAATTACATTGATTGATTTGTGCATCTGGGATTTATCTAGAAAACAAATATTCTTTTATCACAAACATATGACTTTAAACTATTGCCATTCTGTATTAAAAAAAAAATTATAATAGAAAATATAATTAAAATGTGTGTAACATTGACTTTAGTAATCGATATGTATAAAACCTGTAAAGATTTTTAATTAGAACTCTTGATATTTTATTCATGAAACTTTGCATTGGTGTTGTACTAATGATTACGTGCTGACATTTCTGATCCTGTGTACTAAATACTGTAACCTCACCTCAACACAAGTCTTCATGCCTGAGGCAGCAGCATAATGGAGGCAAGTGTTCTTCTTGTTGTCAGAGGCATTGACATCAGCCCTTTCATACTGTCCGTGATCCAACTTTGCTCCCGTCCAGGAA
The DNA here is from genome assembly GCF_002922805.2 of Oryzias melastigma. Taxonomy (NCBI): domain Eukaryota; kingdom Metazoa; phylum Chordata; class Actinopteri; order Beloniformes; family Adrianichthyidae; genus Oryzias; species Oryzias melastigma. The sequence continues at coordinate 13,097,062 of NC_050527.1, forward strand.
AGGATAATTTGGAGGCATTCCGCTCTGCGCTGTTCATCTTCGTACGGCCGTGAGATCCTCGGCTGCAGCGCCCCCTCGGAGGTCAAGATCAGGGGCCCCATGCAGAGGAGGTGCAGAGACGTCTCATTGTGCACATTCCGCTTGTTAGGATTGCCATCTTTGTTTTGGAGAAACGGCCTTCAGGAAAAAAGTTTGGAAAAGTTCAGGAGTTATGTGAAGGCAGTGCACAGTTTTCTCTTGTTTATCTCATTAGTTATGTTCTTAAAAAAAATATAGATGTTTTAAGGCTCCACACTACACACTTAATACACTTTTCTTAGACAGACACAAACATTTTCAACATTTTCTCTTTTGTTCAAACCTTTGCTGAAAGATGAGTGCAGTTTCATAGAATGAAAACATGATAGCAATAAAACTTTTATGTAGATTTGGCACAAATTGTCACATACAACAACCAATCAAGACGCGGAAAAAAAAAGAGAATACAAAATAACAAAAATAAAAAATCAGCTAAACGTGAATCACGATATAGCGAGGGACCACAGTACTGATATTTTTTTTCATTTATACAAATTTTGCTGATGTTCAGCAAAGTAAAAAATAGATACGTATCAAAAATTGATTGGGCAAATGCAGTATCATTTGAAAACCACAGATATGAACAAGATTGTGTTGGTTAAAGGTTATAAAATCAATCAAGAAGTAAATAATCGATATCTGGCAAACTGCAGTTTCTCCTCCTTCTTGTGTTTTTTTGTTTTTTTTGTTTTACCGTTTTTGTCTTTTTATGTACATGTGATGCAAGCAAAAAGTCGTCCAATCTTAAGATTGCTTCTTCCAAGTCAATACCTGAATACATTTCTCTGTCAAATGCCATGCATTATCATTTATAGCTTTAAATGCCATATGAATAAGAGACATCTACTTTTTGTGAACACTGAAAAAAATGTGTTTTATATCAGTCAATCTTTTAATTCTACACTCACTGTCATTAATACAAAAAAACATTTAACATGAAGCAGGACTGCATACATCCCAACTGAAGAAAAACATTGCGATCCACGAAGACTTTAGAAAGCATCACAATCAACCCTGTATGCTAGAAAAAGAGAACGCTCCTGGAATCTCATTCTATTCCAACCCAGCATGTTGCATTCCTGAGAGCAGATGGCTATGGGGAGGGACAGATGGGATAGACATATAGAGACTGAACAGGAACATTTTTCTCTTTTAAAACAAGAACCATTTGCAGAGTGCTAAAATGTGAAGCTACTTGCTTAGAATTAGAGTACGGGTGATTATCACCTCAACAAACAGCCCCAATGTTCCCCTTACACAGTCGAAAAATGTATTACATTTATTTTGATTGTTCCATTGGATGTGAGGCGTAACCTGACCTGATGAGGCGTATCATGGCGTGTCTAGCAGCATAGTGCAGCGGAGTGTTGTGCTGGTAGGACTCTCCATACGTAGCGTTGGGATCCAGCGCCTCCTTAAACTGCAAGTTGCTCTCATACAGTTGGCAGGCCAGCAGCTCGTCCCCGTTGATGAGAGCCTTGCGGAACTTGGTGGCTGTGTTCCCCATTTCGTCCCCGACCCGGGGAGTTCAAGCCTGGACAGACACAGCGGCCTTTTAAGTCGTTTTCAAGCCGTTGGAGTCAAACAGGCCAGCATGCTGCATGTCCTAAAAAAGGAAAAAATAAGGAAAAAAGGGAACTGTTAAATCCTTTGTGCTGGTTATTGAGTCCGGAGAGGCCTTGCCAGCAGAGAATCAGTCACAAGAATTCCATCCTGAAGGCTGCTCGGGCTTCTCTGCAACCAGCGTCTGTGTCCGCGTCATCGGGGCATCGTAACCCCCCTCCTTATGTTTTTATTTGCTTATTTGTGTTTTTTTTTTTTTTTCACTGAACATAGAAAGCACATAGCTCACACCGTGAAAATGATAAGACTTCCTGTTGCATCACCAGGAGCTTCCACCTCTTTATGCCAACTCGGTCCGTCCCACTGAGGCCAGCACTCATTATGGAGCAAGATATCCTTTAATAGAGAAGACCACGCAGCGATCCTTCCTTCCGCTTCTACCAGAGCGCCACATGCTCATAAATGCTAGTGCAACGTGCAGAATTTGTTTACTAGTCAGTTTTACATATCACACATTTTTAGCACCATGTGGATTGTATTTAATCCCAAAAAACACTCTGAATATTTCCTTGTCATGCAACCAAAATAAACTAAAGAGGCTCTAAATAAAGTTTAATATCTAGGTAATGATTTGATCCTACATGTACGAATGTGTAACGTCGCTGGCCACATATTAATCTGCCTTCTTAATATGGATGTTCTGGGTGGCAGCGTCTCTAAATAGATAACAGAGCATGGACTAAATTGGAAGTTTAGTTTGTGCACGGTTCAACCGTTTTTCCCTGAGGTTTGGACTTTTTATCAGCTTGAAGAATGTTGGCAGTCAAAGCATGAAAATGGTTTGATAAACCAAAATATGTGTTTGGGAGGGATTTGTGGAGGCATTCATTTTCATGACAACATTGTGCGGAGAATTTCTTTCCCACGAGAGAATTTGAAGTAGGGATAAAAATAAATAAACAAATAAAATTGGAGGTGTTTGCTTAAAATTAAAACGATTAAATTATAATTACTCTTTTTGAACATGGTTCTCCCTTTTTTTGCCCAAGGAATTAACTGCCAAAATGGTTTAAGTCCACATACCAGCTACACAACCTTCCACAGATTACACAATGTAAAAACCTGTCATTCAACATTCATGGTATGTGCTATTTACAACTTATTTAGAGAACTCCAAACCTTCCTGCTGCCTAGTAATCCATTTTATAAACACACTATGTTCCCATTTGTGGTCAAGGGGTTGCAGGAGCCTACCCAGCCACTGGAGGTCAAAAGTGGGGTACACCCAGGATAGTTTATTAAGACAAACAAACACTCTCACCTAAGGGACCATATTTAGAGTCACCAATGAAACTATGAAGCATGTTTTCAGACTGTAGGGGAAGCCAGAGTAAACACATACATGCATATATGTGGAGAACATGCAAACTACACACAGAAAAATCTAACAACTACCAGTACACCATTCAGCCTCTTCCATGGGGATACAGAGTATATATGTTTTAATTTGTAAAAAAAGAAATGACAGAAAGAGGTTGACCAAATGTGTTTGTGCATCGTTTTATTTTATTTTTTAATAAAGTTAGCCGTTTGTTAAAAAAGAAAAAAAAAACACTGCTAACATTTACTTTAATATCCCATAGAACAGCTAATGCTAACACTCAACCTAAACATACATTGTTGAGTAAATGAACATCTTTATATACTCACAGACATGAATTTTCCAAACTCTTAAGGAAATATTTTTAAAGTAACTATTTGTGGTCTAAAACACAGTTTTTGCGCATTATTTGCTTATTCTTTTCTAAAAAATGTGTACTGCTATACCACGAGCTACATCTAGAGGCCAAACTTAGACGCCCCCCAGGAGAAACAGAACAATGTTTACAGTGTTAATGATCTGAACATTTTTGTTCAAACTTCTCCTTTTGAGAATCCATGTAACACTGTATGATATTAACAATCTCATTATTTCACTAATACATTTTACAGTATGGGAACTGTATGAAATTAATATCAATATTTTCAAAACCTATATACAAATGTGTCGAAATATGTAAACTCAAAATTAAATTGAATCGAATTGAGTGATAGAAAAAAACTGAAAAAAATCGGAATCGAATCAATCCAGGATCTTGTGAATCAAATCAAATTAATCCTGGAAATTATCGATACCCAGCCCCCCCAAAAAACCTGTTATTTTCTAGGACATAGTTTCTGCAGAGCAGCAGGAGTTCGTCAGAAATCTGCCTCCAAGTTGTAAGCAAAACTGTTGGCGTGGAGAAAGCCTATCTTCATTTCCCATCATCCCTTTCTTTATATTCTCTCCTGCTAGCTTACAGCTCTACACAACCTCAACCTAACATTACCAGGGCAACAAAAATGGCGAGCTATATTGGAGATTACCAGTCGTACATGTTTTGTGCCAGATACCAGCTCAGACGAGGAAAACAAAGACATTCGTGGATGTAATTGTCAATAGGTGTATAAATTGGAATGGAGTGGAGCAGGGAGCTTGTGGCTTACCATTGTAGTCACATCTACAATCTTTTTTCCAACAGCATCTTTTCATTGGCTCCTGATTCACGATTTGAATAAAGAAATACTCAGAAATGCAATTTTTAGCTTAATATTCTTTATATATATATCCTCATTCATAAGAAAAATGGCACAAGAACGTGTTAAGAGAACCAGTAACACAATTATCATTGGAGTGGGTCTTCATTATTCCTATAACACGTCTCAGGAAAGATCTAGTGCATCTAGTAGTGCTGGACGATATGAAAAAAAATTGTATTTCACGATATAAATTATTTTATACCACAATAACAATATATCACGATATACCACAATAAAGTAGATTTTTAGTTATTCTCTGAAAAAGACATTGGCAAAAATGTAATTACTTACTTTTCTCTGACTTTATATTTTCAAGTAACTAAATTGTCACAAATGAGAAACAAGTGCACAACAGTTTCAAGTTTCTTAGTAGGAAACCCCCTTTTTGCACGGAAGTTCAGCAACAAAAATAAACAAATGAAAACAATAGAAGAGAACATGCACGATAGACACTCTTCTATCACCCACACGATATGTATCGTCATATCACCCAGCACTAACATCTAATAAAAACAAAATAAATGCTACTTACTTTAAATCTGCATTACTTAAATGATTATTTAGCAATCAGACACAGTATTCCCCCTAACATTGGCCCATAGATCAAAGAAGAACAAAGACATTTTTGTCTAGCAGCTGCATTTTTGTCCTACTTTTGGAATCAACCATTTGACTTCTCAAATGTTAACATATTTCTCCAAACCATCATTATTTTGTAACAAGATTTTTTTTCCTACAAAATAAAATACAATAAATAGAGTACAAATTTTGCCAAAGGATAGATTCCTTCAAAACATCGTATTATTATGTGTGCGATACAAGCAAAAGAACAAGAATAGTAGCAAGAACAAAGAAACATAAATTCAAATCAACATTACATTGATTAAATTGTTGTGTTTTTTAAAAAGGTCCTGTGATGCAAATGTCATTTTCTCACTTATTGAGTTTGATTTGATAACCTTGTGACCATGCAAAATGTGATAAGAAATACAGAAAGCTTTGAAGACCAGTTTAAGGAAATTATAACAGTGATCTACTTTTTTATTCACTTTAACTAGATTAATATGCACAGTTCTAGTGTCATCCTGTACTGTCAATAACCAGATCTATGTTTATGCATAATAAAAACAGCGTGTCCATCTTATAAAATGCAATAAAAGGTGTAAAGTGCACCTCATAGACCCGTTTACAATCCAATCTGTGTACCAAGTTAGTGTCGTGAGGACAGGCATGACACTGCAGACAATTACAGGATAAATCACAGTTAGCGTCTCACTTGGAAAAGTGCAATAAGAGATGACACACTGAGCAAAGTGGTATTTAGTGATTAGTCACGCGCTATTTGAGGATGTTACAGCCTCTTGTTATTTAATTAATTTACTAATATGATTATGGTCAACGATTCTCAACGTAACAGCGACAACCAACCATTCCTGAGATTAAGCAAACAGCTAGCAACATAACTAAACAAAATACAAACATATCGCTTGGCCACTTGTCATTTCATCCTTTCACATGGGCCTTCCCTTCACTATATCGTGTGTGATTTTCATGTTCATTTGCTCTGACCTAAAGCATTGTATCTTGTGATAATAAGCAGTCCTAGATAATGTTTTGTTATGGCAAAGACACTCGCCGACCACTAACCTTAAGAAATGTTAGCTGAAAACATGTCACACCTTTGTCGGGGACAGTGGGAATGACAAAAACACAACGTTGCTGGCTAGCAATGTTTTCAAAAACAAAAACATCGTGACGCTAGCATGTGCGTTGATGAACGTCAGTGCATGCGTTTGCGGCTCAGCTAGCAAGCTACTTACTCTGCAAGCTAACTTCATGCTAACTGGAACAGTTGTTAAACTCGGGAAATAAAGACTGACAAGTGTTTAGACTTACATTAACTGCGCATGTCTCTAACGTAGAACAGCCAGTGGGGTAAAGCTTTCACTTGGGAGGTAAATTCCAGTGTTTTTGTCCTCGTTGAGTGAGGCGACCCTCCTCTAAACAGTGGAGCTGCTATATTTCTCCTCAACACTCTGGTAACTCTGC
>NC_050527.1:13103557-13119288 GCF_002922805.2 Oryzias melastigma
TTCTTGAAAGATTATTACAGACTTTTTATTAGCATAATCATTGCATTTTTTAAGATATAGCTAAAATAAATAAATGACCATTCCACTAAATGAGTAAACTTAAATTGCAACTATTTGCTTTGAGTTTTAGTCGTTATAATTTCTATTTATAAGTTATATTTCACGTCAATTTTTCACTTGTTCATTTTTTCGCATTTTTTTATTTTAAAAATGCTGTAGCTAAAATGTGAAATTCAAAAAAGAGACATCTTCAAGAAATACATAGATATCGTAGGAGCAATAAAAGAGAAAAACATAAATAAACCCCCTTTTTTAGGCACATATATATATTTAATTCTTAAGGTTACCAAAATTAGATGTTAGTCTGTCGATGGTCAAACATTTATAAATATAAATGTTGCTGCAATGACAATGTATGACCACTAGGGTGCGGCAAAAGTCCACAATAAGACACGTTTGGTCACCAGAGGATTTTTGTGCTGCTCCGAACCAGCACGTAACACACCTTTTACGTGATGGGTGGATGGATGCATGTGTGTTTTAATTAATAAATAACAAATATAAAATTGAACACATAAGCTTTTTATTATCAAACATTTGACCTCTGCAGAGAAGTTAAATACAGCATATTTTTCATCTTACAAGAGTGCACACATTTCATAAAGAACAGCCCATCAATAAATAATCTGTAAACACATAATCTCACTGTCAAAGTAGATGCATACGTGTGTGTGACGATAAAACATGTTTTCTTTATAATGAAGGTACCACAAATGCTACAGGCAAAAACAAAAGAAAAAATAATAAAACACTTTTCCCCAAGGTCACAAGGTCACATCCATCTTGAAAATGTGTGGGTATTTTATGTCATACGCTGACCTCTTGTTTTCCAAAAGAAAAATGGAACAACAGGTTCCTTAGATTTCAAAAACTAAAATGGTAGGGAATGAATAATTCACGGCGTGAGGCCCTTCTCTGCAGTAAAACTCATGGGTTGCTATAAAAGGGATAGTAAGTTGTCATTCCTTTGGATGGAGGGGTTTCTTTACTGTAAGAAGTGTTGGTGGCAGGAGACACTAGGTCCCCACACTTGGTGCCTGAGTCCTCGGTGCTCGTGCCATTAAGGGACAACCGCCGTCGTTTGCAAGTCATGGAATATGAACCAGTCTTGTCTGGCGAGACGGCTGTAGGGTGGCTCTCAGTCCAAGAGCTGATTAGGGCCTCACTGCCGTTCACCTCCTCATCTGTGTGCGCTTTGACTTTGTCTGAGTCCTCTGGGAAACTTGCAGTAGGGCTAGGTCTGGGAGACCACGGCAGACTGGGGGTGACTTTTCTTTGGTACGCTGCTCTCGTGCTCCACCCTGCAGACATGGTGGTGAAAGGAGAGTCTGGATAGTAGCTTAGCGCATGCGAGGTCTGCATGGACAGTGATTTGATACCGTACGGGTACAGGGAGTTTGAGTAGTCCCCGTCATAGGGGGCGAGATCGAGCTTGTTGCTGGCAGCGCTTCCGCTCTGTTGCATGGAGGTCACAAACCACCTCTGCGACGCGCCTTCCTCCGTTTGTGAAGAAAGAAGGCTGTTGGTTTGCGGGACCGCTCTCTCACAGTTGTAGAAGCGGTTTTGGGGGAGATTGTTGACAAACTGGTCTTGGAAGAGGGGCTGCATTGTGTAGCGGGTGCCAGGGACAATCTGGTGGGCACGGGGTGAGTCCGTTGGAGATGGGGTGAGGCGGTCTGTCTCTGGAGCTGTGTACATCCTTAAAAGAAAAATGTATAAGTTTTACTTTAAAATAATGCATTTCTATTATTTAAAATAGTATTTATTCAATATCAATGTAAAGTCTAGTACTCACGAGTCATAATTGTCTCTAAATCCTTTGGCAAAAGGGTTGTGATCAATTTTCAGCTGTGTAATCTAAGAAAAAAACACAAAAGCAGTCGATTATAAGTGAAAAATGCTAAAAACAAGATGTTAAATTGGTTAAAAGTGACTATATTGCAGAGGTAATGTCAAACAATGTGAGTACAGGAGATTATTTTTCCTTACATCGGTGTTCTGGTACGCAGTGACGGCTATAAACTGGGTCTCAGGAAAGGTGAAGCACTGGGTCTTCAGGTCACTGGTGATGTCTTCGATTCCGTCCTCCGTCACCTCCACAATGTGCAGCCGGGGCTGGTATTTATGCAGCGATTGCAAAACAATCATCTACAAAAGGCCGTTGGAAAAAGAAAAAGGGAAATAAATCTATTAATTAGAATAAAACACTTTATTTAAAAATGAAAAAGAATGACGCTGAGTATGTATATGTAAAAAATAGTGCAAATATTGTTTAATATTCTGCTTTTTAAATTCTAAATATTGTGAAAAATGACTATACTGTTCAAAACAATGAGAACATTTGACAATAATAACAACCTTTTTTTTTTAGTTTTTAATTTACCTGGGCTGTGCTGTGGCTGGTCCCTTTGTTGTTAGTCAGTTTGAGTTTGCTAAAGGAGATTTCTTGTCTCATCCAGTGGGCCCCTGTGTTCGGAGATTCTGGGTGGATGTAGACTTTGTTCCCTTTAGTGCAAAAATATGAATTTTACTGTCAAACAAGCAAAAAAACAAAAACAAAAACAAGAATACACAACTAACTCTCACATTTTTAAATTTCAAATCCAAAAAATACTAATTATCAAGATTTTTTTTAAATAAGAGTAATTGTAAACTTGTCCAAAATATTATTGGATTTAAAAAAAAATAAATATTAATATAATCATATTTACATGTAAATAAACAGATTAAATACATGATAATAAAATATTACTCACAAAATGTACAATATATTTGATAAAAATTTTACATATTTATAACTTGCTTTATTACCTTGGCTGCTGTTGTCCGCCTTCCCACAGGTGACCCATTTGCCCCCCTGAAACCTCCAGTGGTTTGGATCGGCCAGAACCACCTCCACAAACACGTTATAGTGCGCAGTCACGTTCAGACCGGTGATGTTATAGCTGAGGAAAGGAAACATCCGCCTGCAGTGCAAACACAAATACACAAAATAATTAATATAAAAGCAATTTTACATCATTTATCCATAGGGTTCTGCTGTCTTACCTGCCCTGCTTGGTGATGATCATCTCCGTCTGGTGCCGGTGGAACTTGAGCCACAGCGGCCGGTTGCAGAGGTAGACCTGGGCCCTGGCCCCGGGGCCGCCGCCGGGCAGCGTGACGTTGCTGAGAGCGGTTCCGGAGCCGGTGTACGGGTGATAGATGCAGCCGGGACTCTGCCCAAGCTGGTAGGACGGCCCGAAGTGACTGCGCCCGCCGGAGGACGAGGAGAACCCGGCCGGAGGCAGCACGGAGCCCAGGTGGAGCGACGACGAGTACCTGCCGGCGTTCGACGGGCCGTACATGCTTCCTCCGGGGGTGTAGGGGATGAAGGAGCAGGGGTTCGCCGCCTCGGGGCTCTGCTTGGAGGTGGTGGCAGGAGCGTAGTAGCGCTCGGAGTCCATCCCGTGCTCTGCGTACCTGTTGCTCGGTTCCTCTGCGTCCGCGGCTGGAGACTTGCGCCTCGCGTCCGCCGACTCTTTAGAGTAGGAGCTGTTTTCTCCTTCACTGCCGAGCATATCTGGGTCTTCTGCCTTTCTCAGGTTAATTATAGGCGTTTTTGGTCCCAATTAAAGAAATGTATTTCTTTCTTTTTCTTTTTTGTTCTTTCAGAAGAGATGTAGAAATCTAATAAAAAAAAAAAACCTCTTGAAAGCTGGTTTCCCTTTTTAACAGCCTCTTGTTGGAGCTTCCACGAAGACTGTTGATGGAAAAAAGTCACAAGTTTGTCTCCATTGAAAACAAAAAAGCAAACCAACCTCCAAACACAAGTTCCAGGCCTCCAAATTGCGCAGTGCGCACCTCAAATTACGCACAAAACTCACCTTTTTATTTCTTTTTTTTCTATTCTTTTACATTATAGTATATTTTAATTTTCAGAATTATTTTAAATAGAATTTTAGAAGAAAACTCCAAATACTTCATGAATCAAACTGACTCTAATTTGATCAAACACAGTATTTAGTTACTTTGCGCGCACTGGACTTGATCATCCAAAGAGCTCCAGACTGATTTTATTATTAGGAGTGGATTTGGTATATATGGGGCCATTTCTTGTAAATCAGATGACAAATTTGAAGAAGGATGCAGAGATTTTTTGGGGCAGGGGAGTCAAGTGAAACTGTAAGTGAAAATTCGCCCACTACTCTTGAAATTCGTGAGTTGTTCCCTTTCACAACCAACCCAGAAATTTAGAATCTCAGCATTATTTCTTTTTTTAAATAATTTTGTAAATTTGGCAAAACTAAAAGTTACAAAAGCGAATTTGAGTAGTGATAAATTCGTTTGTAACAAATGAATTAAATAAGAGAATGAAAAAAACAAAACATTTGGTTTCCATCTAAGAAACAGATAATCCTGTTATCATTTGGAGCTAATGAATTCGAATTCATTCAGTTCAGTTGCGGTCCTGCACGTGTCCCAGCGGGACAGCCTGTGCGTAAAAATGGGAAACGGCCAATTATTTTTCCGTTTGAAGGAACCTGTGATGTTTCATGGATCAGACAGTCAGATGTGAGAAACGAAATTAACCAAAAAACCTAAGAGGGGAACTCTAAACCCATAACCTAGTTAATTTGTAAACATCATCAAAATCATATTAAAAAATAGATAAAAAATAAAATAAAAACAAAAACATGTGACAAAAATATTTTATTTTTTGAGCTTTGAATTCTTTACAATAATTTTGCTTTAAAATATGTGAAAGTGCGTGAACTTACCGGGTGATCCGCCCTCCCCCCCTTCCAGTATCCGTTTCTAAATCGGGGTCAAGACCTTCTTTCTCAAACGCCTTGAACCCGCTGCGTCCGTCCTGTGCCCGCCCGTGACATCATGGTGTGTTTTGGGTTGAGAGCTCGGCAATATGGGGGCTTCAGAATAAAGGCCGAGCTGCGTGGAGGCGGGCCAATCAGAGAGTGGAGACGCACTCCCCTCCTTGTGGCCATGACGCACCCAGAGCAGCCCTTTTTATCAGATTCGATCGGCAGGGGAGGGGCAGGGGATCCTCCGGATCACAGAGAGACAGCCTTCTGTTTCATCCCATCACGCTCACAGATGCATCCTACTTTGTAAACACTCCACTGATGGTTCTCCAGAGGAGCTCCCTCTGTGACCCCAAAGCTTGCACACATTTCTTTGTCAAATATTGTCTTTGGTCAAAAAAATGAACCCTCAGCTGAGAGAATTCACACAAAAGCACATTTGAAGCTCATTATATATAATAAAAAAATGCTTTCTTAAAAGGCTGCATATGGCTCAATTAGTCAACCCTGCTATGGATTATTGATCTGACCCTTCATATCAGTTCAAGTGGAGGAGTCTTCATTTCAACCTTTCTCTAAAGTTTGTGTGAAAAGCAACATTTCCCATCATCCCTTTTTTCCCCACCAAAGTCTCTCCTGCTTCAAAGTCAGACGGATTTCTGGCCGATTGCCGTGTTAATGGCACACCTTTCAGCGGCTTAAACAGCCGTTCTCCCCTCAACACCAGACGATTCTCACCCGCCGCTTGTTTACTGAGAAAGATTTCCATGATAAAAGCTGCTGAGGAGATTAGTGAGGCAGGTAACCACCACCACCCCCTTCAAGATGAACCATATCAAACAAGACAAATCAAAACTGTTTGAACAGCAGTCTACAGCTAATACACTTCTCCTGATGGCCCTGATAAAGTGAACGACTTGTTGCATCTCTTCAGGGACTCACAGGCTGAGTATTCACAGAGCTCGGTGAGAATGTGGTTTTGGTAGGAAATTTGCTTTGAATCAGGTGTCTGTTTCCGCTGTTTATGCTTAGCCCTTTATTTTCCTACAGACTTTGGGTTGCTGTCACCAGGTTTACGAACCTCGAATTTATAGAATCAGCTTGTATTTAATATAAATTAATATAACACTTAAAAATTCGTATTAGTTCTTCTTCTTTGTGAGCTACCGATATGACACATACTAGGAACACTTGAATGGTAAAACATGAATCAGAGGTGAGAACAACAACCACCCCGCAAATCTTTTATTAAAACTTGGGCTTTTGTGGCATCAATTGCAGACTATTGCTGTCTGTCATGGCCGTTTTCATTGCAAAAATATGGAAATATAGACAAGAAATTGTAAAAATTTGAACCACAACATAGTAAGATCATACTTTTGAGAGATAATTCACTTGTATAACTTTATTAGAATACTATTTTGTTAATGAAGTCCAGAATGAGACATTTTGAGTCAATCACAATCCAACACTGGATGTCAAAGGACAAAAGTTATCGATCAAACAAAGAAATATAATAATATATTCATAATAAAAACATGAGATGACATATTTACTTTAATTATGATTAGGCCATTTTACCCTAATTTAAAAAAAATAGTTTCTGCAGAGCGGCAGTTTTCATAAGAAATATTGGCGTGGGGTAAGCCTACCTTAATTTCGCATCATCCCTTTGTTTATACTCTCTCCCATTAGCTTACAGCCCCTAACACCCCAACCTAACATTACCGGTGCAAATAAAAATAGCATTGAAATCCAATAATACAATTCTACACATAGAATCAGAGGTCCTCGTCCAGAACCAAGAGTCCCCCCACCCCCCACCCCCAGCCAGCAAGGCAAAGTGACTCCCATATGGTTTAAAAGTGAAGAAAATGTGGGCCCTAATTGGGTTTGTCCACAGTTTCTGTTGTGCCCCCACTTGTGTTTGCCCACAATGACTCCACTGCCCAGGGACTTGCAGTTTGAGCAGCGACCATGCTTGCTCTGCTGACCCCTGGAGCCTAGATAGCAGAGCTCACTACACTGTCCATCGGGCGACTGTTTAGCGGACCGAGCTAGCCCAGAAAGTGTCAACCCAAGCCAATGTGGCCAAACAGGTGGGGCCACCACAGAAACTGCGGACAAACCCAGTTGGGGCCCAAATTGTCTGTCCACCTTTAACCTTGTGAGGTCCATTTGACCTTGTTGGCTGGGCCACATCACTTGAAAAAAACAATGTTTTAACCGGCAACCCTAACAGATATACTGCATTCACATCTGCCACGTGTCAGAACCCATTCTACAGGGTTTTATATATTTATCAATCAACGCCCAATTTGTACGTAGAGCCTGCCACTGAACATAAAAACTTGCGTAGCAACACAGGATCACGTGTGTTCACAACGCAAAAGCCTGGAATTCTGGTCTACCTGCATTTTCATAGACTTTTCACTGAAAGTGGCTGCTGAAGGGCGAGTCGACGCTGCCAGTCTGTATGCACCTTTACAGTTTTTCCTGTTTTTAGCTCTAATATAAAAACCTTTGCTCTAAGGTTAGATTAAGTTGTATTATTTCCACTTAAAGTTAATGATGTCAGGTGCCATCTTGTCTGTATGGAGTGGAACAGAGAGCTTGTGACCCCCCTGACTGTAGCACTACGTCACTGTTTTTCCAACTTCATTTTTATCATGTGCTCCTGATTTACACCGGTTTAAATAAAGAAATATTCAGAAATACAATTTTAAGATTAATTTTCTCCATATATATCCTCCATCATGAGAAAACTGCCACAATACCATGTTAAAAACACAATTTTTGTGGAGTGGGTCTTAAAGTCAACAAATAAAATACAGTAAAAGCATGAACATTTGTTGAAGTTCATGTTAATGATTACTTTTATTCAACACTTGTACTATTTTTTTATCTATAATTAATTCCAGCAAAAAAAAAAAGAGAATCAAATAAAACCTCTGAAATGACTTCTCAGCACTTATCTGTATCTGTATGTTTATTGGGAAATCAGAGTGTCAAACAGCCTCCCCCATCTCTGCCTCGTTCAGTCTATAGCTTCATCTACCTCTTCCTGCTTTCTGACACGTCTAAAGGGTTGTTTCTGAAAACCTACCACTGCGTTGGTCAACCCCCCACACCCCTCCCCGCTGCGGCGCTCAGGAGGCAGGAGGAAAAAGCTAGTGACCTGGTCACTGCGGCCCTTGCCCTCGGACACTGCCACCCGGCTGGAAGCTGAAAGTCTGTTGGTCTGGAGCCAGGCCAGGAGCTCGGCGCAGCTTGTGATGTCACGACAGACACGCCTGCAGAGCGGAGACGTGATTGGCTTGGAGAGTTTGACTTTCTCGCTTCCTCTCAAAAGTGCCTCTCCACAACTTATAGACCTGCAAACCAAATTAATTATCACTTTAATTGAATACCGGCCCAGCTTTTTTGCCATCCATGACTAATCAACCGTCCATGCTGATTATGCAGGAAAACCATCTACTTAAGACATGTGATTTAATTCATGAGAAAACCTAAGAAATTTTACACTGATCTTGAAGTTATACCACTGCATAAAATATGCAGCATCTATGAAAAGTTGTTGCTGCAAGAACTTAGTCAACTTTTGTGATCTTGCAAACTTATAGATGTCTCAGATTGGGATAAAATATAACAAATACAGATACATTTAAGCTGTAGATTAATCAAATATTAGTGTTTCAAAAGAAAGATACATTGAATATTGTCATAGTTTGTGATAACTTTGCTAAGAATCCTTTTAACTGGAGAAACTGTTGGAAAGTGAGGAACTCAAGCCACCCATGTGCTCGTGTCTTACCCTTGATTTACATTTATGGTTTAGTCCTAGATCCTGTTAAGAGCAGCAGCAGGAGCGGACCATCACATTTGGTGCTCAGCGTGGGGGCAGTTGGTGAACTGTCATGTTCCAGCTATCCCATGGAGATACACTTCTGCCTCTCTGTGAACATTGGGTGTCTTCTCATTTGCATTTGCTAATGAGATCCTGTTAGCATGACTTTATTTTGGATGGCTATCTCTGAAAATATCTCTTTCTAAATACAGGATGAAGCCCTATTTGTTTAACCCTCATTCCAGGCTCATTAAGATCAAGTGGTTTGCAAGCTGGATCTGCAAGAAAGTTGTGCTTTGATTGAAAAAAAATGTTAGTTTTGGCTAAAAAGCATAAACATTCTTTTAATTTTGCCATTAAAATTTTAATCCAGGTTCTGCATTGGCAACTTCAGGTAATTTATAGAGTTGCAGTTGCAATTTCTGTAGCAATCCTTGCAATCTAATGCTAAAAACACTGCAATGAAAGGGAAGGAGCCTAGCCGAGTTCATGCTGATTACGATTCAAAACAAGAAATGTCTTTCCACAGAAGCTTAACCCAGCCAAGACCCACAACTTCTCAGATCACTCATCTGACAGGAACTTCTTGAAGTCGCTGGCCATTGCCAATTGAGGTCTGTTCAGATCACTCCCTCGTTATTATCACCCAATCTGTAGTGTTAAGAGTTTCTGCCCACCAATCTGCCAGTGTCAGCAGCCAGCCTCACTTTGCTCCTAGGTCACATTTAGGAACTCCCGACTTCAGACAACCATCGTCAGAAAAACAAAAAAGCACTGAAGCTACAATAACTGTGTCGTGTTTATGTGATGTTTGGTGATGACGCACACTTTACATTAATAAAGTTCAAGTTCCATAAAAAAATAATCTAAAATACCCTTTTAACTTATAGTAATGTTTGATTATAGTAAAAAAAAAAATGATAATAAAGACATCTCCATAATCATTCAGGGCCATTACATTAACATTCAGCTACAGGAACTTAGATGTTGTTCGTATTCATCCATACTTTTCTCAGTCTATTAGAACCCTTGAAGGACATGGATTAATGAACCTAAATGGGTTTGTGATTTTGTCATAATGATGCTCTATACTCATTCTGTCACTGCCCTTCTTCTGTGGTTTCCTTATAGAGAGAACATGGAGATTTAATGGATTTAGCATATCTATGAATGTCATAAAAGCAGATGCAGACAAAAAAATATTCCTTTTAGATGAGTGTCCCTTTCTCCATTGAGGTGGAAAGAATATTTTCTGCTTTGTGTCCCCTCTCTGAGCAGAAAGACAGGACCCTTGCTTGTATTTTTTTCTCAAATGGGAATGTGCTGACTACGGTATCACATTGTGATTACCAATTTAGCTATGATCCTCTTCTGTTGCATTGTTATTCCACAGTTGACTGGGAGTTGTAGCAAAATGCTAGCAATGGAATGCAAGCTTCATTAGATCCATTGATTAATTTATTGTTTTCCATGGTTGCGATCATTTCCCCTAAGGTAATTTGCAGACTCTTTATGGTTCAGAGCTATAAGCCCAAGAGTTAATTAATCAGCTTTGTTTAGAAGTTCGAATGCTGTAATGCCCCTCTGAATTGGTAAAGGCTAAGAAGACAAGAGTCTCTGAGAATTACAGACCTTTGTCTACCACAACAAAAGATCAAAACTGAGCTGGTGATTGAACAAATCCAATTCTTCTGCGTCCACAGACACACGTGTATATATGTACACAATGTAGACCAGCGCCAGAATGGGACAGAAAGGTGATTTAATAGACTTTGAACATGGCATGGTGGTTGGTGCCTGACGGGCTGGTCTTAGTATTTCAGAAAATATCCAGTGAGTGGCAGTTCTGTGTGCAGAAATGCCTTGTTGCTGCCAGAGGTCAGAGGAGAATGGTCAGACTGGTTCCCAACCACGGAGACAGAGGACTGGACCTGGAAGCCCCCCAGCCAAGAAGTAGGAGGAATAGAGAGAGAATGCAGAGCAGGAGCCCCAGCCCAGGTAGGGACCTTCCCCGCTCTAGGATGCTCCAGGCCCAGAGCCAATGCCCCAACCACTCAAGACCCATGCCAGTTCCCAGATGAGAGACATGCCATTCCCCAGGACTCCTGAGCACCACCCTCCTCCACCCCCAGAGGCAGGCCGGGACCACTCATAGCCAGCCAGGACAAACCGAAGACAAACCAGGGGAAACGGTAGAGGGGGAAGGGGACACCGGTGAGACAGGGCCAGGGGGCGGTGAGCCCGAGAATCAGGCTTGAGGCAGATGGGCTACAGCAGCAGAAGACCACACCAGCTGCCACTCCTGTCAGCTAAGAACAGGAAACTGGCGCTACAGTTCACACAGGAAAACGTTGTCTGGCTTAATGAGTCTCCATTTCTGCTGCAACACTCAGAATTTGGTAGGGTCAGAATTTAGCATCAAAAACATGAAAGCATGGATCCATCCTGCCTTGTATCAACTGTTCAGGTTATTGGTGGATGTCTAATGATGTGGGGGATATTTTCTTAGAACAAATTGAACATAGTTACAACCCCACAGCCTACTTGAGTATTGTTGCTGATCATGTCAGCTGGGGGACCAACCCCGTACTAGCCAGGTGTACCTAATAAAGTGGCCAGTAAGTGTATATATAAAGAACAAGAACTCATGGGGGAATTGGAGGCCTGACAAGTGAAGTGAAGGTGATGGGAGCATTCAGACAGTAACCCCAAACAGGAGGAGTTTCTATATCAGACCTCTGGAAAAACCGCAGAAATCTCTGACAAGAAAAGTGTAGTGATAGGAAGAGCAAAGACAGGCCTCTAGTAGAGGACTCGATCTCAGATGAGAAACCACCCACAGAATTTCTCTATATTTACAGTATTTAGGCACAAGAGGACCAGAACAAAATTAAATTAATAAAAGGAAAAAAGAAATCTCTATTCAACCAATCTAAAACAAATTTAAAATAGGTATTGTAATTAATTGCAGTAACAGAAGTATTGACTTTAAGTGTTGTCAGACACCTATTATTCTTAAAGAATATGACATGATGGGGCAACTTTAAATAAAAAATATCTTGAAAAACATTTTTAAATAATGAATATAAACATCTAATATATACAGTTTAGTCCCTACTCGTATGTTTAGTTTCTGTATGAAAGACTGCACACATAACTCATATCTAACACAAACTTTTGACTTGATGGGATTTTTCGAATGCTCAATGTTCAGAAATTGCTAATTATGGGGTTAAAAGTATCTTCATCAGTGAGCTAATCAGATTATTAGCAGACAAACTACTTTTTTGCACAGTATGTGTGTTTATTGCTTCTGACAGTATAGAATAGAGCAAAAGTGAATTTAAAATAAAAAGAGAAACACAAAATGCTGCATTGCTTACAGTAACTGTAATACTTCAAAATAAAACAAAGTGTTTGATGACTAAATAAATCCCCCTGAAAATACCTGTTAAATGTAAATTGTTAAGACTGTTTAGGATATTTTTTTTCAAAAACGATCAATTAGTAATACAGACAAAAAAGTGTAAATTGTTAACATTTTTAAAAATTGGTTTAATAATATTTAGGTGTAAACGCATACGTTAAAAACTCTTTGATAAAGTCCCCCTCATTTTTCTGTTGTCATATTTTCATTGGGGCTTTTTTCAGTGTATATTTTAGCACTTACCCCGAGTGTAGCCTGCGCCCCCTCTTAAAACTATTTATGAAATGAGTGTAAAGTGAGAAAACATGCATTCACACATTTCTGGAGGAGTTTTTCATTTTCTCTTGCGCTATAATAAATTAAAAAAAATAAATAAAAATTAAATTAAATTAAATTTATTCAATGGCCTATAAAATACATGTTAAAAGTTCTCAAACTTTCAGATGATCTTTTGAAACTGAAACCCTCAAAAGACATTTTATTCAGGCGTCGCTACATCAGATTAAGAATCACAAGAAAAGAGACGGAAGAGAGTTTTGAGCTGAAATTTACTTAACGCTGAAGTAACAAATTGCTTCTTCTTTTGAGCAAAAATTAAATACAAGAATAAAAATTACATTTTTAAACTGAAACTAAATTTAACCTCAGAGATTAGAGATTGAAGGACAGACGTCTACTTTAACTGTGCACACCGTCAATGTTGCCCCTACTAACCGCAATTTCTCAGTTTAGCACAATCCACACACACAAAAACAAACAACAACAATTTAACACCACCAATGAGCTACATTTCATGGTACTTGATATTTTACAACTAAAGGTTAAGCATGCAGTTGTTACGTTGGTTTTTATTAGATCGATTTGAAGTCAGTTTTCTTTTTTTTTTGACAAAACAAGGAATCCAATCAGAACAATGTAACTCAATGTTTGAATAAAAAAATGAAAAGTGTCATGAAAATTGGATATTATTAAAAATCTTATAGCAAAATGGTAAAAAGTTGTTGCAACCTAAGTAATTTTGTCCATCATATGGGTAGAACTAACCCCAAAATCTCATATATGCTAAAAAAGTAACAGATTTTTATCAGACGCAGTCAAGAAACAGAAGTCTTCGGGCTGGCATTTCGGATGCGATTCGGTGTCTGATCAAAAATGCCTATAGCCCAAAACCACCGTCTCTCTTTCTCAACACATATTTCTGTTTTATGCAACACTTTGCTGACTGTGAGAGCGCCACTGCAGTGCAAACTTCTGTATTCTTTTAAGGTGTGAAGGGCCTTACAAGAAGAAGAGTACTCCACCGTGCATGACCTATTCCAATGCTATACCACAGACGCTTCTTCTTTTTTAAAAGTGTGAAAACATTTACAGGCGATTTTTGGCACAAAATGCAATTTTCTCCCAGGATCAGGGTGTCAGAAACTCCCAGATCGCTGTCAGCACCCGGAGACCAGGCAGAGTTGACACCCAGAAGCCCTCGGATCATTTTAGGAGAGCATTTTTATGAAAAAAGAAGAATAAAAGAAGGTTGCTGCTTTATGTAAAAGTTAAGAAGCAGGAGCAGAAATAAAATTTAAAAGAGCAGCGAAGAATATTGATTGAGGGACTGATGGAGTAGTGCATAAGAGAAATCCATATAGATGCATGAATGTTTGGACAATGCTCTAGTGCATTTGCCACACATGAGGTTTTATTTGAGCGTACGTACATTCACACAATGAAGAAAACACGTGGTTACTTCTAAGATGTTACAAAAACTTCTCTTTCTTCTCATCCATTAAAAAACTATCGATCTTGTGCTCTGCCTTTCCTGCTTGACAGGCTTTTTTTATGTCATAATGGAAAGTCTCCCAGACCATTTCTTGAGCCTATTCTTCATTTGGAGTAATTATAGATGGAGAGGTAAAAAGATGTTTTTTTTCTCCTTTCTTTTCTTTTCTCCTTCCTACCTATCTTCCTCTCTCCTGCATGCATTCAGCGGAGCTCTCACCACTGCATTCTTATTAGGGACATGTCTGAAAGGCTCTCCGCAGCATGTGGTGTCCTCTGGCCATCTGCTTTGGCTGCTTTTTGTTGGCATTAACAAGCCAAAAAAACCAAGGATAGCTTTTCAACAGGTACAAACTTTCCCTTTTTTGATAATCAACTGCATTCAGACACTCAGAGAAGTGTGGGCAACGTAGGTACAGAAGCCCAGGGAGGATCATATTCTAGTAAAAAGGACAGAGAAATGGAAGAGAGATGAAGAAAGAACTTGATCAAAAGACAAGATGTTCTCTTTGGTGTTGTTTAGCGCTAGTGGTTTTGTACCAAACTTCTATTCAAATGGCGAGGTCTTCTTTTTTACTTTCCTCCTCATCCTCGTCTCTGTCCTCTTCATCTTTTCATCATTATGGACCCATGTAATGAGGGAAAACTTGGTCATTGTGCAACGGTCAAAGGTGTTCTGCCTTAATGAATGGAGGAAGCGCAAGAAGGACGGTCCCTCTTTGCCTCCCAGCAAAAAGCCACAGGATGCCTCCTGAAGAAGGTCTCCTCCAACCATTGCTGGAGGAGAGGGGGGGGGCATAAAGTGAAAGCGGAGGGAAAAAGTAATTTTCCTCTGCTGTCTATCCATTCTTTCGGTGGGTTTCTTCTACTTTTTGCTGCGTACTTTCATAAAGCTCATAATTATCTCATCGAGAGCCCCTCAAGTGAGAAGGAAAAGGGTTTTTGTGCCCCCTGCTCTTCAGCCCTCTCCTCGTTCCACTGGAAAAAAAACAAGTTATATTAACATTTGGTCTTCCTATTGCAGATACAGGGAGAAAGCCAGACAGATCTTCTTTTAGGAAAAAAAAAAAAGAATGAATGACCTATTTTACAAGCACATTTGTCAGAATTACAATACATTTGGATTGAGGTTGGAAAAAAATGAGAAAAACAACCAATTTAAGTATGTTTTTGTCATAGGTTTTATTGAGTTTGCAATTAATATCTAAAAAAACCCAAAAGCCTTGCACTAGAGACCAACCCGTCTGAACCCTTCCACTATGGCCACTCCCTCTTTGCCTTTGACCTCTGTCCACAACTCTTCTGGCTGATTACTCCTAATTTAATTTTAATTAAAAACGGTGGTGTCAAAGGGCTTAGCCTGCCTGAGAAGTGGGTGGAGATTGTGGCACAGTGGCAGACCCCTTCACTTGCTTGAAAGGAAATGCATACTGACATTGCTCAGGTGGTGCCAGCAAGACCCGAGCCAGGGAGAGCAAAAAAAAAATAACACAATCTGAGCATTTTAAACGTCGCGGTGGACTCTTTGGTGAAGAGCGGATGAAGTCTACATTGAAATACAGCTGTAGATTTTAAAACTTGTTGATCAAATTCTCAAATTTTATTTAGATCTACAATCTAATTGACTCACTAACCCTTTAGCACCACAGCTCCAGTGTTTATTGTCTTTGATTTGCTGGAATTACGTTGATCGTGCAAACTGTTGAAAAATTACAATGTGTTAAAGATTTTGTCTTTTAGCATTACCGGTGATGTATGGAGCTAAACTGGGGCCAATATTATTTGAAACCCAAAAAAAACAAACTGAATAAAAATATTGGTGTCT
>NC_050527.1:13119484-13130006 GCF_002922805.2 Oryzias melastigma
GGCTAACACGAAGGACCAATCAATATTGATGCCGCTTTGAATGGGCTAGAACAGCGTTTTGGACGCTCGATCGGTTTGTCCGTAGTAAAACTCTGCTTTTTACACCCGTCAACCTCAGACTATGATAGTACAGACAAAATAGCCATTTTCTGACCGTAATTATTCAAGTTCTCAGACAGTGAATGCACCGGGACTGAAGTTACCACCCTCATTGATTTTGATTGGTCCTTCGTGTGAGCCCTACCCCAACATGTCATAAAATGGCCAAAAGTTTTGAAACAGATATTTTTAGATTTGAAAACAAAAAAAAAAAGTAGAAAGTGAAAAAAAGATTTGAAACTGGAAAGACATTTCGAGCTTTTTTAAACAAGAAAAAAAGAGCTGAAAATAATTAAGTTTAATGTAGAATAGCAAAAAGTTTTGTAGATTCTAAATTTTATTTGGCAAAACACCAATATTTTTTTCAATTTGTTTTATTTGGGTTTTGAATAATATTGGCCCCAATTGAGCTCCATACTGACGCCTCAGGTGTTAAAGGGTCAAAAATGTTTATTATTTTTCATTAATTACTGCTTTTTCAGATTTTTAAAAAAAATATTTGTTTATGATTCGCCAAAAAAATTCCATATCCACCTTAAAGGGAAAGATGAGGTCCTTCAGCTGGTTATATATGTCTCATGGACTCAAAAATCACCTTTGCCAAATTTCACAGAAGTGATTCCCCGAAAGTGCCCCCCTGCGAGAACCAGCGGCAGAGGTCGACTGGTAAATGTGTAATCCCCACACACAAGTTTAGGATTATCTGCTATCCATCGACCCTGAAGACGCCCCCCCTCGGTTCAAGCTTAAACACTCTCTGAAATCCCAACTCCACATCCCATCTGCTGGCTGAGCCGTCTCTTGGAAGCCAGGAATACAGTTGAGTGGTGAGGGAGAGCAGATGTAAAGATGAGAGCAAGGCTTCTCCTTTTTGTCTTGTCTTCCACATAGACTCTTAAAAGAAATATTTGTATTAATTAGGGATTTGTTTCAAACCTCAATTTTTGTTTTGGTTCAATATATGATTTGTCTGTAACAAAACAACAACAAAAAAATGAAAAGCTTACAAAAATCCTCTTAAAAGTTGCTAATGAGCAAGAAAAAAACTCAATTGGCTTATGAAAGCTTGGTATAATGTAATAAAACAATGAATCCTTTTTTAAATTTAGCACAAAAATTGCTTTGACACTTCAACATAAACCCTTGATATGTAGAATAGAAAAAGAGCCTAAAATCAAATCTCAGAGAGGTAATAAAATCCAATAATAATAATAAAAAAATAAAAATAAAGTAAAACACTGTAAAATGTAATAAAACAAGGAGGATTTGGTTTAATGCTGTAGCACATGGCTTGGTTTTTGATCAACAACTGTGGCATCCTTAGTTTTAATAAAGCCCTCCATAGTCAATCTCCTCATTATTTCTCGTAGTTTTTAGAATTTCACAATCTATCTACTGCTTTTAGATCCTCCAATCAGCTTTTCTTGGTTGTTCCCCACTCACATTCTACAAACCAAAGAGGGCGGAGGGTTCCAAGGCTCCCAAACTGTGCCACTCCTTATAAAACCAACATTTTTTTTAACAAGGTTTTATCTAAGTGATGCAAAATGTTATTATTTCATGTTTATTTTATATCTAAAACTATTTCCCACTTTATCTTATTTTATGCATAGTGGTAATCTGCATTGTCAATTATTTCTTAATGTGACTGCAAAATGCACAAATCCTTATGTACATGATCAATCAATAGTCTTCACCAGTAGTGCTTCTGAGTAGTCTGATAGAGCTTGTGTGGCAGCCAGTGGACAGTTGGAGGAGCTGGTGGTTGGCCCTGAGCAGTGAGGCGTGTAGTAAGAGGGTTTAACTTTGCTAACCTCCTTCTGTCAGGTTCATGGGGTCCTGCTGCTTGGGTAATATTGGATCAGTGTTGGAAGCCCGTTCCCCTGCCATATCATCCATAATGCTACCTGGGGTAGTGAGTATTTTTCATATTTGAGCCAACTGGATTTGATTTCTGCATTCCCTTTAATTTTTCCAGAAAGTGTAAAAACGTGAAAGTGTAATTTTACAGGAAATATTGAAAAAAAGGTAATTAAAAGATAATAAAGCTATTAAAAGCAGATATACTAAGGAGTAAAAAAAAAAAAAGTAAATATTTTTATTTGTAATTAAGAACAATTTCACTTATTTGAATAAAAAAGATCCCTCTCCAGCAATTTGTTTATTTATTTTTATTGTTATCTTGTTGAAAAAGAGTCAAAATAAAATTGTTTCTCCTTATCTATGGTTTATGGTATCACAAATGTGTTAATAATGAAAAAATGATTTGAATCTGAAAGATATAATCGGTTATTCATTCATTCGGTTAAGAATGTCAAAAACTGTTTTTAAGATGCTATCACAAAGTTTTAGAATTGTGTTGTCATTCAAATAGTACAAGTAAACACAACATGTTGATGCATATGTTTTAGTTGATCATGTTTTTCAATAAATTACAGATATAATTACATTTGTAAATTAAAGATGTAAAAAAAGGAGGTTTCCGACAGAATTGTGTGGATTAACAGTTACACATAAGTGGCAATACATTTCGCAACATTTTATTTTATCCATTACTCAATG
Source organism: Oryzias melastigma (assembly GCF_002922805.2). Taxonomy (NCBI): domain Eukaryota; kingdom Metazoa; phylum Chordata; class Actinopteri; order Beloniformes; family Adrianichthyidae; genus Oryzias; species Oryzias melastigma. The sequence continues at coordinate 13,122,146 of NC_050527.1, forward strand.
ATTTGTGCTGCATTTGGCTCCATACTAAAAATTGTAGTATGTTTGGCAAAATGGAGAGATTTCTTTTTATTAAAATCAGCAGATGCCCATTTGGAGTCAGGATGCATGGAACCACAAGGGCATGCTGTCTTGACTTGGAATGCATCCACCTGTCTATGTGTCTGAGACTGGGGTGAAATAAAAAAAAAACAACAACAACAAAAAAAACCAAAAACCTGTGTGCATTGCATGCAGGTGGTGGCCTGTGGTCGCTCCTTTGAGATGAACATGAAAGAAATGAGCTCCTTCTCACAGGAGAGGAACAACTTTTTGCACTCACTTAAGGTCAGAGAGCTGAGAACTTACGTCCTCTATGGCAGCGGTGTGTGTGGGTGAGTGTGAATCGTCAAGGCGTATGGAGTGTGTGTGGTTTGGATGTAGAGGTGGTAGTTCACAGTTGTTTCTGAGTGGAGTCTATTGTCTGTATTGCTGCACGTGCGAAGACACTCTCCCTCAGCGTGTGATTCTGCGTGTCTCTGAGAGAATACCTGTCTCTTTAATTGAACAAGTGAGGCTGATATGCTTGGAATCTATATGATCTTTGCGCCACACACCTGACTGTGGTCAGACTGTGTGAAACGTGCAGTCTGTGGCTGGGTCTCTGGTACACTGTGGCTGTACGTTGACAGACTTTCAGGAGTGATTCGCCACCATATTACCAGCATACCGTATTCTCTCACTCGTTTAATGTCACCTGACAGATTTGTTTAAATTTTGTGAGGTTTTGCACCCAAAAAACATTGAAATAATGTAAATATGTGTCCACTTTTTGACAGTTTAAAATGTTTCTGACAAATGTCTTTAATAACCTGTCAAATATTTTCATGTAAATAAAGGTATTGATTTCACTACAAAAATAGTTGATATTGACATTTTTTGGAAGACAGTTTGACAGAACAATGAAAAAATATCCACCAATAATTAGAATAAAATTAAACCAAACGGGTGATTCTTTTGTTTGCATTACTTATGTATTACTATTAATTTATTTGCAACTGTTGCAACGTTAAAATTGCTTTCATGAGTACTACTTGGTTTAAGTTATCACTTATGACACATCTTTTATCATTTTGTGCTTCAGGAAAACATTAAAGGTTTCATTTAGTGAATTTATGGTAACCGATTCAAGTATACATCCAGCAGGAAAAAAGAAAGAAAGAAAGAAAGAAAGAAAACTAATCTGTTAATAAGACATAATCTATTTATTAATTAATTTATTATTAATCTATTAATTTTGAAATTTAGTTTCACTTACAATTTTAATTTTCTAAATTTTCGTTTAAAATTCTAATAAGGCTACATATATGTACAATGAGGTTCTTTTTTATGAATCATGTTTACATCTAGGTCATTGAAAAAAAAAGTTCATTTTTTAGAATAGTTAATGGGATGTTTAATAATACAATATAATATAATATAATATAATATAATATAATATAATATAATATAATATAATATAATGATGTTGCTTAAAAAAAACCCTACAGGACTTTAGCCGGAAGGGGCGGTACTCGTCGTCATTCTTGGGATTTGTAGTTTCCTTTCCCTCTGACGTGAGCGGAAGTGTTTTGAGGTTCCGTGAGCTAGGTCACATTGGCCCAGTTTTGTAATGTTTTGAGAGTCCCGCATAATGGAAGCAACAAATACAGGTATTAAACCCAGGTCCTTTTATAAAATGATCAAATATAAAGTTTATACGGTATTTTCATAAAGGTAGATTGAAAAATGTGTTGGATATTTGTCGTTTGACGCTACGACGTTAGCGACATATTGATTCTCTACGTTTAGAACCCTGCTTTATTCGTACTATATTGATTCAAACACATGTATTTACTAACTATATTTTAATGTTTTTCAATTTTGCGCATTATCTCACTGACATAAAGCCACATATAACTGTATTAGTTCATTTAGAGTAGACTTCCAGCAGCCTTGTGTGTGTGCTGTAAACATCCCCCTCTTTGACGTGCGTTCTCCTTTTCTCCGGATCCGATAGAGGACGTCCATCTGAGACACGTGGAGAAGGATGTGCTGATCCCCAAGATGATGAGGGAGAAAGCCAAGGAGCTTTGTGCGGACAAGGTTGAAGGTGTGTTTATACACATGACTCAACAAATGCTAGTAAACTGAGTGTTAAACGCACTTCTTTATGTATGGCTGTAATATTCTCTTTACAGCAGACCCACACTTAAAAAGGAGATGATCACGTGTGAAGATATGACCCCCCCCCCCAAAAAAAATAAAATAAATAAATAAATAAATAGATAACATTATACAGAGAGCTTGAAGAGGTGACGAAGTGACTCAAGTTGTTGCAGCACTAAATCAAGGGAATACAATATTTTCCTGATGAGTTTAATACAGTTTTTCCCATTTTTTCACATCTTTGGTAAAACCTAAATTATCAGCACCAGGATAAAGCTTTTGAATATTTGCTAATAAAAAAGGTGTAAATAAATTACTTTGATAAATAATGTTTGAAATACTACAGAAAAAATAGGAAACATTTTTTACATTAACACTGGTGTCTAACCTTAGTAATCTACACATTATACTTTCAATTTTTTTGGTTAAATTGTTATGAATCATTTAACTATTAATCACACTTTTACCAGTTCAGAACCCTAAGATCTTTATTTTAGTATATATTTTCAATACACTACTTTATTTTGTGTTAAGATTTTGTTTTCAACAATTCAATAATTTGATTTCTAATGTAGCAGTTCTAAAACAAAGGGTTAGAGATTTCAAAACTAGCATTAGATTTTCTGATTCAAATTCCTAATTTTCCCTTAAGGTGTTGAGACTTATTGAAAGTTGATAAAAAGTACTGTGCACAGCAAGTTTGACCTAAAAGTGAGTATAGTGTTTTAATCAAGTTCTGTAATTGAGTTAAATTTACTGTAAAAACTTCTAAACAAATGTAATTAGGTTCTATGATGTTTCCTATTTTTTTAATAGTAGTTTCTTAATACAGGTTTGTTGTATTGTCCATGGACCAACGCTCTCTTGGGATTAATACAATTACAACAAAGTCATTACATTTAGGTCTATGGTGTATTGATGAGTTTAAAGTGATTAACTAACAAAGCCAAAATATGTTTTGCTCAGTGTTCTGTAATTACTTACCGCGCTGCAACACATCAGGAGGTGTTAACTGACAAGGCCCTCTGCTTGTCCACCAAATAGTTCACCACAACGTTTAAAATGCTCAGATAGGTTTTTTTTTTTTTGCTCTCCTTGACTCTTATCAAGGAACATTATTGAGCTTGTGACCTCAAAAGAGATTCAGTGGCTTTGGAAGATTGATGGATGCACTTTACTGATGCTTTTTGTGTTTCTGAAAAAATATAGCCTTTTAAGGTTCATTCCAAATTTTTTTGAGAAACAAACCAATTAGTATTTTATTTCATATACCCCTAAATTTAACTCAAAAGACACTAATTTCCAAAAGATGAGTTCACAAACATAAACACATCTGTTGGATTTACAAGTTGCTCAAAAAAACTTGAGTATTATCCTTCTTGTTTTGCTCAATTGTCCCTCTATCTAACCCTCTCCTCCTTCACACCAAACACCCTCATGTTGCCCCTGCTTCCTTCCATGAATTTTCTCCTTGGTCTTCCACTAAACCTGTGGTCCAAAACCCCGGGTCGCAGGCGGGACCACTCTGTGGGACAGTTGGACAGAAAAAAAACGCACCACCTACCTTTCTGTCCATTTATAATCTGAGTCTAAAGGAAGTTTTATAATAATAATAATAATAATAAAAAAAACGTCTAGATTCTTCACTGAATCCGACTCAGTTTTGATGTGTCAAGTCGCTCCGTTGCGTGTCAAAAATTAATCTGCTGCATTTGTAAAGCAGAGTTTTTACTCCAAATATGGAATTGTTGTGATAGTTATTCACACACTCTACAACAATGATGATGATAATATTCAGCAATCAATTCTATAATATTCAGCAATAAAATAATTAATGTTCAGCAATCAAATAAGAACATTGGGTGTCTAATGTAATGAGGTTGCTGCTGATAAACTTGCTCAAACAATGGATTCACGTTTAGGATCATATTTAGAGAATGAAAGTTTTAGTGACACCATTTAAAAAATATATATTTATGTGCCTCATCTTAAAAATTGAATGAGGCTGAAGATGGCATTTGCATTTTTAACTACTATTTTAACGGATAAGGGGGAAGGAAAAATTTATGCCACATTTTAATGGTTCCTTTATTAAATCTAGCGTACAAATAAAGTTTAAATCAGCTGCAGATTCTTTACAGAGAATGAAGATAGACTTTAACCTCAATAGTTAAAGGATGTTGAAAGCTTAAACAAGTTGGATGCTAAATTAGCACATTAGCACTGATGTAGACCTCTTCGCTGGCATCTCTGACCTCAACATCCTTTTACCAAAATATCACTGTCCTTCCTTTGAATGCATCCAGACCTTCTCCATCTGCACAAATCTCCAGAACACCAAACACCAAAATCCTCTGATGGATTCATTTCTGATTTTTGTCCATCCCCATCACTCCATTAGAGAAGCTCTCTCTCTGTCTTTGCTGCCTGCTCTATTCTTTGCCGTCTCTCACAGTTGGTAGCGCCCTCACTCGGCCAACCTTATTGTCCAAGTCTTCACCAGAGAAGCATACAGTCAAAGTTTAGATCCCACATCAATCAATCATATTGATTAAACAGGAAAAGATTAAAACAATCGGGCCTGACTCAGTTCAAAACTGGTTTTCAGCAGGTTCCTGCTCTGCAGAACATAAAAACACCATACAGTTTATACAACAAGACAGACAGCAACAATCACACACTCAAAGACAAAAACAGAGATTTTAAATTTTTAGGCTGTTTTGAAGTTTACCTATGTTTTCAGCAACATGCTAGCTGTTTTAGCCAACCTAGGTTTTTTTTTTAATTTACTTTGGCATTTTGTTAGTATTTTAGCTGGCTATCAGTTTCAGCATTTTCAGCTATCAGCTTCAGCGTTTTCAGCTATTAGCTTTAGTGTTTTCAGCTATCAGCTTAAGTGTTTTCAGCTATCAGCTTCTGTGTTTTCAGCTGTTAGCTTTAGAAATTGCAGCCATCAACTATCAGCTTCAGTGTATTCAGCTATCAGCACTAGCATCATCAGCGGGCAAATTCAGCTTATAGTATTCAAACTAACATTATTGCAGTAAAAGCTATATATATACATTTCATAATTATGTTAAAAAGTTATGATTTTAAAGTTTCAAAAATGTAGTTTTAGAGTGTTCAATAAAGGTTTATCCTGTTCAGCCTGCGCCCTATAGTGTGTTTTGGATTTGGCCCCCTGTGAGATTGAGTTTGACACCACTTATTTAAGGTGACTATTTATCGCATTTTAAGCCGTCTTTTTCTGATATTGCGATAACAATAACATTTGCGATTTGTTGTGCAGGTCTAGTCTCTCATTTCTACTTCTTAAATTTTTGGCCTGTGTCATTAATCCTTTCCCTAGTCACTTATTAAAGTTATTAAGGCTAACTGGCATGCTGGTAATAACTACATCATCTGCATAAAAACACTGCCATCAGTCTTGCTCTTGCAACGCTATGGGGCAACTGCAGGAATGCATCAGCCGGAGTGACTAAGTTATGTGGTTTGTAAAAATCTGATCACAGCCAGTGTGCGCTGCTCACGCGAGGAGAAGGGTGCACATTCAGGCTGGGGTGATGGGACAGACAGTGGCTATGTGGTAATGGAAACCCCCCTCATCTTACAAGCTTCTCGTCCCACTCATTTTCACACCTTCATCCTCCACCCTCTCATGCTGTGTGCTTGTGTCTGCACACGTGTGTCTGTATTGGAGTTTACAAAGAAAACGTGAAAAACGCCTGGCAGCGTGTTTACTGTGTTTTTGTCTTTACACACAAGCAGCCCACACTTGGATATTGTGGGCTCTGAGAGAGGCGCGTTCTACTGACCCCCATACCCATCATGATGTTTCCCACTGAATAGATGATTCACGCTCGTGTTCTATAGTCTGTCAGCCCACATATTAAAAACCCACTCTGATGAGAATTATTTTTGATGTTTTTGACATGTTCTTGTGGCATTTTTTTAATATATAAATATACTTAAAATTACATACCTAAATATTTTTTATATTCACATTTTTGTGAATGTGAAGAATATCAAAAAGGCCAACATAATTATCCCAAGTGTGACATTGAAGCTACAATTACAAGCCATTAGCTCCATTGTAATGCATTCACCCGTAGACGACTAGATCCATGTACGTCTTTGTTTTCCTCGTCTGTTGTTGCACTGGTAATATTAGGTTAGAAGTGTGAGGGTCTGTAAGCTAGCATGAAAGAGTGTAAACAGATAGATGTCGGGAAGTAGGGGCGGGCTTGCTCTTGTCCTGCCTTCAACTCAGAGGTGAATTTCTAATGAACTTGTACCGCTCTGCAGAAACTACGTCCTAGAAAACGACACAATTTTTTTAATTTTGGGTAAAAACGGCATAACCATAATTAAAAAACCGCTGGGAACACTTTGAAAATCAAAAGATGATTGGAGAGGGACTCAATAAGCTGCAAAGGTTTGTAGTAATTTCCCAAGGTATTCAACTTAGTTGGCTTTTGTTTAGGTGCAATAAAGTAAAACGATTAAAAGAGCGATCTTTATTTTAGGGCAGGGTTGATAAAATAGATTAATCGATCAGAATCGATCTAATCTTAATAGATCAATAATCGAGCCATAAAATTAGAGATCGATCTAAGGCATAAAGCTCAAGTCTGCTAACTTGATGTGAAGGTATATTTGGGTTTCCCATAGGGCGGCTAATGCTAACGCTCAGTTGACCTTAACATGCATTGCTGACTAAATGAACATCTTTATAAACTCGCAGTTATGAATTTCCAAAGTCTTTTAAGGAAATATTTAAAAAGTAACCATTTGAGGTCTTAAACCTCGTTTTGTGCTAATACTTTCTTCTTCTTCTAGAATAAGGTGTAATGCTATAGAGCGATCGCCACCTAGTGGCCAAACTGAAACGCCTTCAAGGAGAAGCAGAACAATTGTTTGGGCTTCTCCATTTGAGAAACCATGTAACACTGTATGGTATTAACAATCTCATTATTATTTCATTAATAAATGTTACAGTAAGTGAACTGTATCAGATTCAAACGAAAATCTTCCAAACATGAATAGATTATTAATGCATTTCCAAACAAATGTGTCTAGATAGATCGGCCTTTACATTTAATAGACCTTTATTAAATGTGTAAACTCAGAATTGAATTGAATCAAACTGAGTGTATCGAGGAAAAATTTTCGAATCGACTCTGGAAACTATTGGCGATATCCAGCCCTACTTTGTTGTAATTTGAATACATCTGTTTTTGTTTTTAATTCAGAGTAACCTTAAACTCTGCTTCTTGCCTCTGCTTTCCTTGAATAACTGCTCTTCTGCTTCCCTTCGGAAGAGCCTCTTCCAATGCAACGCTGGTCTCACGGATCAGCTTTTATTGCCGGTGTGCAGTTGCAGAAGCAACTCTCCGTGGCATCAATTACCACCGTGGGACAGGGATTAAGCTTTTGTTGATTAGATTAGTCACACCCTTCTGCATCTCTAAATTAGTTTGGCTGTTTTTTTTTCCACATCTGTATCCAGATGAAAGTGACTGTGTGATAACCATACTGATGTGGCTGATAGAGGTGATTATATCTGTTCTTTGAGTGGGGACATGCGAGGCCAGTGGCTCTAAATAAAGCCTGGAGAAAAGCTTGCTAACAAGGTGAGGACTACTGTCAGCACCTTGTTTTCAGCGAGGGCTTTAAG
>NC_050527.1:13130070-13142639 GCF_002922805.2 Oryzias melastigma
TTTTTTTTTTTTTTTTTTACTCTTCAGTTTTGTTTAACGCACATTTCCTATTAGAGCATGTTGACAGGAACTTCAAGATATTCTCCATAAATCTTCAAGGGCGAAGGAGGAAGCATCTATACTGCGGTTTTTTACTAAATTTTGACACAAAAATTCAAGTAGAAAGCCAACCGCTAACGATTTTCACACCTCATATTTAGGCAGCTGAAAACATTCATCAAGAAACTGGTTGGCATTGTGGTCATATAGGGAGTTCATCAGTTTTAACACAATGTTAACATTTTTTTTTTAGGTTGTTCCCTTCTTTGATCATGACTAGTGTGGTCACAGAAACTGTTTTTAATTTTACATTTTAATCTTTTGCCCCAATATAAGAAAAAAAACCTTCCCCCACGCTGCACCCCCAAGAATCAAATTAATTTTAAGAGTAGGATTTTTATTAGAAGGTTTGAAGAGTTCAGAACCAATATATCTTGGTGCCACCATTGACTGCATATGAGAACTGGAGTGAGTGAGTGTGACATCACCCAAAGAAAATTACTTACAGGGTTCCTGCGGGGTCTTAAAAAGTCTTGAAAGTGTCAAATTCATGAAAAAAAGCCTTCAAAATGTTTTAATTTTGATATCTGAGCCTTAAAAATTTTGCTATATGAAACTTCTCAGTTTCAAATTTCTTCTGGTAAATTTAATTTTTCAACCATGGAATAATGTTAAAAAACAGTGGGAAAACCAATCATTATGCAACAATATACGGGAAAAAGAAAAAGAAGCATGTTAAAGCATCACTGCATATGCCACAAATAAAATAAGAAGCCACAGTTTTGATCATAAAATGGGAATAAATAAATAAAATGGGGAAATAAACTAAGAAATTGGCTTTAATTTATTATGTGCACGCCCTTTAAAATACCTTAAAATGTCTTATATTTAACTTGAAGAAAGTTGTAAGAACCCTGTACTGACTTTTGGCTCAAACGAAATGAAGTCAATTCTGCCACCATTTTTTCGCGCCACCATGATGGAGCCAGATGACATCAAACCCTCTGGAAACCCCTCTGGCCAATCAGGAGTCAGCTTGTTGGAAGCCTACTAACCTACCAGTGAAAGTGGGCTAAGGAGAATCTGTCAAACGTGTTGAACATTCACATACTTATTTTGAAGAATAGAAAGATAAACAGCTATTACTGCCATTATATTTCAGGGTTCTTACAGATCCTTACATTAAATTTTACAATTTTTTTTATTTTTAGTCTTACATTAAATTTGCTATGGGAACCAGAAATGACATACTCTGGAAGGAGGCGGGGCCTTCTCCATCTAGTCCTAACACTTGATATGGTTGGTCTGTTTTCAAAGACTAGTGATGTCATTCATAGCATGTTATTCCCAGTATTTCTCTTTAGTCAACCTCTTTTTACATTCCTTATGTTGGTTTTGCTGACAGTTTATAAATAGTTTTTTTTGTGCAAATTTATCAGATTTATGAAAACATGGAGGACCAAGTTTCTTTCTGTTGCCGACACCCATGCTTACTTTGAAAAGAAAAAAGTATGATTTTGTTTTTTGCTTCTGTGTAGCACATATTTAACTTATTTTTCCCCTTCTTGACTAATGCTTTCTCTTTTTTTTGCTTTTATCTCCACCTCTGTCCAGCTTTTACCAGCTGCTGCAAAGACTCTGGTATCTTGATGGCGTTTAAGTGTCGAAAGGAGAATTCAGCCCTGAAGGACTGTCTGATGCATCAGTGAGTATCTGTCACTGCAACAAAGTGTTCATACTTTTCAATGTTTTTTCACTTACTTTAACTTTCTTTGTTTTTAATAAAAACTGAAATCTCTAATGCAATACCATTGCTCTTCCCGTTTTCTCCAGCTACCAGAATCCTGGGTTTTTTGAGGAGTGTAAACAACAGTACATTCAGGAGAAACTGGAGTATGAGAAGACGGGGATCCCGGCCAAGCACAGGGGTCAGAAACTTCCAGCCAGCATGTAAAACGAAAAAAAAATCGAGTGTCAATCGAGTTTCATGTCTGACGTTCATGTCACCGAGGACTACATGTGTTCAAATGTGACCACATATGTTGTTCCTAAATCCCTCAGGCCTTCTTTTTAAACTCGTAGAATGTCGATTCTTTGGCGGATCTGGAGTGGTAAAAGTGAAAGTTTTGCCTGTTTGATCTAATCTGCAGCATATGGTGTGTGGCATTTGAAGGATCTTCTCTGACTTTGAGTCAGCATGCTGTCATCACGCGTGGATGATCTACACATGTGCAGTACTTTTGCTTTAATGCTCCAACATCATATCGTCACTCATTAGAATCCTCTGGTTAAAAAAAAAGTGTATTAAAGGATAAGATTCAAGCAAGACGTTGTCGCACTAAAAAAAATAGACCTGACTTAAAGTCCACTAAACAACCATGTGTTTATTCCTCTGGAAATTGTAAATAATAAATCACAGCTGTTAAGTGTTTTCTGATGAAAGATAATAAAAAATTACGAAAACTGACTTTAATATTTTTGTTTTTGAAAGATGTTTCGATTCTATCAGTTTTACTTTTTTTATAGAATGCTGAACTGCTGTAGTTTAAATGCTTTTATGATTTACAGTATTTATTAAAGCGAACTCAACTACAAAGTTATTTTTTCATTGCTCTACCTTTTACGATGTAAAAATATAACGGTGAATGATCTTAATGGTTTATTTTAAACTTTATTTTGAAAGTCTTACATTTAGATAAATATAGCAGAAATGCAAACATGATAATTCAACATTTAACTCAATAATATTCTCTGTTTTATAATGTTTTCTTTGCAAACTGTGAAATGCAACAGGATAAAAAAATATATAAAACCTTGAAAATGTTGAAAAACTTAGATTTGTTTTAGATTTCTGAGATGTGCCACAGAAGAATGGTGACCTGATTGCATACTTTACTTATGAACACAGACAATAATGTAAATTACAGTACACATAGTAAATTAAATGAGGAACTCTGCATCAAAGAAAATTAAAATGACAACCAAGTAGAGTTTAAAAAATACTTGCTACATAAGGAAAACCACAGCTTAAAGATTGCTGAAGTTTAAAATTACCTGAAGGTCAGAACAATGTCAGATATTGTGGAATATGATAGAAGGTAAATCACTTTGATTTAAGGAGAAAATTATTTTAAGACGATTTACTTCATCTTGAATAATCCATGAAGTCTTCCCACTTACTAGCTAAGATGTCACCATTTTTTTAGAAAGAGAACCAAATACGGTAAGATAATGAGTTTGTGTTGCTGTCAAAGTGATGCCTAATTCTAATAACTACACAAATACAGAGGCACAAGCTCAACCATCAGTGAATGGTGTGAAGCAAACTTTGAGTTCCTTGAACGCGAGTATGATACTGAGAAAACAATTTCTGCTGGACGCCACATGATCTCCTATGAAGTGTTGCAAAGCATAAACCAGTCTTCATCTCTTTTCTTTTTTTATTTATAAAATTAGACCTAGATTTATCCAGTCCCAGTATGGGGTGCAAGATCAATATTAGATATGCTGAAAGTTTCAATTGTCATATCCCTCCGAGGCTCTAAAATACATAGAAAACAGACAGTTCTATCGTCTATCCATATACAGTGGAGCAAAAAAGTATTTAGTCAGCCACCATTTGTGCAAGTTCTGCCACTTTAAAAGATGAGAGGCCTGTAATTTTCATCATCAGTATACCTCAACTATGAGAGACAAAGTGAAAAAACAATCCAGAAAAATCACATTGTCTGATTTTTAAATAATTTATTTGCAAATTACGATGGAAAATGAGTATTTGGTCAATATCAAAAGTTCATCTCAATACTTTGTTACTTACCATTTGTTGGCAATGGTAGCAGTCAATTGCTTTCTGTACGTTTTCACAAACTGTTGCTGGTATTTTGGTCCATTCCTCCATGCAGATCTCCTCTAGAGCAGTGATGCTTTGGGGCTGGGCAACACAGGCTTTCAACTCAATCCAAAGGCTTTCTATGGGGTTGAGATCTGGAGACTGGCTAGACCACTCCAGAACCTTATAATAGTTTCTTATGAAGCCCCTCCTTCATTACCCGGCAGTGTGTTTGGGATGGTTGTCATGCTGAAAGAACCAGCCACATTTCATCTTCAACGCTCTTGCTGATGGAAAGAAGTCTTCACTCAAAATCTGACCATATATGACCTCATTCATTCTTTCTTTTACATAGATCAGTCGTCCTGGTCCCTTTGTTAAAAACGGGCCCAAAGCATGATGTTTCCACCCCCATGCTTTACAGTAGGGATGGTGTTCTTTGGATGCAACTCAGCATTCTTTCTCCTCCAAACAGTAAAGCTCTTACCAAAAAGTTCTATTTTGGTTTCATCTGATCATAGGACATTCTCTCAACCCTCTTCTGGATCATCCAAATACTCTCTATCAAACTTTAGATGGGCCTGCACATGTACTGGCTTTAGCAGGGGGACACGTCTGGCACTGCAGGGTTTGAGTCCCTGTAGTGTTACTGATGAGTCTTTGTTACTTTGGTCTCAGCTCTCTGCAGATCATTCACCAGGTCCCACCGTGTGGTTCTGGGATTTTTGATCATTATGACCCAACGCGGTGAGCCTCAGATTGAGGGAATTTATCAGTGGTCTTGTATGTCTTCCATTTCATAATAATTGCTCCCACAGTTGATTCCTTCACACTAAGCTGCTTACCGGTTGCAGATTCAGTCTTCCCAGCCTGGTGCAGGTCAACAGTTCTGTTTCTGGTCTCCTTGGACAGCTCTTTGGTCTTAGTGGAGTTTGGAGTGTGACTGTTTGAGGTTGTGGACAGGTGTCTTTAATATAGATAACGAGGTCAAACAGGTGTCATTAATACAGGTAACGAGTGGAGGACAGAAGACGTTACAGGTCTGTGAGAGCCAGAAATCTTGCTTTTTTGTAGGAGACCAAATACTAATTTTCCACCATAACTTGCAAATAAATTCTTTAAAAATCAGACAATGTGATTTTCTGTATTTTTTTTCTCATTTTGTTTCTCATAATTGAGGCATACTTGTGATGAAAATTAAAGGCCTCTCATCTTTTTAAGTGGGAAAACTTGCTCAATTGGTGGCCGACTAAATACTTATATGCTGCTGAGTTTTGTTTAAATCAAATTATGAATATTTGGATTAACTGTATCTTTAATACTATCTTTGATAATATCTTTAATATTTTCAGCGGTTAGACTTGGATTGAAATAACAATGTTTGAATTTAGAAAATATTTCAAACTGACAACAAACATAAATATGAAATCATAATTATCTTACAAAGTCAGCAAATTTTTCTTTTTTTTTAAATCCCCTGCTGCAGAAACCACAATCAGAGACCATTTTACTCATTTATTAATCATATTTACAAACAGTCTGAAGTGCAGCGAGTCTAAAATATAATCCATATCTACTGTACATTGCATTTTGGTTTGCAAAATGTATACAGAAGTACGAAACTGGAGCTGTAAATGAACTTTTCTTTAAAATCCCAATTATGAAACTAACCGAAGAAAGGAAATGTTAAAATCATATTTCAACGAAATTTACATCAGACTTTTGTGCGCCTGTTTGCTAAGTCAAAGCTCACCACTCTCTGCGTCACTCTTGTCCACAGAAAGATCTTCTTGGTGTCAGAAAAGGAAAACAAAAAAACCTAAATGTATAGTTTGGAGTGCAAAAATGAAGTATTGAAGCCCATCATTTACATTTATACACATATGCACATTCTGTCCGTCTTTGAATCTCACTTTAATGCTTTATACATACGCTCAAAATAGAAATCAAATGTGCCTATTATTTATACGGGGACAGTGCAAAGTTTTCCTCATTTTCACATCTCTTAGTTTAAAGTTTAAAGATACATGGGGCGGAAGAGTTCTTTTTTGAAAATTTAGAAATATGGAAACATTTTAAAGTTCTACAATGCTGAAAGTAGGAAAGAAAGGCAACATATTCTGTTTGATATGTCTGGAAAAGAAAAAAAAGAAAAGGCAAGTTTGAGGATGTTTTTGCACGAATTGGGAAATTTATCAAAAACTTCTTTTATACACAAAAAAAAATGTGTTCTTGGGTGATCAAGTAAGCATTTAAGCTTAAAACTTGCTTTTTACTTTGATATTTATCCATAATCCAAAGCATAATCTTAGTAAAAACAAAATGGAAATCTTGAACAAAAATCAGCAATTATCCTTCTATTCTCACATCTGCAAACACATGGAATCCTCAGACCACAACTTCTGCACACAAACATAGGGCTACATACCTTGTTTACTTACAGCGGTCCAGTGTAAAGACACTTTTTAAAGAGGTCCAATATACAAAATCTACCTTTTGGGTTGTGGCTCTGGTATATGCAGAAAGAGGCCCTTTGAAGACACCTAACGGGTTCATGATGAGGAAATACAGAGACAGGAAGGCCAGGGATTCCCAAAAACTGATACACAGGCACCTTGATTATGTGCCTCTATATATATATATGCCCATATGCTATGTATATATAGACACACAACATTTCAAATGCTTATATGGGATTGAAAGCACTAATCTGAGTGCTTACTCAAGTCAAATGATGTGCACACATGGAACGTTATAATTTGTCAGTCTTTACCTAAGAAAAGTGCTTTCTTCGCCTCCATATGTTCCCACAACAAGTAGGTCCAGCCTGGTGTCCACTACTGATGAATGCGTTCATCAACTTAAGGCAGGTTAGGTGGTAGCAATGTGGCAGACTTGAGAATCCTCCTGGGTTTGTCCGTTCTTTTCTGCCCCGTTGTCAGTTCTCCCGTCTTAAAAGGGTTTGACCCACTCTGTGTTGGGAGGGCTCTTGGGGCTGCTGCAGTTTCCCATTAAAGACGAGGAGTTGGACGCGGCCGAGTGTCCTTCCCAGAACATGGCGTCACTGGGCTTGGGGGGGCTGGGGAAGGAGTGCGAGCTGTCGTCCAGGGAGGCTTGGTTCAGCGGGGGTGGGGGGAGCACGACGGAGCCGCCGTCGCTCCGGAGCAGAGTCTGACCGGAGCAGCTCTGAGAGGGCCAGGGTCCGTCGTACCAGCAGTCCTCCCTCAGGCCGTCCGGCAAAAGCACCCCCGGCGGGCCGCTGACGGGGGGGATGGGGCGGCCGGCGCTGGAGGGGAGCGCAGGGGCATTCGGGGGCTGCGGCGCCGGGAGGTTGTTGTTTTTCTCCACGTCATCCAAACACTGGACGGGAACAGTTGAGGCTGCATACAGAGAGGGGGAAAATAAGACAAAAAAAAAATTAATGCAAAATTTAAAAAAGAAGTGAAAAGCAACATTAATTTGGTTTGATCTGAGCATGCTGCATTTTAACATTGTACTTAAATTAATTCAGGTTTACATAGAAAGAAACCTGCACAAACAAAGAAAAAGTATCTTAAATCACACACACTCACACACACACACATATTTCTTGTATGATTTAATCATATTGGCTGAGTATTAGAGTCTCAGCTCCCACTATTTTCCCTCCATGCATCCATTCCTCCCTGCTGTTTCTCTCAAAAGACGGTCTCATGAGTCTAGCATTTGAATAAAAGTGATTCCAAAGAAGCAACATTTGAATACAGATGCATAGAGATACTGAATAAATGCAGAGCACCCCCCCCCACCCTCCTCCAACCCAGCCTCACTCATCCCCTTCCCTCTCACCGCCCCTGTTTCCCTTATTTCACTACATCTGAATCACCGAACCACAGTATTACCCTGTTATTCAGTGGAATAAATAGGCCAAGATTTATTTTCTTGTCATATTATTTCCATCCAATTTTCACCTCGCTGCCTCCTCCTCCGACACTCCACGATAAAGGTAATAGCAGCCGGGGTGTGGGGGGGGCGACAAAGGAAGGACAAACCATTTCATCATGTCCTTTGTCAAAGTGTTTGGGTGGCAGAAATATCCACAGTTACTCAAACTTCAACAAGGAGCAACAAGAGCGGATCTTCAGCGCCAGTCATTTGGTACAAAAAGCAGACCTGGAAAGTTGAAAAGATGACTTTTTTTTAAGTTGCCGTGTCAAGACATAAACTTAAGAGTTTCCTCGAATTTGATGGCTATTAGCTGAAAAAAAAGTAATCAACAGGTTGGTGGAATATAATAAAAAAAAAGTATACATTTTTTAACATTAAGACGGTTATTTGCTGAGGTCTTCCTTAAAAAAGTCCACCTTAAAACTTATGGAGTATAAATAATTCTGAAGAGGAGAATTTGAATTTATTATTATAATATTAATTTGTTTTGTTATATGATTGGTTTTAAATCAGACGAAATATTAAATCAACAGGATTTATTTAAGGAATTATTTTTCATACCCTTAATTGATTAAATAAAGTGGAAGCCAATTATTAAAAAAATCCCCAAATATTTCCCAGGTTATGAAATTATAATTACCAGTTGTTTTTAGAGCCTGAACAGCAATTTCAAGACTGCACTCCATCTTCATGGTAGCCTGTATGAACATATACATATTTATTATAGTCGGTGAGAAACTCCCAGCTCTGCAGGCTGCTGCCAGAGGCGAATGAGGACAGAGATCACACTGAAACAAACGTTAGGTTAAAAAAAACATACACTGACAGATACAGACCTGAGCGGACAGAGTTTTTGCGGAGCTGCTGCCTCACCTTGTCTTGCCTCGTTGATCAGAGGCTTCAGCTTCCTTATGAGGCCCGTTTGACGCCTCAGCTCTGATTGCAGATGGGTGACTTCGCTGCACAAATCCTTGTACGTCTGCTGCATGCTCTTCTCCTTACTGAAAAACAGAAGACATCACATTAAAAATATAAATACAAATATTTTTTCCCCCTGAAAAAATACACTTTTCAGAAAGCGACTTTTCCTTAAAGCCATTTTTGCTTCCACTGTGTGGAAAACTCCAGATTAACCCACTATTAAAGTGCAAAATTAGTGGAAGAAATTACACTTGTGGGCTAATCTATGCATTGTAAATTCTGTTTAAAAAGTACCAGAAGTAGCTGAAGAGCACATCGATTTAATTTAAAGCAAGGCAGGAATTACACACAATAGCTAAAATTTCTTTAAAAATGTCCAATTTACACAAACTATGCTTAAAGTTATTATGGTATATTTTTCAGTTCTTAACTTTTAAGGTCAACTTTAATTTTACTCAACATTGCTACCAGGATGTCTGTATGGCATGGACCATAACCCCCTCTAGTGGCCAAAAGGAGCCAGTGCAACCAACAGTGACTGGACAAAAGAATGAGCATTCAGAGAAAAGAAATCCTTGGGATTTAACATCTACAATTTTATTAAAGAAATGCCATTGTTTAGTAATAGTGGATGTTTTCTTTTTTCTGTTGACAAATATTTTTTAACAGCCTTTAAACACAACAATGACTAAAATCTGTTTATGAACACAAAAGCTTAATGTTTGACCAGAACAACAACATGCCAGAGCTTCTGTTCTACTTCCTCTGTCAACTGAGAATGATCAACAACTCTCTTACAGTGATATGTTCACAGTTCACCATCATTCTACCTGCACACCAACCAGCATGCACAGGAGAGGATTAGCTCCTTCAGAATAGATTGACTTCAACTGAAAATGGTACCTGAAAGATTCTAAAATCATCCTTTTAGTATGATATTTTGCAACTTTTTTTCCGACAGAAAATGCATAACCAAAAAACAAATATTAAAAGAAGAAAAAGGACTGAGTAAGTTGGAGTTTTTATTTATATTTATAATCAGTAAAACCTAAAAGTTTATAATGCAGCTTGCCTGTACATTCTGTTCTCCCTCAAACCTCTTTCAGCTTGACTTATAACACATTAATTAAAGGATAGAAGGACTAAATTATGTATTTAAATTAGGGCTGTCAAATTATTGAGATTAATAAATTACAGACATTTTAGTGTGTTATTTTTTTTTACAAATCGTGTTAATCTTATTTTGGCTTTGGATGGTTTATTCTATGTTATGCACACCTGGAGGAGCATTTTATGCCGATCATACCATGGTCATTTAAGAAAAATATGAATATTAAATGCATGATTAGAACTTCAGTCTTGTTATATTTAAATAGTTTTTTATGAGTTTTTTATTTTTTATTTTTACGAAAGCGGTGCATCGCGTTATCATGGTAACGGCTCAGAAAAGTGTTCCTACTGTTTTTTGATGTGGTAAATTAGAGCACTCCTGGCTTGATGCTTTTTGTTTGTTTTCTGTTCAAGATTGAAAAAAAAATAAACTCTTGGTGGTGTCAAAGTAAAGGTTGGAAGTCGTTTATAATAAAGCCAACTTTTTAGTTTTTCATTTGATCTTTTACTGCACCATAATGTCACAAACGTATACAAATTACCTCAAAATGAGGCTTTTAACCGGGTAAAAATCATTGCGATTAAAATCGATTAATTAGATTAATTAGTTACAGGTCATGATTAAATAATCACACAAAAATGAATTGCATGACAGTGCTAATTTAAATATACAGTGTTCCCTCATTTATCACGATGGTTACGCTTCATAAATAACCTGGAGAGGTGAAATCTGTGAAGTTAAGTAGGATGTTTTTAGGCAGTAAAACTCCTCACACACACACATTATATGCTTTATCAGACATTTTTACACTTTTCCTTTTTGTTTAAACTCTCAAAGTTCAAAGCTTTATAGAAAAATAAGTCCTGTGTTATAGAATGGAAACAAAGGTTGAAGATTTATTTATGTCAAGTAGGAGATCCGCTTGGATCTGTAAAGGAGGCGAGGCATGGGAGGAAACTGATTGACAAGCTGTCCAGCCAATAAGGACGCAGAACTGCGTTTACAAAAAATCAGCGAGGCGGCGACAGAACATTGTGCACTAATCATAACAAGGAGTAATCTTTCTATCAAGTTATTGTGACACAAACAAAGTTATTGGTTTATTTTAGGGCCTTAAATAAATGTGATTGTAGCTCCAGTTTTCCTAAAATATGCCTAATCATATCCATGAACAGAAAACTGAAACATTTTTAACTTACATAACAGGAGGATAAATGTTTTCTTCTGTCAATCAGTTTTTCCTTTTTTTAAATGACAGTCTGTTTTGATATAACACAAAAAAGGACATGTTGCTCCGTTTGTCTTAAATCTGTTGAGACTGTAGGACTGTAATTAAGTAAACATGGGACATAAATACCTTGCATTAAACTTAGCATCACTTGTCTGTTCCAAGTCTGGTCCATTCATGCCGTGGGTTTCCTCCTGCAAGAGAAGATGGAATTGGTGCAAAAAAATTTAGGACTGTGAAAGTTGAAAGTTGGTCTAAAATATATATATATATATATATATATTACGTTCTGTGATTGAGATTTTATTGCATAAAAGAAATAATATGGCCTTTACTTGAGGTTTTTGGACAAAAGAGATCTTGAGGTGCACCCTCTATGGGAGGGGGGGGGGGGCAGAGCAAAACGGAGACGTCTGCTATTAGAAACCCAACCACAAGGTAATAAACTATTATTCTATTTTGGGATGGGACCTACATTAATTTCCCACAATAACAAGCATTGGTGTTGTCTAAAAATTCCGGAAACTCTGCAGTTCTCAGTGAAAGTCCCGCCTCCTCGACGTTGCAGAAGGCGAGCAGGTCAGAGTGAACAGACACGCCCCCTCCTGTGTAGATTCCAATAGAGCCGACCTGAACCTGATCCTGCTGGATCAAACTTCTCCCCCCAAAAACTGTTTTATTATTTTTCAAAAACACAATAAAGAAAACATATGAAAAAAAAGAATTCCAGGAAAAATGTCAAACAGACAGCAGTGAGAAATTCTTATTTTTGGGGCTTCCTGGTGTAACTTTAGCCTGGATTTTTTTGTATTTTCATTCAAAAACATGTTGATTAGTTTGTTAACAAATTGTATTCTTGTTGTTTTTATAAAATTTCACCTACAACTTTTATTCTATGTAGTAAAAACAGTTTGTTAAACATTTTTGGAGTTTCCACAACCAAATGAATCCCATTTTTCCAGACGGAATTTTCTGTTTTTGCATAATTTTATGTATAGTGTGCGAATAACACATGAAAAAATTACAAAATAAAGGTGGTGTCACATAGGAGAGGTTGTTCTGATTAAAATTATACCAAATAAGCAAGTGTGTAGTCTTTTAAATTGAAAATACAGAAAATTCAAAAGTAGACAAAAGCTGAGTTTTAGACCCTAAGTTCCAAATGGTTAAAAATAAATGTTCTAAATGTACAATTTTGCATGTGACTTCATACAATAATTATTTGCAGAAAATAAAAGACTGGAAAACAATGGTGATTAATCGAGATGAGTTTTTTCCAGATTTGTGATTCATTTTTTTTTAAATCGATTCCCAGACTTACAAAAAAAATAGATTTTTGTAATATAAATTCTCACACTTTAGTCAGCTGCCAGTGCAAACTTTCACTTTTTCTTTTCATTCACCGATTATGATTTGTTGCATTATTTCCTCCCTTAAAAATCCTACCACATCTCTCTTCTTGCATTCCTAAAATAGTATTTCTGCAAAATGTTTGTCTTTGTATTTTGCCCGTG
>NC_050527.1:13142664-13155760 GCF_002922805.2 Oryzias melastigma
TTACTGTGCTTTTCTCCAGCAGCCGGCTGTTCTCCAGAGTCACTCTCTCCAGCTCTTCTTGAAGCTTGTGGATCTGCATCTCTGTGTTTACCATCTCCACCTGCCAGAAGTCCTGAGGGCTGTTCAGGCTCTTCATCACTTCAACCACAAACACACACAAAAAAAAATCCAATAAAAATATTTTCAGATTTTTTTATGTAGAAAAAGGCACAATATAACAATTACTGATATTTCGAAAGAGGCTTTTTAGCTGGTAAATAAAAAAACAAAAGTGAATATTAACCGAGACGAGCGGCCAAACAGCTTCAAGTACTGAAAAGCTTCTCATGTGACCGCAGCTTTGGACTGTTATCCCCACTGAGGCTGCTTGCTGGCATTGGAGAATCATTTGAGCAACCGAAATTCAGATCATCTGATGAAATTTTAGCCTGAATATCCAGAGACAACATGATTGTGTTCACGTCACAACATTGTGATGGAGTCATGAACTGAGCTGGATTAGCTCTCTAATCTCCATTTCAGTGCCCAAATCTAAAGCTAAAACTGTTTCTTGTGTTCTTGTGAAATGATAACAAGTTTTCAAACATTTTCCTAATTTGTAACTTGTTTGAAAGTATAAAGGTGAGCATAAAGGCCCTTTTCATGGCTGTTGTGAGGCTTTTGTACATTTAATCCAGAGCTTCACTTCCTGCTCAAACAAGAGTGTCTTCTTCTTCTACTGTTTACGAGCACATTTCCACCACCTATAGGTTTAGTGTGAAATAGTGCGCAATTCTTCCTTTCTTTTCTTCAGACCAAACATCTTTCTTGAATCCTCAGAATAAAAAGGTCTGTGTGCTCTACCTGTACCTTGGCTGGTCTCCATCTCGGTCCTCAGCTGAAGCAGCTCCAACTCTTTGGCTTGCAGCTGTTCTGTCAAAAACCTCTCACTGTCACTCTTCTCTTTTTTCTGAGAAGCATAAAAAAAGGAAAAGTGAACATGGAGCGGGAGTAAGAAGAAGAAGAAAAAAAAGCCAATGTTAACTTTCTGTTCTAGATTTCTTTAAAGACCCACTAGTTTCTTGAGCTCCATCTGAAGGTCCTCCTTCTCGATGTAAATTCCTCTGTATGCGCTGAAGGCCTTGTTCACATAATGGGGACCCTCCGATGGAGTCTCAGGCCTGAAAAGCTACAGTCAAGAAAGGGAAAAGGAGAGAAAATGAGACTTATTTTAATGTGTTTGGTATAAGACTATATTATTATTATAATATATTATTTTTTTTACCTTTTATAGCTAAAAATATATCTGAAAGTCAGACTTTTTCAGTACAACTGTGTATTTCTACCCCTAAATAGATAATGAATGAACGCAAAGTTTTGCAGGAGCATTTTGTGTTACTAAAATGTCTTTCCATCTACTTTAATACCTTAATTTCCACATCTTTCTGTTCTACATTCTCCTGTCACGTTGGCATTTATACCTTGTCTTCCAGCTGTTTAACTCTCTTTCTCAGCAAGGCGTTCTCCCGCTCCGTATCTCGGAGCCTCTTCTTAATGTCTTCATACGCCGTGACCAAGGCAAAGTGGGAAGCCACCGATTCGTCCCCCGCGCAGACCGATACCGGACTCTCCGCGGCAGCTGTGTAAGCCGTCTCGTGTTTGAGGATGCAGATGTCGTCATCCACTGCCAGAGGCTCCATGTTTGCACAAAACTTAACCTGTAGCAAAGAAATCAAAGGATTACGATAAGATACTTATGCATTTTTCAAGTTTCAAACAAAAAATTACATTCTTTTATATATAAAAAATAATAATCACAATTTCCCCGCTTTAGTAGATCAAGTTTGATTGAAATCCTACACTACCTCAGCAGTTTTACAGTATTCCAAACTGTTTAATGAATAGAAATAGTTCCGAGACAACAAATATTTTTTCTGAATATAATCATTTATGCAAATCTAATAAAGAAACAAGCAGCATAATTCTAAAACAAATTCCTATAACCACTCTGATCATCTTTTGGTCTATTGTAAGTGTTCCCAGTAGTTTTTTCAATTATGATTTTGACGTTTTTAGAAAAATTTTTAAAACTTTTTTGTGGTATTCTAGGTCATAGTTTCTGCAGAGCGATGCAAGTTCATTAGAAATTCACCTTGGTGTGGAGTAAGCCTTTCCTCAATTCCCATCATCCCTTTGTTTACATTGTCTCCCATGAACCTAAAGCCCCTCACAACTCCAAGTGAATAATAATGGTGCAACAAAAAGGGCAAAACAATATTGGAGCAATCCAGTCATATGGTTTTCAGCCAGATGCCAGACAAAGAAAACAAAGACGTAAATGGATCTAGTCATCTGCTAGTGGATTCATCGGAATAGAACAGAAAGTGGAGCTTGAGGCCTGCAGATAGTAGCACATATGTCAAAGATACAAGCTTTGTCTGCTCCTGATTCACAATGATTTGATTACAGAAATACTCAAAAAGGCAAATGTATAACCTAATTTTTTCCTCGTATAGTATGTAAAAAAAAACACATTTATCATTGGAGTGAATCTTTAAAAGCAATGTCTAAGTTTGTTCAGTTTCTGTAAAAAAAATCATTAACAAAGAAATCAGTTTTGGCATGTACAAATTATAAAAATTCATATACATTGACTTGTTTAAAAAAAAAAAGTTAGTTTCCTATTGTAATTCTATCGTGCCTTCAAACCGAGCTACAAACCGTTCAGATCAATCCAGTTTACAGCGCAGCTAAGAGAAACTGGAAATGTTAGCATACAGTGATGCAGCAAATGCAAAGTCAACACGCGTAGATCGTCAATAAAAGGCTTTTTCAGCCCTTTTGGGTGAACAGCACGCTAACCCACATGCTGCAGACTCATCGTGCCAAGACAGGAACTCAAGGTGAGGTCGCTCACTTTTCTACAAGACTTCATAGGAGAAAACGAAAGTGACCCTAGCAGTAACTACTGAAAACGAAAGTTATTTGATAAGATGATAAGAAATCTGTCTTGTAGAAAAATATTTCCTCATTTGAAAGCTAGCTACCAAAGCATTAAGACGACGGAAGCTGCAAACAAAAAGCTGCAACGAAAAGCATCCAAAATAACGATGTAAACAAAGGGAAATGTGGTCTTAAACGAAGCTAACGCTACCAGCTTTAAAATGTTCACTAGCGACTTTCAACACCGATGGACCGCTCGACGAACACGATATTCTATAAAACACACACAAAATAAACACAAATAATATCTCATAAATATATTTTAACCATTAAGGTTATTGCTATCAGCGACCTGTGAAGATGACAACAGCTAGCTAATCTTAGCTAACGTCTTCTGGCTAGGTGAAGAAATATTTAATTTATGGCTTTAGAGATTTTACATCGACTTGCCGTGTTAGACGCTTTCCTCAATTTGTCATCAAGAATCCGCATATATTTTCCATATGTGTTTGGTTAAAAAAAGACCCGTTGTCTGGTAGAAACGCGGCGAGGATGGACACTTCCACAGTGTCTGGTCCGAACTGACAGGTGAGAAAACAAAAACTTCCGGGAGACGCTTCACTTCTGAACTTCCTTCAAAATAAAAGTACCACGCTGCGGAAAGAAGGTAGATCAGTCAGAGAACATGGCAAAATGGGTGACAGAATCTAACTAAACATATTTGTGTTTAAGTTACTGTTAAATACAGAATGTAATCAAAGTATGACAATTCAAGTCTTTTGTAGACATTTGTCCTTCACAGATTTCTAAAGTAGACTGCTTTTGTTCTTCTTCTTCTTTTTTTTTTACAGTTTCCAGCTAAATAGATCTGGATTTAACAATGAAATTCCCCAAACTTTCTATCTTATAACTAATAAAATCAGCTTCACAAACAATTATGGGATATTATAATTTTTGAATAGACTATCTGTCTATAGAGCCATAACTCTGGTGAACATTTCAGATAATTCCCTTTGAAGGAGAGGGAATCTGGAGATGCCAATGTTTTGAAATAAATAAATAATAATAATAATAATAATAAAACTAATGTATTTAGTATGAGGTGTGACACATTTATCTCTGACTGGGATATGCTCTAATAAAATATGATACAGTTGTATCATACAACCATGCTTGGGAAGATTTTTTATTTTTTAAACTGGGTCTACTAAAACATAAGTGGATAGGGAAATGTAGCCCACCTGTCGAATTAAGATGAAAACAAACATTGCTGTCAAACAATAAGAAAATTAGCATCACATTTCATAAATAAATATAAATAAATAGCTATCCCAACACATCAAAACACATGCAAAAAAAATTAAAAGGTGAAATTATCAAAACTTCTTCTTTTAAGCTTTAGTTTGAAAAGTTCGGTGTCCATTACATACCATTTCAGGAATAAATTAGTGGTACCAGGGGCACAAATAGGCTTTCAAACCCTTGTTTTATTTTATTTATACATATATTTTTAATGTGAAGCAATACATCTGGATCAGATATGATTAGTTAATCAAAATCTTGAAGTCACTTTGCACGAATTACCTGATTGTTCTATTAGCAGTGAGAAAAACGTAAAACAAGACAACAAATGTCAAGAAAAAAAATATAATTTTAGTGGAACATTATTGATAACTCAGGAATCAAAACCACACTTAAACAATAAGATAAAACATATATATATATATATATATATATATATATATATATATATATATATATATATATATATAATTTAACGTTTCAAAAAGCATGTAAGCAAAGAAATATCTTACTATTACAGTACTAGACACGTTTATACAAATATCAAGAGCATGGAAGCTTTTTGCATTTCAATTTGCATGATGAATTTGCAAATTGAATTGTCAAATGAATAATGCATAATACATTGAACTATGAGCTAAACAAACAACTTCCATACAAGAGGCCCAATCCAGGAAAAAATGATTTTCATTTAACTTTTTCAGACTTGTAAGTGTTGTAAAACTTCCGACACCCTACAGTAGGTGGCGGTATTGCACTTGATTACGGTAGTCCCAAGTGGCGCGCCGATATAAAAACCACAGAAGAAGTCAACAGCAGCGACACCGCCAAAAACGGTAAAAAAAAGATAACAAGGATTCACGAAATAAAAAAAAATATGCATCACTTTACTGTTTTTGTAATTATAATTTTATAATTATTTATTGATTCAATGTTATGTTTTTAGATCTGCGCCATTAGCAAAAACGTTTCCCCGAGTAAGGCAACATTTTAGCGATGGCATCAATGTCAACTGATGGACAATGTACGCCTTTACCACAGGAGGGCACACAACAACAACCAGCTGGTAAGCTTTAACAATGTAATAGACATACAGTAAGTGACTCCACAATATTTCTTACTTCTTCATACATTAAATGAATTTTACTCATTTCATTAATAAAAACAATATAAGTAATAAAATAACATATTTTAGGATAAGAGCTCCGGCAATTCAAAAGAAACTGATAAGTGCAGGCAAACATCATAGGATTGAATATTTTCAAATATTTATGTCATTTTTGGAGTCAAATTATTAGTCCCTCTGGAAAATTTTTGGACGTCACCTTTTATTTAAATGTAAATAAAAGCAGATGTATTTTTTTAACCACAGTGATGGCTTTTGTACATTTTCTTATAACCTTTAATGAAATGTTTATAACAGAATAGAGTAAAATGTTTTATAGTTATTATTCAAGGAGTATGAATAAAAGGAGAATTAAAGTCATGTCAAGGTGCATGGAGAATCTAAAGGATAATAATCAAAAACAGTATAAATATGATTATTTGTACAATGATGGCGTTTGAAATGCTTTATTTAGGAACCTTAAGGTCTATGGGTAACAACTGCCTCTGAGTCTTTTGGTTCTGGCTTTGTGGGATCTATAATATCTCCTCCCTGATGGCAGTAGTTTGGATAGGTTATGTCTGTAATTATTTTCTGAATAAAAGTAATTTTAAGTTCAAATTTGCCAGGGATGTGAGTAATTTCAGGCTTCTGGTAGATGATTTGGTTTCAGAACGGCTGGCTAAACATCTGTTTATAATCTGAAATCTTCCTTTAGGTAATCCTGTGAGTTTGGGAGAAAGTTCTCTCAGTGATAGAGCATGTGGAGAGGAACTTGTGATGGACACCGTAACGACCTCTGAGAGTAAGATCTATTACAACACTTCATGGAATGAGTGAAAGTTTCTTCACCTCATATTCACGTCACTCCACTCTAGCTGTCATCATCCCTTCCTTTCCTTGTTACAGAGGATTTTCCGTCTTTCACAGATTCCGTGTTCAAGTACCTTCAACAAGTTCTGGTAGAATAAAGAAAACAAATACTAATAATTGAAATGATCAGGCAGAACGCATGCGTTTATCAATGACACTTTGATTAAAGTATGCTGAACCTGATTTACGAATATGAAATTGCGTGCGCTCTCAAAGAGATTGCACGTGCCGTTGAAGAAGCACTGATTTACAGAGAGTGATCGCACAAGGAATAACCGTCTAAAGGAGAATTTGTGTGTGGGTTATGGTTTGACCGTCTTCATTCAGTCAAAGCGTTGGCAAAGACTTGGGTGCAAAAAGAAATAGTTTGCAGCTCTTAAAAATATTTATGCAAGAGGGGTGCCTTGTTTTATGTGATACAAGCTTTAACACTAGCTCCAAATCTGCCCTAAACTCCTCCAGTAGCTCAAAGATTCAAATCTTCACACATTAAAACTTACAGCATGTCTCAGTCATTTTCACTTATTCCTCCCAGGTTTGTCTGCATCCTGCCAGAAACGTCCACAATGCATTTGAAATAGATTTTGTGTACTTTTTTTTGCTTGTTTGACACACACATTTGTGTTAGTAAATCTCAAGTAGCTTGTTTTTTTTTTGAGTTAACACATAATTTTATTCCTGCAGATCTTTAATAAATCAAGCTCGGTGTGTTTCGGAGCAACAATATCACAAAATAAACTACATTTTCGCTTCATGCGCATTCATTTTCCCAATTGGTGAGGTAGAAATAAACCTTAAAAATGCTCAGTTTTAACCCATCTATTCATTTTCTACAATCTTTAGTTTCTACAAGGTAAAATGAGCTCAGATAGAGCTGGTGTAGACTGGAGTAGGGGCTGCCTCCAACCTTTTGTTATTCACAGATGATCCCAGTTTGCATTAAACTTTGTCTTTTCTGCTGCAGTCAGACGAGAGGAGTTCTCCATTCACCTTTGAAATATATATATTTTTAAGCAATTTAGAGCCCCAAAATTCCTCCTATACCTGGCATGGAGATTTAGATTGAAATTCAAGGAGTTTTGTTTTAAAATACCCATAAAAAGATAAGAAACTGATTTTTCTTCACCTTTTACTCATCTTTTACACTCCAGCAATGCAGATTCTACTAAACTGGAGGTCGTATTAAAGTCTGGTTATTTTTATAGCTAGAATTTGCAATAATTATGGCAATTTATTATTATTTTTTCTTTCTTTTTTTGTTTTTTATTTTTTTTAGTTTTTACATCTGTAACGTTGACTGTAAATCGTCCGACGGACTTTGTCAACTGATACATTTTCATATCATAATCTGTGGTAAATTTCTTATGGAGATCACCAGTTGCCATGTAATGTAAATGTCTTATCTATTTAATATTTGTGCAGTTAGAGAGTATAGAGTTAGAGGCAGTAGTTAGAGTATCATAAAAGCGTTTTCCGTGGTCTTTTAATTATGATTATGCTGTTTTCAGGTTAAATCTACAGAAGCCAAAAGCGGCCTGCTCTACCATTTTTATATTTTTTGGATCGTTTTCTTGTTATAACAAGATCCACTATCTCGTTATGATGAAAAAAATAAACTTTGTTTTCTTATAACAAGATTATGAAGAACTTCTCTCCCTTTCCTTCTTGGAGACATCAATACTTTATCTGATTTAAGTCTCTTTATTTTTGTGGTTAAAAAAAAAAACTGTAGAACAACGGTAGTTTTTTTAGTCTATTTTTTATTTATTTATGGGTTTAGGCTCCTCAAGCGTCTTTATTCTGTCTCATGCAGCAGCCACCTCCCTTTATTTTCCTAAAATCCCAGAACAAGCAGGTAACGTAGATCCACTACCACTAGATGGGGGATCTCGTTATAAAGAGAAAACGATAAAAAAAGTAGGTCACGCCGTTTTCTGCTTCCGTAAAAATCAAATAAACTGTGACGTTTTCTAGGATGTAGTTTCTGCAGAAAAGCAGGAGTTCATAAGAAATTCCTCTCTGAGTTTTAGGCAGGACAGGTAGTAAGCCTGCCCCCACTTCCCAGCATCCATGTGTTTACCCTCTCTCTCCCGCTAGCTTGTGACCTGTGGATTGTAGCGCCTAATTCACTCCTGTAAGCTTTTTCCAATTGCATTTTTCTGTCTGCTCCCTATTCAGTTTGAATTAAAATACTTAACAAATTCAGTTTTGGGCTTAATTTTCTTTAAATATGTCCATCATCAGAAAAATGCCACCAAAACATGTTAAAAACGGCAAAAACATGATATTTATCGGAGTGGGTTTAAATGTTTGGGAAACCTTGTTTTTCTCAGAAGAACCTGCTTAGGTGAATGCCTGTAAACACATTTCAGCAGGAGTTCAGAACACCAACATCACAAGACTTTGTTTTTGGACTTCAAATGCACTAAGAACTGCATCAACGGATGAAACCACCGTGACATTTGTGTGTCTTTGTCATGGCAGTGTTGCTGGAGGCTCAGCTGCTAATGAGCGAACTAGAGGAGAAGCTCAACTCCTTTCCTGCTGCTGACCTTTCCAGGCCGAGCGAAGGAGGAGCGGTACGTAGACTTGAAGGGAAACAAATACCAGAACTAACCAGAACCAGAGCAGCTTCAGCTTCATCTTCCTTTACTTAAAACTTACAATATGGATGATTTTTGGATGGGTTTGTGACAGGTTGTGCCGGAGAGTTCGGGCCGTGCCGACGAGGACGGAGAGACTTTGATCATAGAGGGCTTCAGGTTTGAGAGTGCAGCAAACCGAGAGCATCTGACACGGATGAGCTAATCGTCAAGGTGACACACGTGTAGGTAACAGAACAGGCTGTGCGTTGACCCGTGACTGATCTCAGATTGTCTATAGAATGGAAGAGATACAGAAACAAGCTTTGAAACAACTCTTTTCTCGACATATTGAACTCACATTATTAGAATACATTTAGGTTTGAATTCATTCTGCATAAATCTGAAGTCATTTAACTTACAGCTGATCCCTCAGTGCGTAGCCAAACATCTTTGCATCATTTCTGTTCATGATTGGGAGTTAGTGATGCAGGCCACAAGAGTTTATTGTGCGGTGAGGTTGGGGTGATGTCATTTATTTTAATGCTTGTTTCCAGTAATTGCAGGGATGGTAATGTACATTTGGAGTGTTCTGCATGTAACCACCATCAGTATGAAGGTTTTCTTCTGTTTTGGCTGTCCCATGTTCCAGTTACAGTCTTTTTTTTGGACGTGTTTTGTTCATAAATAGAATTTCAGTGTATTGGATGTTGAATTGACAATTTTTTTTCTTTTTTTTTTGGCACCAAAACTTGAATTTATATGCATTTAAAAGCTTGTGCTATTAATAAATCAACACTAATGGTAAAAGTTTTGAATAAAAACAACTTTAAGATATTTTTTTTATTGTTTTTTTTACATTTAATTAGAGATGGGCCAATATCATTTTTGATACCGATAACCGATATTTCCTCTGCATGTGGCCGATAGCCGATATTTGCCAATGCCGATATTTAAGTGTCTACAATAACAAAAATTAGATTTACTATTTGTCTCTTTTATTTCTTTTAAGTATTGAGGCAAAGTGGTAAATAATCCTCATCTTCTTATCCAAATTCTAATTCTTTTCCCCCCTTTTTTGTCATAAACTCTCAGCACTTTCTTTATAGAAGTTTATCTTCTCGTTTCTGGCTTCAAAATTCAGCAAATCAGACATGAAATCCGCATTCTAAAAAACATCTAATGGCCACATTCTTGTACAAGTCTAGCAGAGGCCTTCCTTTAGCTGTGCGGCTCTGAAGCGAAGAATGAAACCCGCCGGCATTAGCAAGTGTCAGAGCATCAGTGCGACCAATTAACAAACTTTCAATTAGAACGTCAGATGAGCGATTACTCCCAGAATTTACCAAGCATTAACACACCAAACAGGCTGACATAATATATGCAAATAGAGCCATTATTATGCATGTGCTGGTTCAGTGCCACAAATGAAGTGCTTGTTTGGAGCACGCTGGATCAGTTGGCGAACGTAAGCTCTGTGACAACACATTACAGGAATAATGGTCACTTGAAAAATGGAATTAGATTATTATTATTAACAGTTGGGCTGTAGTTGTCATTTGGATGTGAAGACGGCTTAAGTCAGAATTAGAAACCATTGAGCTGCGTATAAAGCTGCAGAGATGAACGCCACACCCCCATGTTCAGATACACAGAGTTCCATGCGGCCATTATAATGTAATCAAAAACGGAAAAAAGTGGTGGTTTAGCAATCAGTGAAGGTTGAGCTAATGATGACTGAAGATGGAGACCGACCTGAAAGTGCTGAAGGGGTTCTATGAATTATTTATGTTTTCAGCCTTTGCAATTTGATGTTGAAAAACAAAAGTAGGGAAACTCTTCAGCTGTTTGGTCAAAGTCATCCCTGAATATTTCAACAGCTATTGATCTGGATGCAGTAGAATTGTGTGGTATAATTTTCTTAATTATTGGAGGTTTGTTTTGTTGATTGTTACAAAAGAAAAAAAGTAAAAAACAGCATTTGCTGATTAAACTGGGAGAGGAGAAAAAATCTCAGATATACAAGAGCTGCATGTTATGAACACATTCTGCCACTAGAGGGTGCTATGTAATGGAGTTTTATTCTACCTGGAGTGTTGCTTTGTAATCAAGACATTTACAACTGTGGACAAGTGGTATTAAGAAGTATTTTATGTTTTTTTACAGCATGTACAATAATCAAAGTGTTATTTTTTTTCATTCAAACTCTACATTATTGAAACTACTTCTGGCAAAACAATGCATCCTCCATTACCTGTCCAGTTTATTTGGATGTTAAAGTACAGCATTTTATTTTCTGCACTATAATACGCACTTAAAAGCCTTAATTTTCTTTTCTATAAGAACAACTGTGCACCATATTTTTAATTTATTTATTTTATTTAGAGATTTTCAATCACAAATGGGAGGATATAGCCTCTTGAGATGAAAGACCTCATTTTTTTTAGAAGATCCTCCTCTCTAGTACATAAACAAATTCAAACAAGCATGGCAGACTCACACATATTCATGCATAACACACCTTATGTATTAATTTATTCTGGCTATGCTAACTGATATCAAGGCAGTTTTGAAAGGTAGATGGTGCTCTATCAAAATGTGTCCTTTTTATGAGATAAAAACAAAGCTAATGTGTGGCGATGTTGGACTGTATTTTTTTATGTTACTAACATGGCGATCTGTTTTTTTCAATACACTAGTGCAGCTAATGTGTAGCAGTGTTGGGCTTTGTCTTATTTTGTGTTACTAACAAGGTTAGAGCTAGCATAATTACAGTAATGTTTTTTTTTAGCTGTATCAGTCTGTATTTTTATGTGTTGCTAACAAAGTTGTGAGTTATGGGTATTGTAAATACGCCAATGTGACTAACGTGTAGTGGGGGTGAACTACTGTGTTTTTTCTTAGCTCTTACTAACAATTTTGGGAGTTAGCGTAACAGTAACATTTTCTTTAGTCATATCAGTCTGTTTTTTTAGGTGTTGCAGGTTTTGGTAATATGCTAACACAGCTAATGCTTCTATTGTTGCTAACATGTAGTGTGTTACAAAGGATTTATATAGTTACTATGAAGACAAAAAAAAATGACAGAAACTCTTTTGTTTCGCTTAATGTGCCTTAAAGTTTGGTAAATCTTATATATGGCATAAGTTCAAAAATAAACTATTCATTGACCGTGCGTTTTATAATTCGGTGTGTCCTATAGTATGGAAATTACGGTAACTGTTTACCCTCCCTCTGCAATGTAACACCAACAAGTGCCACTGCACTGCTGCAGTTAAAGTAAAGATCAATGATGCCAGCGGTCTGGTCGTACATCACGCTCCTGTCTCAAAGCTGAACTAAACTTCATCAACACAAATTACTCCCACAGTGAGCACAACCCCAGTTTCTCATGCTGTCATTTTTTAGAACTTTTTTTTAGACAACTGTGAATTTCTCACATATATTTTTGAAGTAGTGCGTTTGTTTCAAAGACAGTAATTCCACCACTTTGTTTCCTGCGTGAGAAGAGTCTGGACAGTATTTGCATTTGGAGCTTGGGACACCTCCATCGCTCACTGCTCTTCTTCATCCCTGGGGGTGTTTTTGCACCGGCGCTCTCTTAAAGCATGTTCGCTGCTTACTGATTCATCACAGACCCTGAAACTGTGCCATGTAATCAGGAA
Organism: Oryzias melastigma; assembly: GCF_002922805.2. Lineage (NCBI taxonomy): Eukaryota > Metazoa > Chordata > Actinopteri > Beloniformes > Adrianichthyidae > Oryzias > Oryzias melastigma. The sequence goes on from NC_050527.1 coordinate 13,155,114, forward strand.
TTGGCCTTTTCTTACGCAGCACAGAGGTCAGCGATATCCAAGGACCCTTTATGTTTGTCGTTGCGGGCGGAGGACATCCCTGTGGACTGAAACAACACAGATGCAGCAGCATCCAAGGCCTTTCCTTTGTTTTTTGCTGAGCCAATTAGAGACAGATAGCATCTGCTGTGAGAGGAGAACAATGGCTTGTTTGCCGCGTTTCGGTCCACGACTTTCTGCGCAGAAAAGTTGGCGTGGGTGTGTCTGTAGGCTATTGTGTGTTTCTGCAGCTACAGAACGCGAGCGTGATGGAGTATGTGTGTCGAATGGTAATGAGGATGGAGCATTGCATACAGTGGAGGAGAGGAAACAAGAAAATGACAGACAACATATGGCTGCCTCTGCGGTGACTCGCTGAAGCCTCACACACAGATATAAATGAGGAAGAGTTCTTACAGTTACGAGAGAGACATATGCAACTCTGGGAATGAAAAAGTCACTGCTGTTGGGTGACAATCTGGCTCATGCAGATCAGTTTAAGCCCTCGTTAAATTTTGGGTTGGATCTTCAGGGCAGCTTTTGAGTTCACAGTTGGTCATCGCACTCCTGTCTAAAGGACCCGGAGGTCATTAATCCCTACCTGCTGCCGTCTCCAGAGTCTGATGACT
>NC_050527.1:13155898-13189293 GCF_002922805.2 Oryzias melastigma
CCATCACAGTTGGTCATCGCACTCCTGTCTAAAGGACCCGGAGGTCATTAATCCCTACCTGCTGCCATCTCCAGAGTCTGATGACTCTTCTTCCTTTCTTTCAAGTAAAAAGTTAAAAGAGAGCGCTTGTTTATGTGTGTGCATGCTTAGCAGAGCTTGCTAGCACTTCTGTCTTGGCCAGCCGGCTCCACCATATGGCCACATTTATCATGTATCTCACTATTCATTAGGATTGCCCTTGGAGGTTGCAGGGGGACTGCTGGGGGGCCTTCACCTCTGAAAAGCTTTGGACAACTGACTGCAGTCCATGTGTTTTTAAGTATAAATAAATGGATGATATTAACACTTTTTCACTTCTTATTTTAAGTTTGCTTTCAGTTAAGCTTTAACGTTTTGTCTGTTATAATTAAATGCATTACTTAACAAAGGCCAGAATAAGTTTTTCCTACTTAGAGAAGTTGTTTGTGTATCATCTTGTCCTCTCACCTTCCAGAATTTCCATTTCTGAAACAAGACATTTTTTTTGACTTTGTGCTTTTGAAGATGTATTTTTATTTATTTTGTGCTTAATTATTTATTGTAGCAGAAATGTTCTTTGTCCATTCTTGATGGTGTTTTCAATGTTTTGAAAGTAAGGGAAGAATACTAAGAGACTTAACCTTTTTTGTTGTTGTTGTAGCTCCAGCTTTTTACAACAAAGGTGGAATCTTCATAAGATTGATTAATTGAATAAATTGTCTTTTCGGACAAACTTGTGCTGAATCTTAAATATTAATTTGATTCCATATCAGAAGGATGTTTTGCAGCTTTCTGAGAATCAAATCTAGAATGTTGGGATTTGTCCTTTATAGATTAATTCTGAGAAAAATTGTTTTGTGTGTTATTAGCACATTCTTGTGCCATTTTTCTGATGATGGAAAATCTTAAAAAAATAATTTGTGAGCGTTTATTTGCTTAAATAGTTTTGAATATGGAATAAACAAGAGATACAGTTTGGAAAAACGTGTAGTTGTGAAATAGAAAATACAATGGGGAGGCCACAAACTCCCTGATCCGCTCCATTCTGATGCATTCACTTGTAGACAGATAGATCCATGAACGTCTTTGTTTTCCTTATCCGAGCTGGCATCTGGCTCAAAACTGTACTGCTGGATCGCTCCAATAGAATCAATAATTTTAAAAAGTTATTTTTTTAAAAGGCATTTTTGAATATTTGAGATTAAATGACATCATACTAGTCGTCATGATTAAACACTGCATTCATTTAAAATAAAAAAAATCTGTACAAAGTATTCAACTTGTGGGATTTGTGACTCAAGTAGCCTCTGTTGAAGATCAAATCATCAATCAGGACAACTTGAATGACTTCAGAGGGTCACATCTTTGCCGTTTTTATCTTAAACCGTCATGGCGTTGCTCTCCCACTCTGGTGAGCGCTCCCGATTCTTCCTGTCTGCAGCGTCCCCTGCCATCTCCTGACAGTTTGACAGTGTGACAGCGCGCAGAGACATCCCCAGTCCCTCTGTGCTGAAGTCGGCAGGAATGAGACGTGTGCCTTGACCTGACGGATTTTTCCATAAATCTCGTCATGCATCTTTTGATGTTTCTCAGTCTGTTGAAGAACATGCCCTATAAATTAATTTAATCGCTTAAATGTTCCTGTGCGCTTAAGAACTGCATCCCTGGTCATTTTGAAGCCTCTGTAGATCCAATTTCTGACAGAAATGTAAAAGTGTCTCTACTTTTGCAGAGTTAATATGTATCTATCACATTTATTGAACTATTTATGATGCAACAATAAATGTATGATAGTTGTCCACTAATGTCAGTGAAGTTGGCTGCATTGTTTATCTGCCGCTGATAATAGCATCAACACACCAGCCCCCACAGGATCCTCAGAGCCATATTTACCACAAATAATAAATAAACTTTCCCTCCTACAAACATCCTGGATTTACGAGTCGGCTAACTCGTCATCATGACTCTGCAAAAAAGCAGAAACAGTCTGTGTTTGAGAATGAAGGCGGAGCACCGAGATCTGTCCAACAGATAGATTATAAATGTCAGCTCCGTACCCTTGTCTTAAATTTATTATTTTTTTTTATGAAGGTTGGTGTTTTTATCACTAATGTGGCTTGTATACCTCACATTTATTCATCCTTAGTTTATTTAACACCAGTTTGTTGGGGATTTTTATAACATTCTACCTATGCAGAAACTTTATTGCACAAGAATAGCCATAAAGAATGTAGTTATACAGGAAGTGAACACGTTTAGTGAGCTGTGACAGAAATATATGCTGCTAAATGTATTCAGATACAGTCTGAGCAGGTAAAGTAGTGCATCTGTGCAGCTGTTTGTGAAGCCAGAAGAGTGAGAAAAAGACGGGTTCGAGATGAAAGCAGAACTCCGACCTTGTCATTGCATAGATGACAGACTTTAGGACATATAACCTTTGATGACAAAAGAAGCTTTTATCATGGCTGGAAGGGAAAACCCTCTGAACATCATATCAGCTCTCTGAAAAACGATAAACTGACCAGTTTGATGTGAAGCTACGTTTTTGAAAGACATGTCAGTGGAATTTCCCTGATCTTTGTTTTCGTATCAGCGGAATTACCCCCCTGGACACCTGATGCTTCTCAGCTCCACAAATATGTATAACTGTCAACAAACAAGACATGCAATAAAATGTTTCTATTTGACTTTAATGCCTTCTTGTTTGGTTAAAAAAGTACACATATGCTTTAATTTACAAATGGTAAAACAAAAAAAAACAAAAAACTGTATTGAAAGGATACAAAAGTTCTGCCTGATTACACAATTTAGATAGTAATAAAATATTTAAAAAGAAGACCACTAACTTAATTTTTTAGACAGACCAGTTACGGAGATGAAAACATCACTTGTGCAAAGTAGGTTTTCCAATAAAAAAATATGCAAATAAGAAGTATTTAAGAGGCCTATAGCATGCAAAATCAACTTTTTTAGTGTTTGAGTGTATTGTAATGTTAATTCCTCACATAAAACTTTTTTTTTTTTTTTTAATCAGTTCACTCACCTCTTAGTATTCTTCTAAAACAAGGGTGTCGAACTCAATCACACAAGGGGCCAAAATCCAAAACCCGTCTTAGGTCGCGGGCTGAACAGGATACACATTTATTAAACACTATAAAACTACATTTTTAAAACTTTAAAACTGTAACTTTTTTACATAATTATGAACTAGATATATAGCAATACCAGTGATAGCTGAAAACGCTGAAGCTGATAGCTAAAAACGCTGAACTTAATAACTGAAAACACTGAAGCTGATAGCTAGCTAAAATATATGCTAAATGCCAACTTAGCCTAAAAAGCAAACAAACAAAAAAACTTAGGTTAGCCAAAACAGGTAGCATGTAGCTGAAATAATAGCTAAACTTCAAAATAGTCTAAAAACTGAAAAAAACTTAAATTAGCCAAAACAGCTAGCATGTAAATATTAGCCTAACTCCAAAACAGCCTAAAACATCTTAATAAATACCAAAATAGTCCAAAAAGCTAGCAGAATGGCAATTTTTAAAACTTTAAAAACATAACTTTTTAACATAATTATGAATAATAAAAAGGCAGGAATATTATTCCAGGATTAATCAACTTAAACCTTATATAACTTTCAATATTTCACTCTCCATAAAAATATATATTTTGTCAAAATTATGCACGTTAGAAATGAGCGCAAGATAATATTGGGTCATTAATAACAATAAAATAAAATGATCTGGATGGCCGGATAGAATTACCCTGCGGGCTGGATCCAGTCCCCGGACCTTGAAACTTAAAATGTTAAAAAAACAAAAAAGTTTCATGGCTACTTTTTTGGTTGTCAGTCTGAACAATTTATAATTGTCATGTTTCTTCTCAAAACCTACACTCTTCTAACATCTTTACCCAGAACAATAGAAGCTCCGTGGCAGTCAGCACACATACGTACCTCCACACCAACCCACAAGGACCAAGATAACAGTGACAGTTGTAGCATTTTTGAAAATGCTTTTAAAATATTTAGCATTTGATGTAGACTTCACCTAAAACTTGCTGGTGTTTCACAATTGTAAATTCTGTAGGGTATTTTTTTTAAGACATTTGTACACCTTGACGCAATGATTTTGGGCTATGATATGCATTTCAGGTGATTAATTGTTAGCTTCATTTTGTGTATGTGTGAGAGACAGCATGCGCTTTAAACAGCTCTTCCGGCTACTCACGTCTCGTGAGCCTCAACTCAAATCTCAAATAGGTTGCAACCCAAGTTCATGAGTTGCACACGGCTCACGGCAAAAGTCAGCACTTAGAACTACTCCTACCACATATATGCTCATTTTATCAACAATACTCACTACTGACAGCTACGGGACAATATTATGGAACAAAATGAATCCACCATGTCAAAAGGTGCTCGGGTGCTCAATTTATGGCATACAATTGCATTCAACCCCTGTGCTAGCTTATGGGGTCCAGATGACCACACCCTTATATTGATGTGTGGTCTCTCCCATGACAAAGGTGGACAAGATTCTGCCACGGACACCAGTGAAGATAAAAATCTTTGAAAACAAAGTTCAGCGCGCTGTTTTGTGGGATCCAGATGACCCCACTTTTAATGAAAACGTGTCTAGGAAAGACTGCAGTTTCAACTCACAAGACTTCAGTCGCGGCCCACGAGACTTGAGTCATGGCTCACGAGATTTGAGCGCAACCCATGAGAATTGAGTCGTTATACACAAGACTTAAGTCTTGGATCATGAGATTTGAGGGCGACCCAAGAGTTGTCAGTTGCGACCCATGAGACTAGAATTGCGACCTATGAGGTTTGAGTCACAGCTTATGAGACTTGAGTCGTGGCTCACAAGATTTGAGCAAGACCCACAAGACTTGAGTTCCGACACTCAAGACTTCAGTCGCGACCCATAAGACTTGAGTCGTGGCTCTCAAGATTTGAGGGTCACCCTTGAGAATTGTGTCTCAGCTTACGAGATTTGAGTCATGGTTTACAGTCATGAGTCAGGTGTTCCACCGGAAGTAGATCAGAGCTGTTTGCAGCGCCAGCCCCTGCTGGAGAGTGTTCCCTTTCAGTTCATTCACTCGGTACAACTGATAAAGTATGTGATATCATGCACGTGCATGTCTGTCTGAAGACACCTCCTTTCACACCTTGCGGGAGATGACATTCAATAACAGATGGCCAGCCCCACCCCTCCAAAGTCATATCATCATCCCTCATGTTCTATGCATACAGATAAATCAAAACTTTAAGTTAGTCCCAACAGTTCAATTCTGTCAGCGAGTAGTTAAGACTTTGCTCTGCTGCACTGCTCTGGGGAATCATTTGGAGCAGCAAAATGTTTTTGAGAAAGGACCTAATGGTTAACCATTACAACACTTGTGTCCTTAAAGATCTTCAACTGTTCTTTACCTTCATTACACATTATAAATATCTGTGTTTGTTTGCAGATTGATGTTTTGTTTTTTGTGTTTTTTTTGTTCTTTTTCAGTTAGAATGTACAATACATACAATCTACTTAGGAAGAAGAACAGGAGTAGGATGAAGATAAAGTCTTATAAATCCCTACCCTACTTTTATTATTTTATATGATACAAACAGATAACTAAATGAGTGGGTATAATCAAAACAAACACAAAATGATAACCCGTAATAAAAACAATAATATAAACAGGAACACAATATTTACATCATGCTGCATACAAATCAATCATTTTGTTTTACATTTGAACTTAAAACAAACAATACTTAAACACATTTTCAGGTCATTATCCAAGGAATTCATTTTTTAATCCCAGCAAAGGAAATAGTTATTTCTTTAAGTGTAGTTTTTACTTAAGTTACCATAAAGTCATAATTTCTTCTACTATTTCCTTCATTTATGACAAAAAGATTTTGTAAACTACATGGCAACATAAACTTTTTTGCATTAAACGTTACTAGCAGTGTCTGCAAAGAACATAAATCTTTAAATTGGAGTACTCTTGACTTAAAAAGTAGTTGGGGTAGGATGTTTTGTTTTCCCTAAAAGGAAACTTGAAGAAGATTACTTATTCCTGTCCTCCAAGTCTGTGGTTGGGCGTTGGTGGTTTTCTCACTACAACATGCTTCATGCCTACGCAAGTGAGTCAGTTCTAATCCATTCGTCTTTTTAACAAATATCTGATTGCAGGGTAGAATTGAATGAGAATTATTAGTCTTTTTTTTTTACGATTACTGATTTCTGTCCATGGAAAGTCATTATTGTTTCGCTCTGATCCATTCTGGGATAAAAATCTAAAAGGTTTAAAATGCAAATTTATAAATGTATTCAGTGTGTTTCCCCAACCCTTGATGAGCATCATTTATGTGCAGCACATGATATATGAGTTATATTAGATGGTTATTGGATTCAGTGTGAAAACCATCAAGAAAAAAAATGGTTTGCCTCTCATTCCCTAACCCAATCAAATGTATTTAATATTTTCTTAAATAAACTGTTATAAAAAATGTTCATCGAGTTGGAGTCGGTATAATTCAGAGCTTTTAGAAACAGACCCTCCGGTGGTGGTTGAGTATTTCGGGTACGTGTAACAAAAAGTCTTCCTTCTTCCCTGATTTAAAATGCTCCCCTCTCTGAACGACTGAGCATATTGATTTCAGATGTGGGTGGCTGGGTCAGGCCCTCGGAGGGTAGAGGAGGCTCGTTCTGTCCCTTTTCTGGGAAGAGTCCTTTCTTTGACTTCCTCTATTCCATCTGCCTTCACTCCAGTCTAAATGTCAGCTAGCCAGAGAGCACAGCAGACACTGAAAGAGAGAAGGATTTCCACGGTCTTCCGGGAGAGATGCCGTTGAAAGCATACACGATGACACACTTCCTCCATTCAGCCTGATGAGCTATTGAAAAGTAAGATGACATTTTGCAATAATACACAGCAAAGCTCCAGAGTTCTGGGAGATTAAATAATATTCATAATTTGGCAATGCTTGGCGTTTATTGATATTCGCGGCAGGACTTGCTCATTTTCACTCACAGTTCGTCTGTTTGTGCGGAAACGTATCGCACCTTGACAAACTGATGAACTGTGACACTGAACTATTACTGTGTGATACATGACCGTATTGTTTAGGTCAAGGAAAGTAAACAGCTCGAGGAAATAATACGACAAGATTGATATAGCACATTGCCTATAATTATGAAAATGATCTAGAGTGTAATCACACTCCTGTCTGACTGTCGGAGTTGTAAAGCATTAAGAAGTGGGTTTGGGCTTCATCGCTGTGTCCTATTTAGAGTGGAAATTTTGCTACATCAGCTCACATGTAGGCCTGCAGAACCACTTTTAGATGATGAAAAAACTGATTTACTTGACATGGTTTCCCAGGAGAGCATGCTTGAAAACTTGAAAAACTGCATTTTGCACTTGCTGAGGTGAGTGTGTGTCTGTTTGCGCAGCTGCACTTCCCAGTATGTGCAAGCTCTTGCCAGGTGGAACGCTAACAATACAGTCATTTTTGAAAATCAGATTGCCTTTTATGAAGCAGCATGTGCATTTGTGTTTCTGCGCTTGTTCTCTTACCTCCCTCGGTGTGCTGTCCTCTTCAGTCATTTCTTGCTGCGTCGAATAAGGAGGGTTTCTTTTTTTTTCTTCTTTTTATGTCCCCAAATTGATGTAAAGTTCCCATGAAAGGTAGCAGATTACTGCCATTTTCATTTAGACAATTTAAAACAGCTGCAGCCGCAGTGACACTGGAAGGCTGTCATCTAAAGCCTCTTGTCCCTGTAAAAGACACTCAGGCTATTGGTTGAAATCTTGCCGCTTTAGATCAGCCCAGCTGGAAAAACACTAAACATGCACACTTTATCTGTTCCTAGCCAGAGTGGATGTTTTGGCTTCATAGAGCTGGATCTGAAGTACCAATCAAGTAATGGCTGTTCCATCCAAGGGGGGCAACATTCTGGGGATTGTGAGAAATGTCTCTAAACTTTCAACTTTTGTTTTTTAGAAAAAAAAGCACAGATTCCATGTTTGGGTTTTGTAAGGTTTCTTGTAAGTATTATAAAACAGTTTAAATAAAGGTCATCTGGACTAAGTTTTTAAGTTGAAAATGTTCCCCCTCTTGTCCAAGAGGCTTTCTCAAACTCAGTCCAGATGGTCGTTTTGAAAACTTGGAACCATCCTGGATGAACGAGAGTCTTCACAGACATGTTTCTTGAAAGCGTTTCTGATTAATAACAATGCGGTCGTACCACATAACAGACAACCTCATGTCTGGGAAAGCAGCAGAGGTGTAATTTCATCCCTGCCTTGTGAGGAGTTGGATCGGGGTTTCAGAAAGAAAAAATAGTAAAAAGAAGTACTGTAAAGGGGACTGGAAACCTCTTTTTCACAAGCTGCTGTAGTCTTTATGGACAAGGTGGGATACGGTTCATGTGAATTCAGTTCAGTTTATTTAAGTGGTAGCTCACAACCAGAACTGTCTCAAGACACATCAAACTCAACAACATTCACTATTGCTGCTATAATCTGGGTCAGTCTAGATTTTTCAGGTCAAGTTGTCTCAATTGTGTTTTCAACAGCTTAAATAAGATTACATCAAAGGGGTTTCTGTGTAATATCTGTAGCAAGCAAGAACTAGAGTACAGCGGGGATGAAAACGACCTTCAAATGGAAGAATCAAACAGTAATGTCTGAAGCAAGACTCCATCTGCTGGAAACAGTTGAAGTTTGAGAAGACACAGAAGACATCTGTATTATGTAGTGGTGTAACGATTCATTTTAACAATGATTTGATGCATAGCATAATCTGTGGTTGCTAGTACGATTCATTGTCAATATTGGTTCGTTTGGAAAGATCCAAGATGATCTGATTCACTGACCTGAAATCGAACCAGTGACTCGGAGTGTGAGGGTTTGGTTTATAAGTAGTTTTTGGTCATGCTACCAGTTTTAGGTTCATCGTGATCCAAAGCCATCTTCATTTCAGTTAATTATCCTTAGTCTATTTAAGGGTCTTGTTTTCAGTTCATCCTTGTCATGTCATCTGTTCTGGTTTGTCACCTTTTTTGTTGCTCCTATGGTTCGCCATGTTTTAGTTTGTTCATTAAATGTTTTAGTTTCTGTCATCAAGCCAGATCTCCTGCATTTTAGGTCCTACACCAACAGTTCCTGACTAAATACCTGGTACTGAAAAGTACAGGAGAAGTTTTCAGGATTTCTTGTAACTCTTCAAGTGTAAAGTAAACGTGTTCAAAAAAAGTATAAAAATAATTGCAAATCCATACACATTTTAGTTTCATAAAGTTCAGCCCACTTGTATTTTTCTTTTAAGATAAAAATAATACAAATGGAACATTATTAGATCATTCTACCGCACTTAATGTTCAAATGTCTTTGCAAAATTCAGTTTTTCCTCTCATTGGACTGTAATGATGGTTGATAATTTTTTGCTGTTATGACATGCGTGTTGTCCACTGTGATAACACTTGGTCATTTTTATGTTATAGTAGAAAAAAACCTACTGTGCCTCAATCCAAATGGTATTGTCCAATACCAATATAATCATTTTTTTCATTTTGAAACAATTTTATCATCGTATTGGAAGATTCCACAACAACTTGCCTCAGATGGATCAATCTATTTAAATCTAATATAAATTGATTCATTGATTATTATCACACCACTAGTAATAACACAAAAGAGTTAATTTAGTAATTGCAGCAAGGAAAGAACAGGATGAAAAAAATCCGCACAAAATCCTCCTAAGCATCTGAAGTACAGAGGAAACAGTTTATTATTTGCAGCACTTGAAGAGAAAGCAAACAAGCATATGGTAATGTAATAATGTATGTAATATCCTTAGAATGTTTTCCTTTTTTTTTTTTTTTAAGAAGATGGTGCACTGCTAGGTTTCTCAGAAAAATGACTTTCAGCTTCCTCCTGGTCAGTTTGCAACTATAGAAACACTGCCCAAAATTAATATTAGTACATCCAAATCTGAAACTGTTATTCTCTACTGGGAGGGAATTGGCTTCTCTCTCAGGGTGAGCAGTCACCTGCAATCTTATGCAAAAGAGTGGCACTTCAACAGAATTTGAGGTCAGAGTACATACTTTGCAGCATAATTAGTAATTGCAGCCAGAGCCGAATGCTATTGCTGAAATAACAATACAGAGTTCAAGAAAAAGTTTACAAATTACCCCTCAATCTAATCTTTACTCCAACATGTGGTCTTAAACCCTTTCCAGAACAAATCAAGATTTTGTTATAAGGAGAATTGAGCTTTAGAGAGAGTAACGCCTGCAAATTCTGCATGAATGGGCTGGCAGAGCTCTGCCCTGGGAATTGAAAACCAGACATCCAGGAAAGAACGACTGGGAAAAGAGCCACATGGAGAGAGGTATATGTGTCTTATTGCATGTTTTATCTAGCCAAGGTATGTCTTGGGATTTCCCAGGAGAAAGCAAAAAGCCTTTTGCGGTGAAGATTGGTATTTGAAATTCTGTGTTTAGCCTGCTGCCAGTGACACCAAGCTCCATGTAGGTGGAACTAAATGAATAGAAAGAGGGATAGATATCTTTTTTTTTATGTCTGATCCCCATTTTGTGTTGTCTGCTTGTCCAATAGTGTTAAAATGAAACTCGGAAATGCATTCAGAAACATTTCTGTTAGAAAATACTGAATCATGACATATTTATTCCTGAATCGGATTTAAACTATAGAGTTTTTTGGAGTATAAGTTGCAGTTTTTTGCCTAACTTGGCCAGGGTGCCACCTATACTGAATCATGATTTATTTATTCCAGAACAGGAAATAAAATGACTGTATGTTCTCTGAGTATGAGTTGCGTTTTTTTATCTAGTTTAGCCAGGAGTGCAATTTTTATTCGAAGATTAGGATTAAAACTACCAGTAATCATGCTAGAGTTAGGGTTAAAACTTAGTTCCTGTGAGGAGAGGGACCTCTAAATTTGTAACAATCTAAAGGGAAAATTAAAAGACAACACCGCTTTAAGAAGGTGGGAAGTATGTTGGTTTAAACCTGTTGATGAACAAATGTTAATGGCATACATGAACCTCCGGCCTGTTTAATATCCGGATACTTTATGTGGTAACAAACAAATGCTTCTCTAAAATCTAAATGCATTTGAGGTATAGCAGACAAAATCTGAGACTCAAAGCTGAATACAAAAGTTATATGCCAATAGTAGAGAGCCTGACAAAGAGGAAAATACCAGGTGAAATATAGGTAATAAAAGGCAAATATGAAATTATTGGAAAAGTGATGGAGGTAGCAATGCAGAAAAGAAAAATAGGCAGGATGATTAAGGCAGAACTCACCTCAAACAGACCAAGGATTTGCAGCCAAATCACCTTTTATCGTCCTCTTATCCCCTCTCTGCTCCTACTGCAACCGTACAGCAGCCAAATTTTTTATACTTGTTTGTTGTAGTCATTAGTGCATGATGCTATTTTTTGCAAAGATAAAGTACGACATTTGCGATGTAACAATGATTGTCTTCCTAAATGCTCATAGCAAAAGGAAAAAATGTGGTTTAAAACTGAACACCAAAAACTTTCTCCTGCACACTCATCCCAGCAAGCTTAATTGAAAAATAATTAAACCTCTTGCAAGTAGGATGTAATGAATTCTTGAGATATGATTACAGCCATAATTTTTTGATTTTTAATTGAAAAATTGCACTCAACTGAGTTCCCTCTACAAACCAGCTAAATGACAGTTCCGATAAAAATTGTAAAATGACCTGAGAAGACCTAACGCTTTTGTTCGAGTCTTTGGAGCTGCCGAATAATGATGGTGAAACATAAGGATTTCTTTTGACTGCTTTTAAGATAAAAAGCCAATCAGGGATAATTTAAACATTTAAATGACTTTCTTTGTGCTGCTTGTTATTCTATATTAATAGGTCTTTATAATTTTTTTTAATCTTTGGTCACTTTTGTTATAAAGTTAGTACTTATTTTCCCCTGAAGTCCCTCTAACTTTATTCACAGAAGGTTGCACGTCTCCTAATTTCTCTTTGCCACCAAGTACCAGAAGGTGTGTCTGTGCAAAAATGTTGGATGTATGCTGCTAATCTGCAGGTTTCACTGACAAGCAAAAACTAGGGCTATTATAAGCAATCAGAAGCCCTATTGGTAATTAGTATTTTTTGGCATGTTTTGTGACCGCAGTGTCATCCAACCTTGAAATGCACACAGGACAAGCAAAATAAATCAAATTAATGGATAACAAGGGATAGCAATTAGTTTTATGTGTGAAAAATAAATATCATTTTGATTAGAAACCATGTTATCTCAAGCCTGTAATGAATGCTGTGTGTTACACATTAATGCCACGTAAGAGGAGAAATTGACAGTACTTTCACTATAGTGCCAATAAATCCAAATATTCAGGCTGCAGCACGGACAAGGAGAAGTCGGCTGGCAAACAAGGTCATTCCCTCCTAAATTTATCAAAATTGCAGCCTCCTCTGAAGGGGTGACCAGCTTAAAAAGAGAAATGGAACGATTTTCAGTTTTGTCTGACATATTGCCATGTATTAGGATTAAATGAAAACCTCAAAAGATATTTAATAAGTCAATAACAGAATTATTTGATATCAACAGTTATTCAAATGTTTTATAACAAATTACGTCAAATGATTGACAGAAAATAATTCTTATTTGTTTTGGGGAATTATAATGCCTTTTAAACTCATTTGATGAAATCCACAAAGCACATTTTGCAATATATGATTCTTCTTAGAATTTCAACAATATCATTTATGATTTATCGCTTAATTTAGTGTGTTTTTGCTCTTAACAATGTTACTTTAAGATGCAAAAATATTGACATGAATATTCAGGAAAATACCTTATTTACCCACTGTCTAAAATTTAATTGACACATTTTTAACATGGTGTAACTGCATTATAAAGAATTCATTATTAAAAACATGTATTTGTTCAATGCAGAAAGTAGTCATTTACAACAACGAATAACAATAGAGGACTTATTTTCACCATAAAATTTTAAAATTTAGCAAAACTAACTAAATGTGTTTTTGAGCTTTCATGGAGGCAGCCATTTTGAAATGAGCATTAAAAGCCCTTCTACTGCCCCTACTGGAGTGATGATGAACTACACGGCAGAAAGTAAGGATCAAGTTATATACAATGTTGTTTTAAGGAAAGTGTTGGTCATTGGTCATACTATGATGTTATGTTGATGAGATTTATGTACCAATGCCTCTTGAAAAAGAGATTTTTATCTAAAAAAATAAATAAAACAAAGAAAAATAGGTGTCTCAGAAATTCACATATCAAATATGATACAAATGATTAATCAACAATAACTAATCTAAATAACACTTCTACACTCAGAACTTTATTGTTGTGCAAAGAATTTCCCAGACCCCAAGAAACCCATTTCAGTAACAGGTAATAAAAGAAAAAAGTGCCATTTTTATTATCCTTCATAAACCTTTCATTAAGTATCATTTCATATATATGCCGCAAACGTTGTCATTTATTTGCTATTCTATTCATTGTTAGAATCAAACAAATAAAACACTTCTAAGCATTCATTATGAAAATGCAATTAATGCATTTGAAGATAAAGATAAGCATTCACTTTGACTTGCTGTGCATCATCAAGCCATCTTAAATGCTGAAAAATCCGCTGACAGATACATTTGTGGAAACGGGCATCATTGGAGATTAGAGTTTTAAGTAAGACAAAATGACTGCCACGGTTAGAACCTGCGGTATATGAAGTCTTGGCTAGACAAATTGCAGAGTGCAGCATCACTCAGTCTCTTAAACCCTGAGGAGGAATTGAAGTATGCCCTTCCATTTGCTAAATGATTTTTTTCTTATGTTGCATACCTGTGTAAATGCCAGACGATGTCTTTTAGAGATCCATTCAGAGCTTGACACAGAAACTCCGCTTACTATCATTCAAACGTCAAATATTTGCTCTTTTCCCCATTTTCCAAAACAGAAAGATGACAGTCGACAGCTTTCTATGGTCAGCTGGATAGCTCAGCTGTTCAGGACTGATACACAGGAAATCAGGGTTTGATTCCCACTGCAAGGAGCTTCATCTAGTGTGGGTCATTGGGTAAAATCTTTTGCATAACTATGGAGGCACAATGGGACCTGAGATTGGTTCTCCCTGTGCCGGTCCCCAGCCTGGATAAAATACAAGGAAGGACATCTGGGATAAAAATCTCTGTTAAACCACTTGTGCGAAGCAGTGAAAGCTACTTTGGTGTGGAAACCCCCGAAGAGATAATCCCAAAGGTGAACTGAATATCAACGTAATAGTTTTATCAAATTTCACAGTATTTTAGCTTATTACTACTTGTTTTTTTCACAATGGTGCTCACGAAAGAGATAACTAACTGGTAACAGAAAAGGTCTGACAATTCAATTCAATTTTATGTACATAGCTCAATATTACAACACATTGGTCTCAATGGGCTTCACACCGGTAATTGTCCAAAAACATAAAATCACTCCTAAAATATAAACAAAAGCTGATTGCTAAACCAGAAAGACTAAACTAAACTGGTTATCCCTGCTCTTAGACCTTCCTTCTCTGTAAAGAAAAAGTCCTAAAAAAACAGATTCTGGTAATAAAAATAAAAAACCTCAGGAATGTCTACATGAAATAGGGATCCTCTGCCAGGATGGACAGGTGATGTACCAGAACTGTTAAAGAAAAAATAGCTAATCTAACTCTACAATTACATGTTTGAATAGTGTAGCAGACAGGTTTAATCCAGAATGAACTGGGGGCCAGCTAGGGGCACGAGACGAGTTAAGCCAGAGGCAGTGTCCACGGTTAAGGACAGCAGCACAGGTGATCCTTCATCGAGATTAAATTGGGAGAGAGCTGGGGGCATGAGTCGAGCCAGAGGCGAGGTCCACAGCCAAGGACAGGAACACAGACAAGCTACCTGGAATCTGGAATCTCTCCCACTCCCCTGGAGGGCAGTGGAAAGAGGGACAACACATGAATCGAACTGCACCAAACAGAGGAATGGAGAACTAATTGAAAAATAAATTATAAAGAATGGTGGAATAGATAAAAAATAGAGGACAGAACCCCAGTGCACCATATTTCCCCCAGCTTCTAAGTTCTAGCAGTACTAACAACAATTGGTATTGTCATTGAGATTGAATTCAACCATGTCAAGAGTAATTTGTAATATAGCATATATAACAGATGGTAATGACACTGGCCTAATGGTGAGTTTAGTTGGCTAAAAATTAGAAATTTTGCTCTATTGTGGACAATGTTGACTCACACTTTCCAGAAATACTGCAGTCA
Source organism: Oryzias melastigma (assembly GCF_002922805.2). Classification (NCBI taxonomy): domain Eukaryota; kingdom Metazoa; phylum Chordata; class Actinopteri; order Beloniformes; family Adrianichthyidae; genus Oryzias; species Oryzias melastigma. The sequence goes on from NC_050527.1 coordinate 13,171,265, forward strand.
TGACTGGTACATAACATAAAAATATGCTTGCACAGTCAATTTTGTAATCCTCAAAAACTAGGGCTGATCATATCAATTAAGCTGTGGAGTTTCCATTGTTGTGGCTGTCATAATGCACGCGTACACATTTCTTTTTATTCACGTAAGCACGCAACCACTGAGGACCAGCAGATTTATGCTGTGTGAATATTTTTTTCCTCTCCTTTCTGTCTCTCTCTTGAAATCAGAGGCTTAGGCAAACAGTATTTGGAGCCAAGTCATTGTTATGCTGTGCATTATCACATTTTCTGGAACACGAACACGTTTCTCTTTTTGCCAGTAACACTGGTTAAAATGCAGAAAAACTGGACAGTGGACCGAGCACTCTGGCCCCAAAGGGAGTTCAAACACAAGAATACGAAGAAATGTTTTTTCTATCCGAACAAACCACAGTCACGTTAAAGGATGTGCGAATATTTGTAGAATACGTTAGCATGATAGTGCTAATGTATTTTTAGACTTTTCTGTTAAGTACAAATGCACAATAGCACTAACAATTGTAATAATGCATGCACATTAACATGTGCATGTATGGACATTCATGTAGCGTACAAAGACTTTTATCAAGTGCACAAAAACATGTTTTTGTGTATGTAAGGAGGAAACATAGTGCTCTGGGTGTTTAATAACCTCTCCATGGCTATCCAAACATCATAAACGCTTACTGCAGACATTTAGAATGTGCTAAAAAAATTAAGGCTATTGAGTTTCTACAATGACAAAAATATGGCTTCAAGATGTCTATTTAGCTCTGTTGCTTTGTTTTAAAAAAAATAGGACCCATAAAAATATAATAAAGGAAAGTGGAACTATTAAGTTAGGCAACAATGGAAAAGATTACTAAAGTCTTGTCAGAAAATAATTCAACATATGTTGAAAAGATATTGGCTGTCTGTTGTCAGCTGGGTCTAAAATTTTGATCAAATATAAACACAGTTTGTAGCTATTGAAATAGACCAAAGAAAAGAGGATTGGAATTGAACATTTCTGTTTAAAAGGACATAAAAATAAAAAAGAATAACAAAGCAAATGCAGAACAGAAGGTCAGAGACAGAAACTCCATGTCTGCAAAGATTCATGCTGACACAAAAGTCAGAGGGTTTGTAGCAAAGTAATTGAGATCACTTGTATTTATTTATTGTATTGAACAGTATTGTATGCAACTTGAGTGACTTGAGTTTTTTTATTCTTAATTTTAACCTTCACTAACTAAAGCATTGCATCAGCCTCCAGAATAATTGGCAAGCTTTGTTAGTCCAAACAGATTTCACAAACAATTCTCAAATGTTGCAGCAGATGGGATCAAAAAGTGGAAAAACTTAGACTGTGAGTGCTGGAATCCAGCTCTTAGCTTTCTTTTACTTCAAAGATGGAATCTCACATCTGGTCTAATCTCTGCTGTGAGCGTGTTTACCATGTTTAGTGGAAGACAAGGCAAAAGATCAATGCAGCTAATCTTCAAATCGCCTTGTACACTGCAGTGGGAATGGACAGTGTAGGACACAAATCCAAAAGGATTTGTGTGGAGCAGGATAAGCAAACAATCCTAAAAGGAGGTATGCACAGGGATAATGTAAGAGAGGAGATATCCTTTAGGAAAAAAAACAATTTACACTTGCCACTACAGTATTCTGAACAGCTTTTGTATGATAACCTACTATTTATATTTTAATTTTACAGGTTTAATGTTGAACTCTAAAGTGGCAGCTTTGGACCTGAACATACAAACAATACTCTGTATCCGTAAGTTAAACAAGAAATATTATACTAGCAAACCATTAAGGCTGAAACTTATCGGTCCAGTAAAAATTGTTGATGTGGCACCAGTACGAAACAATTCTGATTTTGGTATCCCATCCCCACAGTGTACCATCTTCTGACGCTACTTCCAGCAGGACAAGGCGCCATGTCATAAAGCTGGAATAATCTCAGACTGGTTTCTCAAACATGACAATGAGTTCACTGAACTTTAATGGCCTGCAGTCACCAGATCAACCCAATAGGGAACCTTTGTGATGTGGTGGAATAAGAGATTGGCTTCTTGGATGTGCAGCCAACATATCTTCAGTAACTGTGTGATGCCATCATGTCAATATGGACCAAACTTTCTGAGGATTGTTTCTAGTACCTTGTTGAATTGATGCCATGAAGGATTAGGCCAGGGGTTTCAAACTCATTTTGACTGTGGGGCCACATTCAACCCGTCTCATCTCAAGTGGGCCGGACCAGTAACAAAATAGAAAGATGAACTATGCTCAACTTGTTATCTGCAGCTTTGTTTAGTTGAGTTTTTTTTTCTTTTCTCAGTTGGAAAAAATGCCTTAACCAACAAAGTAGCCTAATCACTTATTATTATTATTACACATTCATTCCCAGAGGCCAAACGATTTCAAGTAAAATGCATTTTATTAAGAAAAAAAAATAGTTTATTCAGTTTCATACTGAATATTTTACATCTGTTATCAAAGCAATCCCAATAGTAAACTCAAGAGGGGGCTATGGAAAAATAGATTAAACACCCTGTCTAAAATATAAATATGCAAATCAATGAAAAATTTAACTAAATTTAACTGCATCTTACCCAGATGTGGCACGCACTTGCAAAGATATGCTGTTTATTTGTGGATCTCTTATCATGTTGGTCTAGTTTTTCCTGTGCTCCCCTTTGTGTAGAATTGCACATTTTGGTTATTTCTTTAAAAAAAATCATAACTCAACACAGGAATGGGCCAGAAACGTACTTTTTTTGTCACCATCCTTATACGTTTTTCTTTCCACAACTGGGCCAGATTCAACCAGCTGGCGGGCCGAACAAGGCCTGCGTTCCGTATGTTTGACAACCCTGGATTAGGCAGTTCTGAAGGCAAAATGGGATCCAACCTGGTACTAGCAAGGTGCACCTACTAAAGTGGCAGGTGTGTGTAATTTTGAAGTAAACTGAGGCTGCCTTTAAGAGTGATGCTAACATGATGTTAATTAAGGCCAAGCTATTTTATGGTTACATGTGATTAAAAACCTTATTTTTTTCTAATTGATAATTAGAGATTGTCTTTCTTTTACCAGTGCTTGTCCTAAATAACGCAACATGACAAAATAAACAGTCAAAAGTCAAAGCTGACTATTTACTGAAGAGAAAAAATTCTTACTTCCTTTTATTATTATCCTATTTTGTGGAATCCAGTTGAAAATAACCGAGATGGGATTATTATGTGATAAAGCAGCTTCCCACTTTATGACAACAAGCAGAGTTGGAAGCTGAGTTTATTTGACATGGTAGTTTAAAATTCTGTCAGATCTCCAATGCAATTAGTTTCTGTACCAGTTTTCTTCCTGCTCACTGACATAAGCTATTTGCTGATCCTCATTGTAAATACTAATTAAATGAAGCAGCTTGACGTAGTTTTTCATGCTCATTATGTTTCCAGTCAGAACAAGGGCCAGGTGGTTCAAAAGACTGGTGGATAATACGCTTTGGAGCTGTTAAGGCGACTTTTGCAAAAGCAGATCAGTCATGTAGTCAATGGCAGTTTCGCTTCACCACTTCAGTTTTCTCCCTCCCTACCAATTGAACGAATTGATCAGCTTATTCAATTAACTAAACAATATTTGATTAAATTAAAACAAAAGCCTGGGAGGTTCAGTATATACCGAGGGGAGATGACTACAATAATGTGTATTTTACAGAACCTACACACATCTGCATTAATGTACAAGCACATTTGAGCCAATGCATTGAAACTGACTGCAGGTGCATGCCTGATTCCTTTTGTCTATTTGTCCCTTGTATGTTCGCATGTGTGTGTGCTTTTATAAGTGGTAACTAGGCAGAGATAAAGCGTTCTGCTGATCCACAAGAGAATTGAAACTGTTGAGCTGTTGAATACACAAAAGGAGGAGGTCCTGTAAAGTTCACAGAAACCCCTTTTGACTGACTGAGTCATTGCATGAATATAAATTTGGTTGAGTTTCTTTTTTATGTTTAAATAAATAAATAAATGTATCCAGTTATAATGATTCAATTTTGTGGAGCATGTTATGATGTTGTAATAGTTTTTCATATTTTTAATGCTATTGTAGATTCAAAAAGCTACAAAATAATGCACATTCGAGCATGGTCTGTGGCTTGAGTGAGGTCATTTTCTCACATATACGTTCTTGATAAATATGTGTATTGGTACAGGAAAATGGTATTAAACAACTTTTCCATGAATGCATCAGTCATCATCTTGGCTCCCGGAATGCAGATCTGTTTACCCCCTTTTTTTGCTACACCCAACATTTTCACCAACTTCTCATTTTCTGCACACTGAAAAAATATATTTTGGAGACTACTTTAAAAACTTGATTAAAAGTTTTTGAAGTGTTGGTTGCCATATTTGCACAAAGAAAAAAAAAAACAAGGAGATTCCTTACATCATATGATACTTCTGACCCCTTTGTGACTTTAACAATGTAAGCACAGGATTCTCAAAATTGATCATAAAAGCTTTTGAATTATCTTGAGTTTTTTGAAGATTATTCAAGGTGAATAGAATCAACAGAAAATGAGCAGGTAAATGATTTTGTTATATTTAAAATGTATCTTTTAATGTAGTTCTGGGTTTTTTGCAAGTATGCCAATGTAGTTTGGTTTCCTACAATCAATTTAAAATGTATCTTGTACAACCTCTGCTTACTTTTAAATTACATAGAGTACAAACATACAAAGAGGAGAAGATTTAGTTGACATTTAGTCTACTAAAGCAACACTCAAAGGTCAGCTCAAGCACAAACAAGACTGTTTTTCAAAATGTCCATGTGATGGAAACTCCTTTTAAGAGGTCAAATGGCATGGACACATTTGCTTCAAAGTCGCTGTGCGTTAGAGATGGTCAATGAAAAGACTATATCACGTGGTGTACAACTTTATTTTCAGTTGCAAATTGCTTAAAAGTTTGTCAAGTGCCATATAAGGTCAAATGGAAAATAATTTTCTGCTTTTACTGGAAAAAATGTTGATAAAATACAGTCTGCTTAATAAATCCTTACAAACTTTTGTTGAGGTGAAGGTATTTTTCTGATGGAGAAGGACCAGCATCATCTCTGAATGGTATTTACAAACTCATCCAAGCCTGACTGTTCCATGGGTGATAAACATGTCTCAAGATGTTAGAGTAAAGGAGAAAAACACCATCACATAGAATGTCTCTCAGGAGTACTGACACATTTTCCTTGTGTCGCATGTCAGAGTCCATGTAGAGAATATGTTGTGTTGTAAACTCATGATGATCTGTTCACTGTACCCTGTCAACGGCCTTGCATAGAAATGCAGTGTGTTTGGATATACTGAGAAAGCTGCTTGCAAATAGATCTAAGAGCCTAATGAGATTGACCAGCCTCTAAAACTGGATGCAACAAAATCTGATTGAATATCTATGGATTGCACCACAGAGAGATACATCTATTGTGATTCAATCCTACAATCCACTGGATGCAAAGGATCCTGCTGCCATTGTCACGATCCAAGACACCACAGGAGCTTCCAGTATACAAACAGCTCAAGACTGCTGGCGTAACATCGGGGAGAAATTCTGGGTAGGACTTTTTTACACAGCTATTTCTACTATTATTTAAAAACACTTTCAAAGATTAGATATCTACATCATTGTTTGAGATGGTGCTTAATAGTGATTTTTATGTTGAAGCAGAACATTTGGCTTTGCTTATATGTTAATACTGCAGTCAATGTACACAGAATGCAAATTCTGTTGCTGCATCCTGATTAAATGTTTCATTTCATTTTCTTATAATGTAAAAAAAATAGAAGTTTCTGTCACTGTCAATGTTCAGTTCTAATCCCCCAGGAGCTTCTTGTTATAAAAAAAACAAAACCAATTGGCTTAACTGAATAAAGGAACTGCTCACTTCACTGCCCTGAGGTTGGTTCATCTATCTACCCTTGTATTGCAGAGCTATAATAGTAATGATGATAATAATGCCAGCCAGTTTATGGCTTCTTAGTTTCTTTTGAGCCTTATTTGTTCTTATGACTCTAAAATATTGCTCTACTTTATGCTTTAGTCACAACTGCCCTTATGGGTGGATAATATCTGTCTGTGGGCCAAAAATGGGAAAATCTGTACAGAGCTTGCAGGTGGCCCCACATAAATATCAAGGTTGTAGACCGCTCGGTTAGCCAATAGAACAATCATTTACATGCACATTTTTGTCTACAGGCATGCGGTGGTCGGCAGGTCGCTGTGAACACCTAACCAACACATAAGGTGAGATACAGACTTGTCAGGGATTTTTCCTTTTTTCAATCTCGGTGTTCTGTACAGGTAGCCCATTAGTGCTATTCAAGTGCAAAGTGCGTCATCCTTGCATGCTCATTGCTTGCAACCTGAATGTTAGAAATTGAAAAATTACCAATATATCGTCATAGCATAGTTTGTGTGGGCATCCTATATGCATCTTATGTATCATCTTCACACCTCATGTGTTAAGTATTTACGTGCAGTCAGTAAGAAGCCAGTGTCCGCACCTTACCAGCGATTGGAGCATCACTCATTCGTCATAAGTGCTTGTAACTTACATCGTCCTTACAAATACTTCATGATACTCTTAACACACGCATGACAACGGTTCATTCTATTTTCATGATATCCCTTTAGGTGGACATATGAAGCTCAAGGGAACAGCAAGACTCCTGCGCTCTTCTTAAAATGTAGACCCTTCTGTCTACAACCCTTTGAGCATAGACAACACAAAAATCTGCAGTACCTGTATGGGTCGACCACTGTATGTGTCCAAGTATCCTTGTAGCTGCCCTTCTTCTTCAACTTCCTCCATTCTCCTCAGCCTCTAGGTCTTTCTTTCTGTCCAACATGATAAATTAAGCCTAAATAAACTTGTTCATCTTTCAATTAGAGCCAGTGTTCAAGAGGTGCCAGCCATCATGAAGCTATCTGGCAAACTCGGAGCTATAGTAATTAGAGGAAAAACAGAAAAATGGAATGAGATAGAGCTTTTGTAAAAGGGGAGTGATGAAATGATGTTTAGGATAGGACAGAGCAGGAAATAAACTAGAAATGAATGCATAAACACGCAGTCGCTCTGTACAGTACGTGTAGGAATGAAACATCTTAGCTAAGGAAGCAGATCCCACATTTCCTATATCTGTCTTGCGCCTCCTTCTGAAAAGTACTCCAGTCTCTAGGTGACAACTCAGAGCCTTGCTCCCCTCCTCATCATCTAACATTCTCTTAAACACAACATTGCCTTTACTGATTACACAATTTCTTTTGTTTTGTTGTCTCTCAATGTTTTGAGTCTGATTACTGTTTTCCTGAGACGCCTAGAAATATAATTAGATTCTCGTGGCACATAGATGTGTGTGTTGCTCTCAGATAACAATGTCAAAATCTTCAGCAGTTTACATGAGTGGCCACAAACCCTTCAGTTAGACGTCCGATGGGCCTCAAATTAATTCTGCGGCTTTACAACCAGCCCTGACAGACAGCCGCAGAGACCCAGTGGAAGTGACAACAAAACCAAGGAGTCCTGCAACAGATGGCCCCTTCAGAGCCCTGACGTCAAAATCACTGAGTCACTCGGGGGATTACGCTGAGCCTAACTGAAGCTGTTTGAATTGTCCACTCATTTCCTCTGTAGTACACTACAAAGGGAGTCAAAATATTTTTGTGCTTTTAAAAGTTCCAGATAAAGCTTTTCAATGGAAGTAGTGTTTATAAATTACAGACATCTGCTGTTCAAAAACACATGTTTAGTCATCCTTACATCAGTAGTGATAATCAAGAGACAATTGTCATCAGTGGGGGAGGTAGTCTAGCAGTCGCACATGAACTTTGGCAAAGAATTTGAGTTGCATCAACCAATCAGGGAGTCAGCTTTTGCAGCGTCACATTTTGATAATGATCAGTGGGTGCAGTCCAAAACCAATATGAAGGAGAGTCTGATCATCGCCCTCCTGAACTTAATATATTTTTTATTTGCATCAAGACAAGAGCATAAAAATACTCTTATTGTATTCTTTTTTCCTCCTTGTGTGAGGAAAAAATGCGAGACAGGAAGTTGTCAAACTGGGTCACAGAGAGACGAAAGTACCGCTGAAAGCATCTGTCGTACAGACTCCCGTCGTTGATGGTGAATCTCATCGTACTGGAAGAATCTATGAATTATTTCATGAACACATTTTTCACAAATGTCTTAGCGAATTTAATATATATCAAAAATGAGGCAGCTGAGGCGAATTTGATGTGCAAATCGCATTCCTTGTAAACGCCGCATGAAAATATTACACATGATTTACAACGGTCTGTCTGCAGTGTGTCTCCATTGCCTTGACACAAGAAAATATAACTTTTATTAATCAACCAAAATATTTACACTGACTCCTTCATGTCTGCGTCTGACGTCCGTTTCTCCACAATGCAAGCTTTACGCAGGAATTCTATTTCATCTGTTGATGCGTAAAAAAGCCGGAGACACAGGAAACAGGTCCAAGTTTTAAAATAAAAACTTCCATTGTACTATTAATTAAATTTAAGGTGACATGCGATGACACCGCAGATAACACAGAAGTCCATTTTTAGGTGAGGTGGACAGACCGGATACGGTCAATGTAAACTAACTGGCGGTCATGAGACAAACTCCCTATGCAACACAAGGGGGGTAGACGAGTAGAAATGAGGATTTACTTGTCAGGCACTGAGATAAACCAATGGGTGGAGGTGTGTGTATCACACTATTCTTGTTTTAATGTCATTGTAGTGTGTAAGCACTGTACAAATTTCCTGTTTACATACAGTAGTGACAGTGTGTTTACATTAGAGGAAAGAAAATGACTATGGTGTATGCGGAGGCTTGTAGAACTCTGTTCCCTCACCTTCATTCTTTTCCAAAAACTGCATACTAAATAGTGGCATCCATTCTGTTTTTTTTCTCCATTTTGCAGCTTCCACTTTGCTTCTTCTACTTCTTCAAGGAATATTATGTACTGTAGGCACACAGGGACGGGTTCTAATGAATTTGAATGAGCGTATCAATTTATTTTCCATGTTTTATTTATTTTTTTCAGGGTTTGGGGAGTAAATTGAATCGACGGCGGTGATGCGTGCGCAAGTCAGGAGCAATATAGGGACCTGCTGTTCTGATTAAGTTCCTGTTATGGAGCCGTTTATTATTGATTTCATTTCTTCTCACTTCTCCCTCTCACATTTGCATTTGCTCCATATCTCTTCCTTTTCATCAGATCGCTCCCTTGTTCTCGGCACCTCTCATTCTTTCACACGTTTTCATTGTTGTCTCTCATTTAACAGCAGCAAGTTGTTATTTATAAAAACAGAGCAATTTCTGTGCACAAAGCCTCTTGGTTGGGCTGGAAATTTAATACAGTATGGGTTTGTTTACCCTACTTTGGTATTTTGACTTTTGAGGCAGCTTGGATATACTATAGGCTTCATAATCATTATGTGAAGTGAAAAACTCTGAATCCTATCCAGCAGTTTTACTCACACTGATAAATAGATTCAGCTGCATCCATGCTTTATTGACCAAAAATATAGATGTGCAGCTAAAGGTCTGCTGGGAGTATTATTTGGTAAAACACTAAATCAATACCATTCTTACAGTTGCATTTTTTTTTTGTTGTCAGTCTGATTTTGCACAGGAAATATTGGCTTTACACACACAAACGCACGTTTCTTGATAATCTCTGCCTTCTTCCAACAGTCCCACCCTTTCCTCTTGTATGCATGCATGCGCGTGTTTTTCCTCAGGCAGGTCCACCTGGCTCATGCACACCTGCTGCTCATCACATCATCAACTCAAACCTTTTAAGCCCTCCACAAACTGCCAGCCAGCCAGCCAGTTCATGGCTCCTCATGGGGCAGTTAAGTGTGGATGTTTTACCTCTATGTTGAGACTTTCTTTTTTTCTTTTTTTCAGTCATAAAACCAATATTTTTCTTTTGGCTTGGCCAAGAACTGCTTTATAAAGGTCCCAGCGTTCTCTGTTACACTCCATAGTAAGACATAGAAAATGAATAAATGAAAGTGCTTTGGTGTGCAAAACCTAAAAACTGGGCACTTGCGTTTCAAAAATCCTTTCAACGTAAGTATGCATCTGGCAGGTGGAGAAAATATTTTACTCTTCATCGTGGTTTGTAATGGACAAACCTGTTCCAGTTTGCAGCCAATCCCAATATAGTTATCCATTTCACCATGTTGGCATTTGAATGGCATTTTAATGGCTAGTATCAGATATTAAGAAATATAAGAGTTCTTTAAGTTGGCATAGATGAGGACAGAAGTCGATTTTTTTTTTTTTTATTATTTTTTTTTAACTGAACTGCAACAAATGGTCTTTCAGTAAAACTTTGTCAAACATCATAAAACCATTAGACCTTCTATTACTTTAATTCAGCTTTTACTCCTTTCTTTGCTGCTTTAGGTCAACAGTAGGAGAACCGCATGCTCACAGAATGAGGGCAATTTCTGTCTGTGATTTTAGACATTTAAAACGATTATAGAAGGTGCCTTAAAGAAAAAAAGAGTGGATTTCGAACAATTTGATCATTTTTTTTCAAAAAGTAAAGCTCTTCTGTTGTTGAAGTTTCACAACCCATCGAATCCTGCTGATTGGTCATGTCAGGTGAATTGAACACCTGTATTCTGCATCAATTGAAACACTTTGTTCCTCTCCTCAGAATCTATTAGTATCTCAGAGAACCCATGTGTGAGACTATTTTGTCGATGAAAGTTGAGAGTGGATTGATTTTTTTTTTTTTTTTCTTTTTACCAAAGGGGGGGGGGAGTTTTCCTCCCAATACCTACCAACATAGTATAAGTAACTTTTTCAAATAAAACGTTTTTGCAACTTCTTTATTATTTTAACCTTGTTTAGGTAGAGTTCTTCGAAGACCCACTCCAATGAAAATTGTGTTTTAGACATGCTCTTGTGTCATTTTTCTCATGATGAAGGACACATAAAAAAAATTAAGATCATCTTTGAGTTTTCTTTCTTCAAATCTTGAATCGGGGCAGACGCAAAAATGCAGCTTGCAAAAGCTTAATTGTTAGGTACAAACCACAATCGGCGGACCACAAGCTCCATGTTTGTCCTCCATTCCAATGCTTCAAGTTGTAGACAAATGGATTCATTAACATCTTAATTTTCCTCGTCTGAGTTGGCATCTAGTTCAAAACTGTATGGCTGGATAGCTCTAATATTGCTCCTCGTTTTTGCAGCACTGCTAATGTTAGGATGGGGTTGTGAAGGGCTGTAAAAGCAAGGTATGTTTGTCTTTTACTGGTTAGGAAACTCACAAAAATAAATTATTTTAGTGAGTATGAAGAAAGACTTAATGTTTTTAAAGGCAACGAAATAAGTGGGTAAGATGGCTGAGGGAACGTGTCTCAGTTCTATGATGTGGAGAATGTGGTGAAGCATAAATCTGTTGCTGCTGTTGGGACCAGAAATTGAGGTTTGTGGAGTTGGCCACCTAAAATAAGTCTTAATTTTTTTATTTTTTTGCTACAGCTGCACTAATAAAGATAGGTAATATGTTTTTAGATGAACTAAAATTAAAACCAAAATATTTTAAGCTGATCTGGAACATATGAGAGAGTTTTCAAAGTTCTTACTGGGAAGCTGTTCTTTAGTTAACAGAGGGTAAAGGGTGGGGGTCATTCGATGCTTTTTTGAGCTGTTCCCAGATTCAGTGAGTGCTACATATGAAGAGGGTCTTTCTCTTCCTCATCCTCTCTTACGCACACAGACTAAAATACACCCCCGCACTCTTTTCATGATGAGCCAGTTACATCCGACTCTTGGGAGACTTTTGGGAGGATATTATGGACGACAGCAAGAAAGAGAGGATGATTCAGCCAGAGAAATTCTACAAAACCCACAGAGGTTGGCAGCTTTTCATAGACAAATCTGGACAGAAAGGGAAAGAGAGATGGATAGAATATCTCAATAAGAAGTTTAAAACTAGGCAGTGTGTGTTTATTTTCATAATTATTTCACACTTGTACAGACGACTGGTATGTTAAATGTTTAACAGAATGTTATCATATGTCTAAAACAAGCGTGTTGTTCATGAAGAAGACTAAATCTTTGTCATGTGGAGAAGGACACAGATGTGAAATAATGGCAAAGGCAAAGATTTAAAAAGAAATACACCTGGAAACAGTTTGTAAGATCAAAACTACAGGAAGCGTGGCTAAACAAGCCCAACAGTTACAACATACAGATTCTCAAGGCAGCTGATATAAATCTAAAACCTAGAGTTAGCAGCCTTGTATGTTACGGCTAACCAATTATCAGTTTGACATAAAAACAAGAAAACTGGCAAACAAGCTTCTTCTCAAACCCAATAACATGAAAATAAAAAAACATTTTTAGTCATTTTCTAACAACGTAAGAGAAAAAAACAATACCCAATGAATACAATTGAGAAAATTCACTTTCACACAATATGCTTTTAGATTAGATCTGTGAAAATATAGAACAACTAAACATATTGTGACTTGTGTCCACTTCATGTCTCTAAAAATGTCTCTAAAGAGAGAACAGCCTTGGCGAATATTGTAGGGATTGGTTTGATCTGTTTTTAGTAAACTACTGCATTCAAAGATGCCAACAGTCATAACCAGTATTGTAGTTACCAGATCAGAGCCAATTGTAAATCCACTTTTTCCACTTAACTCACTTTTTTATATATTTTCAAAGTGGTCCTAGTGTTTTTTAAATTTGAATAAATCATTAGCAATGATGAAGAAACTATCACATAGTTTCTGCAAAGTGGCTGTAGTGTAGTTCATCAGATAATTGCCTCTGAGTTGTAGGCAGGACTGTTGATAATCTTGCCTTGACATCTCATTTTTTAATCTCTCCCACTAGCTTACTACCCATCAAAACCCCAACCTTAATTAGCAGTGCAACAAAAAGGGTGATCAATATTGGAGCTATCCAGCCACACAGTTTTTAGCCAGATGCCAACTCAGATAAAGAAGACAAAGACATATTCAATGTCTGCAAGTGGATGCATCAGAATGGAGCGGCTAGGGGCCCGCCGACTGTATCGTCTATGTCACAACTACAGGCATTTTCAGACTGCATTTTTTTGTCTGCTCCTGATTCACAAATTTTTGAATAAAGAAATAAAAAAAATGCTGTTTTAATGTTAATTTTCTTTATATGTCCTGAAATCATAAGAAAAATGCAACAAAAACATAATAAAAGCACCAAAATGGAGTGGGTCTTTCATGTAAAATTGTTTAGTTTATTACATTGCCAATCAATTAAATGCTATTCTGTATGGATAATAAATATAAAAATAAAATAGAACAAATATACATTTTTGCATTATGTCAAATTGCTTTCTTTTTCTATGTATTTATTAGACCATTTCTTTTTTGTGCTCTGATTTCAAGTAAAAGGATGCAGCTCAGCTAATGTATTTTCAGCCTTCAGGGCTTGTTGCACTGTATTATATTTAACCAATCAATGCCCATCAGTTGCAGCAATGAAAAGCAATACATCAAAAAAGAGTGGTAGTGTTTGTCTAATGCTCTGAAATTTCACCCCCAGTAGAATTATTTGAACACCGTTGAGATCTTTTTCTAAGCACTTTAGTCATTGCATAACCTTACTGCAACATATTTGAGCAAAATACATCAAATAACATCTAACATGAGATGGATATCTTCTTTTCTGTTTGGCCTTGTCTTGTACTTAGGCTAACACAAAAAAACTTGTGTTCATGATCGTGGCTGTTTTTAATCCATCCAAAATTGTGTTCTTCATAGAACTAAGAAATAGATCAAACATGTTGCCTATTACTGCCTGCTTCTACTGATTAACTAGAGTTTTCTTTTTGAACTTCTTTAAATTCATAGTTAATCAGTCCTGCAAGTTCATCAAAGCCAACATTAGAAACATTCTTTTTGGGGGTTTTTTCACTTGACTTTTGTGGAATTGAAAGCTGATGCAATGCATATAATAGTATGAAGTTCTGATTGTATGATAAGGTACAGCATAAAATGTATACATTTTGTTGTGTTTTATTTATAGATGTGTACTTATTAGGGCCGTGCATGTTGACGCATTAACGCATGCGATTAACAAATTATGATTAGCACGTTAATATTTATTAACGCAAATTAATCGCACCTCTCGGAGCAGCAGTACCTCTCTTTCCTTAAGCGGTGCAGTCATGCACAGCGTGCATTAAAGCAATTTATTGGGTTGGTTTCCCACTTATACCATGGTTATTTACAAAAGAAATAAATATTCAATCTGCTTTTAGTACTTTAATCTTGCAATTATTTTAGTTTAGATCACTTTATCACAAAAAGCGGACTATTTGATCCATGGTCCGGCACGCATGTCATATTAATTTAATTTTGTAATTATTTGTAAATAATAAGTGGTCAGCAAATACTGTAAATAAGAAATAAAACAATCGCAATTAATTGCTATTGATTTTACCCCAGGTTTGTGATTAATTTGTAATTTTTTTTTTATCGATTCCCTGCCCTGGTACTTATATAAATTGTACAAAATATTATAATTTTTTCTAATAAAATACAAACTTATTTCTCACAATAAATATTTTCTTCTGAAACAAAAACATGACATTTTTAACACATAGAAAATAATGCCACAAATAATGTAATTTAATGATAGAACATCAACCATTTTTTTTATTTCATTGTTGAACATCATAGAACAGCTAAATTTAGAATACATTATTAAAGCCCCACTCCGATCGTCTTTTGATCTATTTTAAACCGTACCCAGTGATCTTTTAATTATGATTATACCGTTTTTAGCCAAAATCAAGAAACCTGTGTGGATTTCTAGGACATAGTTTCTACACAGCAATCTGTTCACTGTGAAAAGAATACAAGAAAGCACCCACAATTGCAAAGAAAAAAAATTGCGATACTGCAAAAGATGGACTGCGATAACCGAATTAGAGCTACAGTTGTGGTATTAGTATTTGTATTTGTACCCTCAGCATAGATGGTGTTGGAGATATGTTTGATATGTCATATGGATTAAAGTGGAAAAGTGCTGAGTCACTCTAGAGCTACTTGTATCCTCCAAACTTTCAAAGTGTTGCAGTGACCTTGAGCAGCACAGGATGAAGCAGGCTTTTGAGTGACTTTGGCAAACGAGAGACAGACAGAGGGAAACCACCAACCTGCACCTCGATGGATAATCTGTCAACCCCCCGCCAGTCCCCAGACTCGCAAAACATGCGGCATACACACACACGCTGTGTAAAACTCGTACAGTTTCCTCTCACCAGCTGCCTCCTTCTGCAGCACCATGGAGTGCCTGAGAGAAATGTAGCTGGTGGAGAACGTGCTTCCCTCCTTTACTCCATCCATCTCCGAGTTATCTTTCTCATCCTTTTTATAGTTCTCACTGTTGGTAAAACATATGCTGTCACTTTTCTTCTTTTTCTCATACTCGTGTTCTGTATTATATCTTTGATAGTTACACGGAGAAAAGTAAAAAACGTCAAAACTAAAAAATGCAGAGAACAAACGCAGGAGCACCCTGGATTACAGTAGCTTTGGGAAAGACTGCAGCCAAGATGTAAAAGAAAACTTGTCATGAATTGTTTGTTTTAAGGCACTATCGATTAGGGCTGTATAAGAAAAAAATTGATTCTATGAAATTTTGCGATATTTCTTTTGCCATTACTTGTATTGATTTAAAATGCTGTGTAAATTAAGTTTCATTAATGATGCATAAGCAAGCATGTAGAACAGTGTCTTTCTTTTGTTTTCCACCTAAACCCCCGACCACTAGTTGGCAGCATACCACCTTTTTCAACAGCTCTACACCAAAATGACAGCAAGATCTTGCAAGAACCATCTTTTATTAGAAGTTTACTCATTAGCCTTGTGGTTGTTGTTGTTGTTACAGAGCTAAATGAGACATGTGCATTTTGCTTTGAACTAGGGTTGGATACTGAAACACGGTCACGTTGATACCCCTACTGATGCATGTGGAACTATCAGTACTGTATTAAAGGTGGATTTCAGTGCTTTGTTGTGAGCTAATGAACAGAGCTTCAGTCAAAATGACAAAAGCAAAGAGAGCGAAAGTTTGGCTCTACTTCACTGCAAAAGATTCTAATTCAGTGACCTGGTGGATCTCAGTACAATGCTCTGAAAAAAGAAAATGGTCATGGCGATGAACGTTAAATTATACATGTTTACTTTCACATGTGTGAAACGGAGATGGAGTGCTGCAGTGCAGATTTTCAAGGAAATAAAGCATCTTAGGCACATTTAGTTGTGCTCCTTCACCCTGTCATACTGCTTCGTTACACTTAGATGTTCATGAAAATTAGGATTTTTTTTTTTTCTTAATCTTTAAAACACCTAAACCGCTTTAAAAGTATACCGGTTCGGCAATGTTGGGAAAAAAAAAAACAATTTAATCTCTTAACCAAACTATACTGTATGTGCAAAAATACTTATACAACCTTATTGGTTAAGGTACATTCATTCTTTGTTCTTTTTTATACCAAAACATATTTTGTTTTGAAAATCAGACAACATTGAGTGTTGAAAAAATATTTCTTAATTTACCAAAAGAAAAGTACCATGAATTTGCTTGGGCAAAACCAACTTGTATAGGAGCTATAGTTGCGGTGCTTAATGTTCTGATCATCAAATAAAATGTATTTTACAATTTTAATGATTATAAATGAGTATTTATATTCAGTCAAAGTTTTTTCAGTCATTATTTAAAAAAATAGTGATACATTGTTTCTGGTACATTCTTGAAATATATCAATATATATATTGTATCGTGACGTGTATTGTGATATGTATCGTATCCCCAGAATCTTGCCAATACACACCTATACTATCGATCAGTTTGTTCACAGGTTATCTGAACTCATGGATTTGGTTTCTGCCTGTGCTTGAAATGCTGCACATTCCTAACAGTGTCAGCCCAATGAATCAGAGGAATTAATGGTATCGGTGTTCAGACACGGACACGCAAAGTGGTTCCCTCGCAGCTCAGCTACACTCCTCGAAAGAAAGTGCACCCTTAGGTCAAAACAAGTAGCAAGAGTATTCTTACAATCACAATGCGTATCACACAAAATATAGCAGCTGTTAGATTAAGGAGTTTCTTATAGCACATGACCTTTGGCACTTGGTGCATAATAACATGTCAGCTGCCCCAATAAGATTTCTTTTTAAGAGACCAGAAGGACATGGGAGTTGTGTGATTTTATTTCCCCCGTGTGCATTAATTCATTAACTGGCAACAGTGCAAGGTGCACAGATGCATCTCAAAATCTCCAGATGAGTCATTCCTCACATCACAGACAATAATTGCACTTCCAGACTTAATGATCGCATTGAATTATTTCTGTGGAAATTATTGGAGGACAGTGAAAAATGCAAACGTACGAGGAAAATTTGGCTTGTTGGGACTTAAAGAGACTATTGCGGAAGAGATGAAGTCAGTATTTAGAATTGTGACACATTTTTCCTTCTTTGTGATCACTTAGATCATTACTGGTTGTTTGTTCTCTGTGTCTGTACTCTTCTTTCGTTTATCTTTCTGCCGCTTTAATTTCCCTGCTACGTGGCGGGGAGATTTATAGAGGTGCCCTCTTCTGAGGTGCCACAGGAGGCTGAGCCGCACAGATGTGATGAAGGGCTGTCCAGAATCCAAGAACTACAGGCAAATTCTGAGGCCGTGCCAGGAACCCAGAGAACGTCGGAGCCGAAACGTCTAGAGAAGTTGTAAAGTAAATTCCGCTCCGGAGAAAAGTGTTGACTCTGCTGGGATAAAGAAGAGTTATGACAGGTATTTTTTTAAAGGATTTTGGGTGCAATGGTTTTAAGATGTACCCATTAAAATGTTTAGCTTCATGTCTAAGATGCAGTTCAGCCAGGAACTGCCTGGTCATTCTCAAATTTAGTCTGTGGCACGAAAAC
>NC_050527.1:13189673-13191015 GCF_002922805.2 Oryzias melastigma
GCTTCATGTCTAAGATGCAGTTCAGCCAGGAACTGCCTGGTCATTCTCAAATTTAGTCTGTGGCACGAAAACAACTGTAAATATGGAGCCAAAGCCATAAATCACAAGATTTAAGCATGTTATTACTGTAAGTGAAAAAGACAGAAACTAAGTTTTCAGAACAGTTTCACGATATTTTTTTATGATTTACCTCCATTTTAAACCTAATAAATAACTGAAATGGGCAATGCATGATCACGGAACAGTTAACTCTTGTCATTTCATTGCTGCACTCATAATAATCATAAAATATGAAATGTGTGCTGCATTAAAAGAAAATCTTCCACCCAGGTAATGTCTCAGGGATTTCTGAATTTATGTGAATGTGACAAAAAATGAAAGCTATAGCTATTGCCATATGACACATTTCATTGCTGTCAATGTTTTTACAGCCCAAAGGATTTCAATGTCTTTTTTTCTCTTGATTTATGGGAAGTATTGCAGTCTTCTAATTCTACAGAGGGTTTGCGTTCGGATCGAGGCAGCAATGATTAACAGTTCTCCTCTGCACACAAATAGTAGCCGTACGTATATGTAAATGTGTGTTTGAAAGGAGCAAAGATAATTTAATGGATGTGGTGCCTATTGACGGTTGTTTTCCATGGATGTGAAACCTACAAAGATTTGAAAAACACATTTACCGGTACTGTTATTATCTTTTTTTTTTTAAAGAAAAGTGAGAAAAACACTACTAGAGCTTGGCACTTCATTTTAGAAGAAACCCACTAAAAACTTACCAGAAATTCACTCTAAATCTTAAAATAGATCTTCTAATGCTCACACACCAGCATAAATAAAATAAAGTTATTCTTCAAAACATACAGTTTATTTAGAACAGGAGATCAGAATCAACAAAACTGATAAAAACACAAAGACTTAAATAGAAAGAAATGCTGTTTGTCATTTTAAACAAGTTTTTTTAAACTTTTTTTTGTCAACCTTTTGGTTAAGTTCAGCAGTATATAAACAAGATACAATAAAACATAATTGCTGTTTTTGATCATTAACACAAAAACAAGAAAATGTTCTCCAAAGTTTTTCCATCCTCAAAGTTATTCAACATTTTACGTTCTAAACATTACATATTGGTGCAGAGCCCATTTGAAAAAAGTAATTTTTTCCGTGGAAGAATCAGCTGATTCACGTTGATCACATCGCGAGGCTGCAATTTTTTTTACTTCAGAATCCCCTAAAGTTACATTAATTGGTTCAACTGTTGAAGAGTTACCATAGCCAAAATAATGTAAATACTTGAGCCACAGCTCCGGTGTTAAAGCTAATTTGTTTTTTCCAGAAGATAAAG
>NC_050527.1:13191156-13193889 GCF_002922805.2 Oryzias melastigma
TAATGTAAATACTTGAGCTACAGCTCCGGTGTTAAAGCTAATTTGTTTTTTCCAGAAGTTATACCAGTGAGCGGAACTTCAGTCTCAGTTTTTGAGTGGAAAAAAAGCTCTTGCTAGTCTTACTTTGAAAACCGGAAGCTTCACTGACACAAAGATTCGTCTACTTCTGGTGACAGTAACACTGCTCTTTCGGTTTTGTTTTCGTTCACAAACTTAAAATCCAACATTACTCTGGATTTCAGAGCAAAAAATACATCGTCCACAGATAATATTTTACTACACTCTATATTTATAAAGAATGCAAATTGACGATCTTGGACGTCGCGAATATTAGTACTTGAATCCGAGCACCCGGATAGTCGCTAAAGCCCTACAAACATCTCATGATTGCCTTTCTTAGACCTACAGTTGGTGATAATACCCAGGATCACGGGGGTCTGTGTGCTTTGGGTTCAGGGTCCCTCACCCACATAAGCTGGCTGTGTTCAAGAAGTGTTTACTTACAGCTTGGTTTCACAGCAACTATAAGGCCAATTCTGCAGCCTCCGTCTCTGTACTGATGGCGGTCATATTGCATTCCCCTGTGATCCCAGGAGGCCATAGGCCCAGCAGAGTGTCACTTTTTTTTGCAAAGCTGCTTCCCCTGACCACGTTAGAGGAGGCCATCCTCTGAAATTCAGCATCCAGTGCTTTTACATTTTTTTTTTCCAATTTGATACTTTGATGGTTGTCATAGGCGGATTGATGAGTTATCTGACAAGGTTCTCCTTCTATTGGCTGCATTGTTGATAGGCGTCCATATTCTCTGCTGAGCAAGACAGGTGGCCACTGCATTTCTGAGTCCTTTTCTGACCTCCTCCATTCTCAACCTACTATGCCAATCTGTACCGAAGAGTGAGCAGTCTTCCTGCCTTGGGTTACTGTTCTTCATCTTGTGCCACTCAATTTGAGGCTGTCAAAATAAAGCAGTGGATACATTATTGTCTGTCTGTTCACATTTTGTAAAGCAAGTTTATATTCAGATGCTCTAATTATGTTCATGTACTCTGGTATTGCTGATGGACAGTACCAACACAACCTTAAAAAAAGAAAAATGTAATTAATATTGCTTGAATTTTCTAGAAGTGTTGCAGAAAGAAGGGCCTGTAGATATCATGATTTGCCTTTGGGACTATGCCATCATGACATGACAGAATTATGTTGAAATAAGAAAAGGTTGAGGTTTTAAAGACCCTGAAGTGAAATTAAAAGTTGCAGAGATAAAATGTCAAAACTGAGTTTCATAGGTTGCACTGTCCAACTAACCATTTTGCTTTTTGAGATGTGAATAAACATGATGGAATTTCATGTGATGTTAACACTAAAATAATTTAGACACAAATAATAGACACAAAATAATTTAGTCATGTGTTTCTGCCTGTTTGTAATGAGTGTGCTTGTTTACAGAAGGGAGAGTAGAGGTAATTGTCTAGAAAAAAGGATGTTTTTACTAAATTAAATATATTGAATAACTGTTTTATTTCAGCGCGTTGGTTCAAATGTGCACAGAAAGTCATATACTAATAAAACTCTGTGTAGTATCTGCTGATATTGCTTTAATAAACATCTAATCAAATACAATGTATTCTGGTTAAGTTTTAAATCTCTAAAAGCAAGTTTATTGTTACAATTTTCATTACTTTTAATGCTTGTTTCAGTTCCCCTCTCTCACTCAAAATTGGGTTCAGAGAAGGATTTTTACATTAAACAAAATTAGAAAAAATCAGAGGCTTAATAAATGCTAATGAACAGCAGTTGAGCATTGTTTAGATCCCACAGTCTACCCTCGTTTGTCCATTTCTGTTAAGATAGAAAAAACATGTCATTTTAGAATGTTTTCTTGAAGATACCAATGAGTTTCCTGTTCACTGAAGGGCCTTTTGAAAATTTAAATAACGTGCAGCACATGAATTGAAAGTAAGTGTGAGGTTTTATTGACAAAATGGCCCAAAATGTTGGAGGAATGTAACCAACATCTTGAGATCAATAAAATGCAGTCAAGACAGTTTTAAAGGGAAAAGCAGCTCCAACAGATATTACAGTCTATTGTTCTGCAACGGCAACTTGTTGAGGACAATATTGTGTGCCTTAATCTGTGAATGTCTATTTTACGAAGGGCACGTGGATGTGGCAAGCAAAAGAATTTGATGACATGTTTTTTATTTATATCTATTTTTATTAACTGTGACTCCGATTTGTTTAAGTTGACACAATGTGATTCAGTTCTAAAAGGCAAGGTTAAAGTTTCTCAAATGTTTACGTAGACCGAGTTGAGCCAAACTGTCCAAACTATCAGATGAAATTTAGTTTGTCTGTTTAGACTAAAGACGTTGGGGAACATTGGAAAGTGAATTTGAAAATCAGAACATAGCAGCTTAGGCTTAATTTCTAACTATTTATGCACTTTGACTCGTCTTTTTTAGGTTAAGCTTAAAGAAATTTGTTTTTGATTAAATATAATTAGGCATGTTGCCTGGAGTACTTTTATAATTACAGAAAAATAAGATACTATTTTTCATGCGATAGTGAAAAAAGTGGCTAAAGGGGGCAACTTCAAAGTGCAGTTAAACAAAGAACTTCTGTATACTATGCCAGAAAGCTATTTATATTACACTGTGAAATATTTATTCTTTTATAGATGCATATTCCATAATTCTTGCACAAAAAGAATTCAACTTTACTTTTTCATTTTTT
>NC_050527.1:13193899-13198325 GCF_002922805.2 Oryzias melastigma
ATGCAAATATGCTTTCACTTAAAATTGTTGATAAAAAAGAAAAAAGAGATTTATCATTTTGAATCATCTCAGTAGGAACGTTTTCTTTGTTCTAATGTGTACATAGCTTACAACAATATCCCTAAATGTCAATGTATGTTGTTAAAAATAAATAAATATAAAGATGAAAGGAAAATATACCCTAATTTGAATCTAGGATGTTATAGCTTGAAAGCAATGTTGATGTTGTGGCAAATTCTAGTTGCTAATTATTTATCAAAAGGAGGGTTTTTTTCCTGAACAAAGACTTCAGGGAATTCCAGCAGATTATTTTTCACTTTTCCATAGACTCTGTAGATCATAGCAGTACTGTATGTAGGATATGGCTTTGTTGCTGCAGTAAAAAAAAGTGTTGTAATTTAATACCACTGCGAGACAAGGACAGTATAATTTAATGCTTTCTTTTTACTACAGACACTTAACCCTCACTACTTCCTATGGCGAATAAAATCCCTACATTCAGCGACAGGGAAAGCAGAAAAGGTGCGGTGTCTTTTGAAGTAACTGAATCAGCGTGTGACATCTTTTTGTTCTAACAAGGGAAAAGCTTCTCTCACATCTAACCTTACATTCACATCAACTTCCAGTTAAAAGTCATTGAGGTATAAAGTAGAAACTCAACCACTAGGTTGAGTCAGTTGGGTTTAATGGAGCAGGAAGGTTACAGTAGCAGTAATGGCTGAGGTTGAACGGTCAGGTACCATAGGGTTTTGAGTAAAAGGTCATTCTGTCCAAGAAATGGCTGTATAACTTACTGTATGTTTAGCAGATTAAAATAGCTTTGTAATTCAGAAAACAGTGGTAGCAATTTACTGTACTGTATTTTCTGCAATGTAGGGCTCACTGGATTATAACGTTGATAAATTGTTTGTTTTTTTTAACTTATTTCATATATAAAGTTTATCAAACTATAAAGCAAGACAACAGTCGGAGATACTTCTGTCAGACTTTTTTAACCAGGTTCATAGTAACTGTAGAACCTGTTAGAAAAGTTAGCCTCATTAGCGTATTAACAAAATGTAAAAAACAAACAAAAAAATTTTGTCACCATTAAATGTCAGCATACTAACAGTACCTACAACTTCCAACCTTATTTGTAGCTTGTAAAAAAACAGACTTATACAGCTAAAACTAACGTTACTGTGGCTGCATACCAGATTGTACTTGTTACACATTTCCTGCTTTAGCATATTTAAAATAACACCCAATCATGTTCCCAGCTCATAAAAAAAGACAGACTGACACAGCTAAAGCTAATGTTACTCTGACCTCGCTAACTCCCAACTTTGCTAGTAACAAGTAAAAAAAACAAACAAACAAACAAAAAAAAAAACAGTCAAACACCACTACACGTTAGCCATGTTAGCCTATTCACAATAACATCCAACCTCATTTGATGCTCAGAAAAAAATAGACTGATACAGCTAAAACAGACATTACTGTGACTAAGCTAACTGTCAACCTTGTTAGTGGCATGTAAAAAAACTCAGTCGGACACCGCTACATATTAGCCACATTAACCTATTCACAAAAACTCCCAACCTTGATTACAGCTTATTTGAAAAAAAAAACAGACTAATATCACCAAGACAAACATTACTGTAGTAGCTCCAAACCTTGTCAGTAACCTTAAAAAAAAATAAAAAAAGCAACATAGTTGAACATCGCTTCACTTTTGCCATGTTAGTGTATTCACAATAACACCCAGGTTTGTTTGCAAATCATAAAAAAAAAACAGAGTGACACTTTGACAGAGTGCTGTTTACCTCTTAAAATCCCTTGGATTTCAGCAAGCACAGCTAGAAGTATTCCATGTATAAGGCGGTTCAGATCCAACGCATTCTCATTCGCAGTCACATATTGACGCATGGTTAAGGACCCCTTTGCACCAAAAATGGACATTCTGGGTTTCCCCAACTTGTCGTTTATTGACGTGCTGGCTGCTCCAATTAAATCAGGGCTGCCCAACTTCCAGGCCACAAACCGGTACCAGTCCGCTACCAGGACATGGACCGCACCGGTACCTGACGTGTGCGGTACTAGACTGGAAGTCTAAATTGGTACCATGCAGTACCAGACAGTACCAGAACTGTGCATCAAATACTGGCTGCATCCACTTCCATACGTGGGATCAGTTTGCGGACTGGGTTAGGGTACCAGGTCAGGGTTAGAGTACCGGTACCAGCTGTGTCCTGAGGACCAGTATCGGTGTCAGGTACGCGTTGCTCGGACATCTGATTGAATTGGAACAGCCAGCACGTCAAAAATGATGAGTTGGGGGCACCTAAAATGTCAAAAAAGTGACGCAAAGGAGTCAGTCCTTAATCAAACATCAATATCTGAAGACTTGGGAATGAGAATGTGTTAGCAGATTATAAGGCGCACTGTTTTTTTTTTTTTTTTTAATTTCACAATCTCAAAATAAAAAACAAATCTTGGATAAAGACAGTAGTGTTTTTTTATGCATATGGTGTCATATAGTATTATAATAATTAATGGTCAAGTTTTCCAGGAGAACTCTCTTGACAATTTAGAAATTTATTTCTCTTTCTGCTATCAGCTACATATTGATTCCATAGATAAATGAGTTTTCTTGCAAAATTACCTCTCCTTGCCCAAGTAACAGTATGCACATATGGGTTTATTGGCACACGCAGCTGAGCATTATTTCCTTTTTAGGTCTCGTAACTCAAATGCATGACAGCGTTATGCAACACACAACATGCTATGTTTTAGTCAGGAGCCAATCTTTTGAAAACCTTCACAAATCAATTGAGATAGATTGGTATGCATGTGAGAAATTAGGAAACGCTCGAGTCACTCTGCTGCGCCACATGCTGGCACAAGCTGGTGCCTTTAGTCTTAGATTCACTTACTGTCTGTTTGTAGGGACGATTTTTCAACCTTATCCGGATGGCAGGATTGATTTTGCTCTTAAAAAAAGAGATGTTAAATCTTCTCTTCTCTGCCAGATGGCTGCTTCTTAATCAAACACTTATACCTTAGAGAGGTAAACACATTCTACTGCCCCGACTACAATAACTTGGCAAGATACAAGAAATGAGCGTCTGCATGGGCTTTTTGTGTCAGCCACAAATTGCGCATATGTTGTTTTATGTGTAGACAAGGTAAGTGCATGGTGGGAAGGCCCCCTGGAGTGTTACGTTATAAGAAAAATAGTCTACATCTAGAAATTTCCTAGAAATGATTACTCAGCATCCACACAGAGTCTAATATTCTTCAGTCTCAGACAGCAAAATGTCTATGGGTATGGGATTGCTTCCTGCCGTAGGCCCCTCAATCTCCACACTGGTTTGTACTTCACTGTGGTGTACTGTAGTTATCCTCGCCAAGTATTTACAGCGGCGTACTGCTGTCATACATTCCTGCAAAAGCCATAAAAGGCCCTGTCATACAATCCAGCAGATCTCTAAACCCCTGGGCTTGATGTCACACAGTAATGTACGTCTAGCTGTGAAAACACTGACATCAAGGCAGGCCGTGTAAATTCTTTTGGCAGGGGCAACAAAGCGGGGTGAGGCTGCAGTGTTAATAGTCTTGCAACTCGAGAGTTTTGGAGGCAAACGGAACCGTTTTCGCAAGACCCAGATGAACAAGAGCCCAGTGACTGTTCTGTGGCTCTGCACCTCCTCTGCTCTGGAAATTATTAGAGGGGAAAAAACTGTTTTACATGGGGTTGAGCTAGAAAAACAGTTGTGTGCTGAGAAAGACTGAAATTACAGATATATTTTTTTATTATTATTAGAAGGTTTTAGTATTACATTTCACAGTAAAATAACAGAATAGAGGACTTGACAAAGCTTTTAAGGTCTCTCCCTAATAGCCAGACCTCATCTGTGTTTGGATGCATTTGCAGCACAGTAACCTTTTTGTGTGGTTTAGAATTCTTTTGATAAAAGTGTTAGGAAGAATATAATTTCTTACCCTATCCCTCTCGTTTCTCCCTACCCCTTCAGCCGTAGGGGCATTTTAAGGGGTGGTGTTGTCCGAAGTATTTTTTTCTAGGGGAAACCCTCACCCTGCAGGGATGCAGGGCCCAACCAAGTTGAACAAAGTTGCGGTGTGTCACGGAGGAAAGGCGCATTTCTTCACGTGAGTGTGCTCTAAAGCACAAAAGTTTACATGTAAATTTAAGTAATGACTTTTTGTTTTAGCACTGACCAGCAACTATTGATGACATCATCCAGTGGGAGTGATGTCCAAATTTGAAGACACCATTTTTCCGTATCTCTCCATCTGGAGGGCTAAATGTAAGGGTAGGGGGAGAATTCAGATTCAGCCTTTAATTTGACTTTTTTTTTCAAATTAAAGGGATTGGGTAAAGCTGAAGGAGAAAGTAATGTTCACTGGTTCATAAGTGCTTTTG
>NC_050527.1:13198516-13205790 GCF_002922805.2 Oryzias melastigma
ACACACCCATCCACTCTCACATTCACACCTAGGGGCAATTTAGAGTCACCAATGAACCTATGAAGCATGTTTTTGGACGGTGGGAGGATTCCGGAGTCCCCGGTGAAAACCCACGCATGCACGGGGAGAACACGCAAACTCCACATAGAAAGGTCCCAGTTGATGTTTTTCAGATTCCCCAGCCAGGATTCGATCCGGGGCCCTCTTGCTGTGAGGCAAGAGCGCCAACCACTGTGCCACCGTGCAGCTCTGTTGAGCTTCCTTTTTTTTTTTATAATAGGAGCATATGTATCCCTGAAATGATATAAATTAGACATGGGCAAACTTCAGCCCAGGGGCTATATGCGGCCCGTTGCACTGTTTATATTTGGCCCTCCAAACTGAAATAAATAATGTTGATTTTCATTAACAATGTCTTAATAACTCTGGTGTCTCCACATAGATGCTGCACTATAACTACATTGAGTTATTCTGTATTCATGTTGGAAGATTTACTGTTTTGTGACATTCATAAGTTTGTTTTTTTTTTGTTTGTTTTTAAGTCAGTCTTTTTTTCAATCAATCCAACCCCATGTGAACGCACTATTTCTCAAACTTTACGTATTTTTCTGAAGGACATCAACAAATTGGTGCAATTTGCACTAAAATGAGAGCAAAAGTCATACTTTTAAAATAAGAACTCCAAAATGTTCTGTTTGAAAATGTATATATTAGATTTCTACCAAAATTAAAGAATATATTTTCCAGATTCCATGCTATTTTATTCTATCTTGAGGTGGATTACCAAAACACCCCACACATTGGCTCCTGAGTTAAAGTCCCATTAGTTGTAATGCACCTAGATGTGTGAAGTGTGAGCTGCGGACATGGCCACGCTTTGGAACCATTTGGTTGTTTGACTCCACAATCCAACCCCTTAATGCTCGGTGTCTCGCAGGGTCCCATTTTTAGTTTTTCTTATGACTCGGCCTGGATTTGAGCTCACAATCTTCTAGTCTCAAGGCGGACACTCTACCACAGGGTCACTGAGCTGGCCCTACTGACAAATTTTAGAAACCTTTGTGTGGCCCACGAATCAAAAAGTTTGCCTACCCCCGATATAAATTCTGAATAGGTGAAGAAAAGGAGGTTAATACAAGAATAGAACAGAACTGTAATACACCATTCCAGAAAAAAAAAACAAAAAAAAAACTAATGAGTTCAAAAATCTTCAAAGACCATGTCTTGAAGATTTGGAACATTTTATATTTATTGTAAAACCCTAATATTTTCGACTTTATGACCAACAATGATGTAATGGCTAAATAAAAACTCAAAAATTTAAAGCCTGATGTTTTAATATCTCAACAATGCACTTTCTGTGGGTGGGAAATTGCATTTTTTATTTGTAGGCCTTGAACTATCCAATATCTGGCAAGAATTACAACACTGACACGACATCCAGCTGCATTGCATCATGGCTAAATCAAGCCCAACCCATGGTTTCTGAAACGGCTCACAAATCTCAAATGGTATTTAATTTTCTTGAGGACGGAGGGAAAACATTTGTTTTACTTGTGTGGTGAATACATTCTGACACAGTCAGTGACCTAAGCTAAATGGGAAATTGGCCGGTTGTTTTATTTAAACCAGAATTCAGCGGTGGACTGTCATTTTTTAAAATCAAATTAAGCTTAGATGTAGAGTTATATCATCTGACTAGACTTCCATGCTGATGTTTAGTCAATGATGCCGCACATAATTAGCAGAGATGTTGCTGGCCTTTGATGAGGCCTGATGAGATGAAGTGAAATCCATCAAGCGTTATAATTTCGGTGCGGTGCAACATGGTAGTGGTTGGGCGAATCAGCTCTATGAATATGGATGTGGCGTGAACATTATGAGAGTAAATGCGCTTACTCGATTGATTAAATTTCCCATCAGTCACCAGGCGGCGCGGCCACTATCACCTCTCTTTACCTCACTCTGGGTCTGTCTCTCACACACACACACATGCATCCACATCTCTACTCATCTCTGTCAGAGCAGGCTCGGTGGAGTGGTTAAATTGTCCATAGCGCGTAAACGCTCGTTTATAAAAGCTGACAGACGTGGCGGTCGTTTGCTGAAATTAATTACCCCTCGGAGCCACAGAAAACCATGGGCTGGAGTCGGTCCGTAATGGTCCAGCGGCTCTCCGGCCCCTTACCCACAGAGAGAATGGAAGGCTGGCATGGTGTGGAGGAACATTGTTATTGCAAATATTTAATGGCAATAACATTTGAGCTTGGTGGATGCTATAATTTTTCCATTCCGTGACAACTAGATTGCACACAAGCTCAAAATTTTCAGGCAAAAAGAACAGAAATGTTCCTCAAAAAACTGTCACAAATCCAGAATAACTTGGTTTGTTCTCTGTCTCTTGAAAAAAAAAAAAAAATTCGTTTCCCACATTTCAGGGGCAATTTTGCGCTTACGCAGCTCCACGAAATGATGTTATGCAGACCGTAGTGACATCAAACTAATCAGAACATATTCCTCCTCAGCTGGAGCAACTTAATGAACTTCAGTGGTATCTGATGCAACACTTTTCTAACATTAATAAAAGCTTCATCTCCTGTCTGATTTGCATAATTGTTCAAATGAAGCCACTGACGTTGTGTTCTTTTTTTTCCACTTTAATAAAGTGATGATCTGTATTAAAGTTTGCTTTCTGTTGAGAGGTGGTGGGAGACGGAGGAAAGGGAAGATAATGAGGATAAGAGGTAGAATATAAAAGGAGGCAATAGAATGAAATGGGTTTTCAAAAGACCCGAGGACATTTGTTACTACTTAGACTGAGGCACGTAAAGAGGTGGACCCAGTTGAATAAGACTAAATTAGCTTGAATTGATAGTTCATTTGATCTCTTAGTTTCAGACCTTTTTCTTGTATTGTACAGCAAAATACACCCTGTCTGTTTCCAGGGCTGTTCAACCCACAAATGCAACCATTTGATTATCCCCTCCAAATACAAAAAGCTGTTTGAAATCCCTTATTGAATAACACTATGTTTATATGTTTGTGGTCCTGTGCCAAAGGGATGATGGGACATCAGTGGAGGCTTACTTCCACACCAACAGTACATAGAACAATTTCAGATTCAAATATGTCTTTAAAAAAACAATACAGGTTTTTGGATTTTTGCTATAAACCTCATGATCATAATTAAAAGACCACTGGGAATGATTTTACAACAGATAAAAATATAGTCTGAGTGTTTTCTACAATCTGTCGCTTGCAGCATGCCCATAGAAAAAATGTCCATGAACATTTTCACTCCACAAACATCATTTTTAGCTTGCATACCCATATCCACCTGTTAGGTGACAAGGCATTAACTGTATTCACAGCCAAAACATTCTCACTTCCATCTCCTCATTTATTAAAGTGTTGTTCGGGACCCAACCGCATCACTTTTTTACATTTTGGCTGTCCCCAACTTGTGGTTTTTTTGACTGTTTCTATTAAATGAGATATAAGGCAGTTTGTATGAGGACCCTGAGTAATAGTGCCAACAGAGAATAAAAGTCTAAGAGTTTTTTTGAAGCTTGGGAGAGTACTGGTCACTCGTTGGGACTGGAAGCCGGCTGCGATTGACTTGGGCAGTGTGGGCCTAGCTGATCGTCAAGGGACTTGGATGGGAGGCGGAAGTCTGTTAATGCTCACACGATTTGGGGATCCAAAAGTTTTGTGGTAGCGAAGGTGGTCTTTGTGAGTTGTGTCAATCCTGAACTTCTCCTCTGAAGAAACTCCACATAGAAAAAAAGAGCGCTCCAAAATAAAAGAGAATTCGCTGCTGCACTGGTACCAGTGGGAAAATAAAAACTAGGGGATAGATCTGTGAACCCCAAAACTCTGGAATTAACCTCCAAGGGCAAAAATGAGCAACAAAAAATGTCCTTGACAAAAACCGGGTAGGTCAGTTGCTGAGAGTAAAGGTAAGCAAAAATCACTAACAGAGCTAGGAGTCCCATCACTTTGAAAGTAGAAAGGTCAGGGCACCAATGATTACACTCAAAGGTTTTCAGATCAGGAACAGGAAGTCTGGAAACTGGACATTCAGCTGGAGATCAGAGTAGAATCTGACAGGAAGGCTGGAGAGACGAGGTGTTAGTAGCAGGTAGAAGAGGTGAGGCGGACAAGTAATCGAGACAGCTCAGCAAGGCAGGGAAAGGAGGGGCTGAGCGGAGCGGACATCAGGGCTACGAACTGGTACCGGTCTGAGGGCTGATTGGTAGACCTGCGAACTATACCTCCATATATGACGAGTTGGAAGTGGGAATGTTTAGTCACAGCATGTAGAACCAGAATTTTATGAAACACTTTTCCACATGTCAGTACTGGTAACAGCACTTCCTTTGGTTGAATGAATGACAAGCATAATTACTTTTTGTTAGAACATAACTTCTCCATGTGCAACTATATTTTACGAGAAAACTATTTGGATCTCCAGGTGAGGGTTGGATTTAGAGTCGGTTGTGTGTCTGCAACTGCAACCTCAACTAAAAAAGTTTGTAGTTACTTGTCTTCTATAATAATAGTTTCTTTTTTTGTTGTTATTTTGCAGTGGGAGTTAAAATGGAATTACCAACAATTGCTGTGATTTTAAAATGTCATTGTTATCTAAACTCCCCCATTTTACAGTAATTTATCATGTTTTGTATTTTTAATTAAGGGCTGAGATCGTGTCAATGAAATAGGTTTTCCGTGAGTGTTAGTGATGATACATTGCTTTGTCAAAGCCTAACGCATAAATAGTAGTTTAGCAATTAAGCTTTGCTTTGCTTTTGATTATAATTATTGCCAAATTACTTGTACTGTTTTTTCTGACTGCGGGGACACAATGAATGACTAACAAATACACAGAGAGGAAAATCATTTTACATTTATTTGATTATACAGATTTTTTATTTTAGTGAACCAAATATATCTCTTCTTTAAGAAAACTTGAGTGCAGACAATGTAATGTGCAATGATGTATGAAAATTGAAATTCAAATGATGTGTTTTATTGAAAGTCTTGAGGAAGAAGATTTAAGCCATAAGTTTGGAAGATTTGGGGTCATAAAGTTTTATTTTTATTTATATTTTGTTAGTTTTTTTGTTTCAAACACAAAAGGAAAATAAACACAAAATTAAAAAAAAATATACAAATATACAATAATGAAGAATTTGAAGTGAAATATAGACTTTCAAGAAAATGTTGGCAGAAAAAAAACAGGAAAATAATTTATTTTAGGAAAAAGTATTAATGAAAAATTTGACTTTTCAAATCTTTGATAAACATTAGATTAGATCTTCATCTGCTTAACCTTTGTCACGCCAACAGAAAAAAATCTTGTATTCTGATGTTCAGTCTCATGTTTTTGTAATTCATTTTTACATGTAAACGTTAGTTTTTAAAATAAATATTTTTACATTTTCCAATTACAAAATATTATGCAATTTAACTTAAGTAAAAAGCAAATAACATTTTCAGCTTTGGACAGTTTGTTCTAGGTTTGTTCTTGTTTCCAAGACACATAAAGAAGAATACAGTGTATGAAAAATGATATTAAAAAATTAAGCAAACAATGTTGTTTCCACCTGATGGTGTAAATGGAAAATAAGCGCTTTAGCATCCTACTTTTGGACCCAGGCTGAAATGAAATAAAGTTTTTGTTTATTTTTAAGTCAAATTATATGAATCTCAAGCATTTTTATTAAAAAAAATACTTATTATATTTATCCTTTTTATTTTTATGGCCAGTCTGTTTGAAAATCTATTTTATGTGATCTGATGTATTCAGGATTTGCAACGATATTAATTCAGCTTGGTCGATAGGTAAAAGAAAATGTATTTATTTGACATGAAATCTATTCCCACAAACCGGTGTGTGAGAAAAAAAATGTAGAAAAAGTGGCTCTCAATGTAATTTTATCATCGTTCTTTCAGTAGATCCGTATATCTACGTTTCATCAGCCCAGTCATGATATCAGTGGGCTTTAGAGGAGTATAAAAGAATGAAAAAGGACAGTAGCTGCTGATGAGAATAAAAGTCAAAATAAAAAAAGAGGTTGCTTCACATTTTAGAAATGTGTAACATAATTTTTATGTGGATTCCTTAAATTTAAAATGTTGTGTTGTTTAAGATGCATTTTTCAAGGAGCCGGTCCCTGCGTCTGTGCCCCACAAGACTAACAAAGACACAGGGTCCCTCATGCTGTGTGTGGCAATTTATGTAATAGACCATTCAGCATTGTAAATCTACTGTGTGCAAATACCACACTGTGTTGTTTGTCTGTGTGATGATATCTTGGCTGGTGTTTTCCGAGCAGAGTGGCTTTCATAGCAGAGGACGGGTTATTTTGTCCTCTTCTGTTTACCCAGCTGTATCTCAGCTAAGATGTTAGACTTTTACTTGTCTTGGTTTTTTTCGTGTGTGTTTGTTGTACATCTGGTGGTCCGTGATGAGAGGAGCACACCCCTGTGACGCAGCTTGGCCTTTCCTGCTCCATTTGAAAAACTGCTTTGATGATTGGAAGCTTTGTGAACAGTGGAAGCACTTTGATATTTTTGCTCCAGCTGTCAGGTTTTGTCTGGTATTTGTCAGACGCTGCACTTGAAAAAGCTGTCCCTCCTTCCGAGTGTTTTTTTTTTTTTTTTTTTGCAGAAAAATGCAGCAGTCACAAATTCATTTCTCAAAAGCTACAGCACATAATTAACTCCTGCTGAAAGCCAGACTGAAAGTCTATTTTATTTTGAAATTAATTAACAAGTGTGTATTTACCATCTTTATTATGTCTGTCCCTTCAATAGACAAGGTAATTAGAAAGCTCTGGCGTGGCGGGGCTGGAAGTGAGATGTAAAGATAGTTCTGTTGTGCCGTTGAAAGAATCAATTTTCTCTATCATTTTTTTTCTTTTACAAACTCCACCGTAAGCAGAATCTCCAGTTTGAAAACGTGAGCTGATGCGCTCCTTCTATTAACACAGATATGTCAGTGGTCTCATTGTTGTGCAATCCACACATGGGGCCTCTGAAGAAAGGTGCATTCTTCCTCATAGATTGCTTTGTGCACTTGTGGTTCCTTTCACTACAAAGGTATAGGAAGAAATGCTTCCTAACACATGAAAACTGAATTCCCCCTCTACCCTTCCCCCACACTGCCAAAATGTTTCAGTTTAAAGCACATATGTCAAAGCCAAGGCCCGCGGGCCAAATCCGGCCCGCCAGTGGGTTTTATTTGGCCCGCGTGATGATATAAATTTATT
>NC_050527.1:13206625-13215459 GCF_002922805.2 Oryzias melastigma
TTTCAATGAACATTTGGACAGTCCGGCCCTCGACTTGTAGCAAAATGTTTTATTTGGCCCTCCGTCCATTTGACTTTGACACCCCTGTCTTATCAGAACAGCTTTCACCGGAAGTGTTTGGTTATGACGGTACCTGAGGTGTTTCCAACACCAGGAAGTAATTATAGATTTTGGCTACAGTCTGTTTGCTACTGGTTTCTATTGCTGTAGAATCACACTTTTTTTCACTCAAGTCTTTTTTAAAGACTGGGAAAAAATTATCATTTATAGGGCTGCCACAATTAGTCAATTAATCACGACTACATTTAGTGTTAAAATTGTCTGACTAATTTAATACTCGACGCGTCTTTTTTTGGTATTTTTCTCTTGTTTTTATCTTAAACTATGGTGCACACTTTCTATTGCCGCGTCCACCATTGCGCATTTGTTCTAATCCAGGTCAGTTGTGGTTTCACAGAAAGTTTTAGGAAGACTTGGAGACCGTAGCAACAGCCAACGGAGCTTGAAAGTGTGGGAAACATCAGAAAAGAAAAGAAAAAAAAAAGTGCCCAATGTCATATCTGCAAGGCAAAAACTTGTATTCCATGGCAGCACTATTTCGATGCATGACTGACTATGATAACACCGAGAGGGATCATCGTCTAGGTAAGCTAAGCTAAAATTAGCGTAAACAGAGACCAAACTTATCACTTCTTACTCATATTGATAACTGTAAATGTTAACAGTAGTGATGGCGTTTTTATTTAGGGATGTAACAGATCATGGATGATCCGTGATCCATATAGATCACTACCCATGAACAATTCAAATCACTATCAAAGAAGTTCCATCCATTCCTTTTCTCAATTGAATGATGGAGCCAACCCGAATACTGAAGGGTGAAGGCAGGTCACACACTGGACAGTTAAGCAGTCCATCCCAGGGACAAAAAAACATACACACATTTAAACCTGAGAGACTATTTAGAATCCTCAATTAACCTATGGCGCATGTTTTTGGACTGTGGAAGGAAGCCGGAGAAAACCCATGCATGTACTGGGAGAATGTCCAAGCTCTACATAGAACTTTACACAGGACCTTTTTGCTGTAAGGCGAGAGAACTAACCACTACACCACAGTGCAGCCTCACAACTGACTTAATAACCCCTTCTTCTATATCTGCTTCTTCTAATCCCAAGATACTGGATTGTTTTTGGAGCCTGTTAATACACCTGTCAGGAAAAAAAAAAAACAGATATGCGTTCTAGACAGGGTAAAGAAAAGACAAACTCCATTGTTTCGAAGCTTTAGAAGCTAAACCTGACCAAAAAAAGATATAAAGAAACAATTAGTGACTGTACTTGAAAGTGGGCCTAATTCTGGAGTTTCATAGTCTTATAATTGAATAAAACAGAAACAAAACATTCATGGTTCTACTTACTATAGCATACATTAAGGAGTGTATTGATAATTTGCTTGTGCTCAAAAAAATGTAATAAATAATCCCTGTTTGCTCGGTAACAAGGCAACAGAGATGAAAAACCTAAAGAAAATAAAAGGATCCACACAGCTCATATGACTGCTGTGTCATGTTCCAGCTCGTGACTTAGCTGAGACTGCTGCCTTCACACATCAGTGCACGTGGTGGATGTTCTTCCCAGCTACTGAAATATCAGTTAATGAGAAACACAGTTGTTGTCAGACCTGCACTCATTACCTTTACAAACTCTTCATGTGGAGCGTTTATTTCAATCCTCTCAGGTAGTAGGATGTTTCTGTCTTCTTCTTTCCTCCATCCAACATGTTTAATACTAGAATGTGTTGAACAATCAATTTTGCTTCCTGTAATAATTCAGTCATCATTCTTCTGTAGTTGTATAAGAACTTGATTGACAAATGTGCATTTATACAGTATGGAATTAAGAAATAGAAATAAGTTGAAAATTCATAGAATTTTGAAAAAAAAAATCTGCCAAAAAATCATCTTACCTAGAATTCTTATGTTTAAAACTCTAGCTACTAATACACGTTTTCTTATGTGGTATTTAGCTGAACACAATGAAGTATTGGGACAACCATGACAAAACTATTACATATGATCAAGTCCTAATGTCGGGGATAAAGTCATAACATACTGACTACTTTACTCATAACTCTACAAGTCAATTTTAACAGAATTATTACTTTTTAATCTCAGTTTTACAAATGTATTTTCCTACATTTTGACTTTTTTTCCTCCTATGTACAACTTTATTCTCATAAAATGATGACTGTCTTCCTCATAATTCTACAACTTTATTCTCACAAACATTTTTCACATTATTGAGCAAATGCCAGTGGAGCTCCACGGTGCTGGGCAGTGAGCACAGGGCCCACTACAGGATGTCAGGCCCTCAGGCCACCTTCATGAAGTCTGTTCCTGATTGTTTGGGTAGAGACATTCACACCAGTGGCCCTGTGGGGGTCATTCTGTAGGGCACGAGCAGTGCTCAGCCTGTTCCGCCTTGCAAAAAGGAGCAGGTATGGGTCCTGCTGAGGGGTTGAGGACCTTCTACGGCCCTGTCCAGCTCTCCCAGAAGAACCACCAGTCTCCTGAAATCTCCTCCATGTTCTGGAGATTGTGCTGGGAGACACATTAAACCTTCTTGCTGCAGCACGTGTGGATGTGTCATCCTGGAGAAGTTGGACAACCTGTGCAACTTCTGTAGGGTTAAGGAATCACCTCATACTGCCAGTAGAGATAATTATCAAGCCAAAATCAGCACGAGTGGAAAACCAGCCAAAAAAGATCAAGAGGGAGAAACTTGAAATGACCTCCACATGTGACACCAGTCCTGTTTGGAGGGTTTTCTAATCGTTGCCACTGAAGTGCACCTGTTGTTAATTCTATGAACACCAATACAGCTGAAATTGATTAACGAGGCCCTCAGCTGCTTAACCAACCAGAAAATTATCAGACAGAATTCAATTCATGCCAGGCCCAATAACAAAAAAAGAGTTCCTTTCATTTTTGTGAGCAGTATAGTATCAGATAGTTTTAGGTGCACACCAGATAGTATCGTGATAGTTTCATGTAGTATCAAATAGTTTTAGGTGAGCACCAGATAGCATCTGATTAGTTTCAGGTGCACATCAGATAGTATCCTGTTAGTTTCATGTAGTATTAGTACGTTTTCCATCCCCACCAGATAGTATCTGGTTAGTTTCAGGTGCACATCAGATACTATCTTGATAGTTTCATGTAGTATTAGTACGTTTTCCATCCCCACCAGATAGTATCTGATTAGTTTCAGGTGCACATCAGATAGTATCTTGATAGTTTCATGTAGTATTAGTACGTTTTCCATCCCCACCAGATAGTATCTGGTTAGTTTCAGTTGCACATCAGATAGTATCTCGTTAGTTTCATGCAGTATTAGTAAGTTTTCCATCCCCACCAGATAGTATCTGGTTAGTTTCAAGTAGTATTAGTTAGTTTCAGGTACACACCAGATAGAATCTTGTTAGTTCCATGTAGTATTAGTTAGTTTCAGGTGTGCACCAGATAGTGTCTGATTAGTTTCAGGTAGTACAAATTATATTCAGGTGTGCACCAGATGGTATATTGTTCATTTTATATAGTATCAGATAGTTTTAGGTGCACACCAAATAGTATCTCATTAGTTTCAGGTGCACATAGATAGTA
This sequence comes from Oryzias melastigma, assembly GCF_002922805.2. Classification (NCBI taxonomy): domain Eukaryota; kingdom Metazoa; phylum Chordata; class Actinopteri; order Beloniformes; family Adrianichthyidae; genus Oryzias; species Oryzias melastigma. Next base: position 13,210,290 of record NC_050527.1, read on the forward strand.
TCTTGTTTTTTTCATGTAGTATTAGAAAGTTTTAGGGCCCTACCAGATAACATCTGGTTAGTTTCAGATAGCATCAGTTAGTTTTTGGTGCGCACCAGGAACCACAAGAAACCAGGACTTAAATTTGTTTGTACTTTAATGTCCCTTTACAGAACAGATCACAATCCATTTGCTGTTATAAAAAGTGTTTTATTGTGCCTTGATTTATAGCCAAGCACATCTATATTGTGTGCTTTGCAGGACAAGCTTATAAACAAATCCAATGAAGATATAAAAGAGGACATGTGAGGAATATACATAAATGCACGCATAAGCAAGACATCTGTGTTCCTAAGAATTGGGAGTCATAAAGCTATTCTGAAGGAAGAGAGCCCTCACCTTAGAGGAGGTTGGCGTTTGCATTCTGTTCTAGTGCCTCTTTTTCCACTACACTGAACTTGCAATGTCTGCCAGCTCTTGTCATTTCTCTGTGTAACACACATATACACACACATAGAGTTGTAGTCAGAGGGCAGAGCCGCTTTTTCATGCATGGTTCACTGTGCTTATGTAAGAGCACTACTTAAACCTGGTTACATCATATAACAGACAGCAGTGTGTCAGTGGGTCACTGTGCCACACAACCACTCAACTATGTACACCTTCCACACTGACCCCTTCCCGGGGTACGTGACTGAAGCTTGGTGAAAGATCAATACAATGCATGCATGTATTAATGCTCACATCTAGGTCGAAAATGTAAGTATTTTCCTGCTCTGTTCTAGCATTGCCACACATATAAAGATCCAGTAGGGGGGCCTCTCTGTTTCCAAATTGGAATCCTAATGCATCCTCATCTCAGCCTCTTCACCAGCTCCCACTTTTCATTCTCCCTCCCATCTCGGCTTTCCCAGCAGGACAGCCCATGTCTGTCTGTCTCAGTTTCTTCTGAGAACAAACACGCACATTTGGACTTGAGGGAGGGCCGGAAGAACCACTCCCACCGCCCTGGAGTTCCACGGAAAGCACAGAGAGACAGAGCGGGGTCTGAGGGAGGAGCGTCGCTTCGCTGAAGCCGAGCCCCTTCTATGCCTCAGCACGCAGAGTGGAGCAGACGCCAGCAGCCACACAAACACGCTCCCCTCTCAGTTACACGCACAGTCACACACATGCCGCACACTACTGCCGCCGCTGCCAGCGCTCACACACAAACAGACACAGTGACGGCTGCCAGGCTCAGTGGGAAGCAAGCCGTCAGGGAGAGAGCTTGAGAAGAAAGGAAGGGATAGCCGAAGGGGAAGAAGAGAAAAAAGAGTTGGAGGGGCACCTTGTGGATCAGATGGGATTTTCCTCTGAATGAGTGCACGTCTGGATAAAGCAATCTGCCTCTTCCTCCGCGAGAGGAGTTTATAGCAAGGCTCTTTTTCTTTTTTCTTTTTTTTTTGCTCATCCTCCTCACCGGCGATATCTACCTATCCATCTATCCCCGGAGCTTAACAAAAGAAGGAGGGAGTGAGAGAAAAAAAGCAGTCACAGCTTCAGCTCCAGACCACCCTCTCTCCTCCTCCTTGTCCTCTTCCTCCTCCTCCTGTTCTCTCTCCAGCTCCACATCCATGTGTGACTTCATCGCTGGTTCCACTGTCTTTTCAGGATAGAGCAAAGAGCAGCCCGTTTCTCCAAGATCCCGCTGGACTCCCGCTGAGATCAGGATCTCGTCTGCTAAAGGAGAGGAGTTGGAAGAGGGGGACTGGGAAGCACAGAAGGAGAGGAAGAGCAAACTGAGGGGCATGGTCAGGGCAGCAGAGAAGAGGAGTGAGTCTAATTCGTAAAGCGGAGACCCGGCAAGCTAAGCCCAACCATTCAACCCCCCCTCCTCCTCCTCCTTCTCCTCTTCCCTCTCCTTTTACCCTCTCTGAGTCCTGCTCTTCGATTCCCTCTATTGTTTCCCGTCTTGCTACTATCCTTCTGTATCCCCCTCTCCTCACCCCACACATCCATCTCCCGCAGCCTTTCTACGCTGCTACCCGGGCATCTCTTTTCCAGACCCGGGCAGGGTGGGGGGGAAAGGCAGTGTCTGTGATGATCCCTTACCAGTTCCAAAACAATCAGACAGACTGAAATTGCACACACTATCTGCTCCTCTGTCCACCGCCTCTTCATTGAATTGCCTTTGAACCGGCGAGACGGAATCTTTCCCTGTATCCTCCAATCTTGGAAGCAGCCCTCTGAAGGATTCAGGCCAGCAGCTGGAAGCGATCGCGCCCCACCTGTGAGCTTCTATCTCCAGCTTCTAGGACCTTCAGTTGCATTCCAGCTACATGGGAAAACGTTTGGAGCAGCAGCCAATGTACCCCCACTACACCTACTACTATCCCCACTATCTCCAGACGAAGGTAAGATGGTGATCTCTGATGACCTATTTTACCCTCTGCTCCTGAGCTGTCTAAGTGTGCAGGTTGGAGTTTTGTCTTCTTAATGGCTCCAACTTAAATGCGCTTTTTTTTAATATATTGAACTTATTTGTGCAGTTGATTCAGATATGAAGCTGCCTCTGATTATTAGGATGTTATTTGAAGATTGCGCTTAAGGCTAACTGAAGGACATCAGGGCAAATCAATAAAGCAGAAACATGTATTCACTGTAATAATAATAATAATAAAACCTAGAGAATACATCAGGACAAATGGTGCTTCTGAAACAGGACGATGTCCACTTCTCATCTACTGGCAGGGAGAGACTTAACTGAGTCGCCTTGGTTTTTCTTTTCTCTTCCCTCTTGAGCGATTGACCCCATCCTCCCCTCACCAAGCCCTCCAGTTCCCTCCAGCTACAAGTTCAAGTTCGGGGCAGGGGGGCCCACCATCGCCTCAGCCCCTTGTTTTCTCCCCTATTTCCCGCGCCTTCACTCCTACAGCCTCATCTCCACCCATCCCTTTGACCATCTCCAACACGTATTTGCACAAATAATGGATGGAATCTGATAAAATCATCTCGGTCTTAATATCCCCCCAATTTTTTTCTCTTATGCACAGATGAAATACACACATGACTTTCACACACACAAACACAAAGAATTAAATCTGCACTCAGACTTTTGATAAATTCATTTTACTAAGTCACACTCTGATTCTTCTACCTCCTACGAGCAAAAATGGATTACAAAGGCCTGATCGATTGCTCCCGCATCATATCACCCTTTATTCTCTGTCTGCTGTGATTCATCCCTCTGCCTAGCTTTCTCTCCATCTGTTTTTATTCTTTTCTTTTAAACGTGTGATAGTAAATTGTGAGGAATATGGAAGCTTCACTGGAAGTTTAAAGAAATCCGAATGTGTCTGTGAGTACGAGAAATAGAAAGTAGAAGCAAGTAGGAGTGGAGAGATCGGGGTATTGAGTGGACGCAGCGTGGGAGGAGCAGGTAAGAAAGTTATCGCTCAGGTGTTAAAAATACGTTAAAACGACAAACAACAACATTTATCCAGTAACACATCAGAAAGGCTATTTTTTGTGTTTTTTCTCATTAATTGGCCTTAAACTAACAATTTAATGAAGAAATAACACGCTGCTCATACAGGATACAGCCAAAAAATAAATGTATCACATTTGATTTTAACCTCTCGATGTGGGAAAATGTTGAAAGGGATGCAAAAAATTGGAAAAGGTTAGAGCCTCTACAAATATTGAATTTGTGGCGATGCCTGTAGCATTTTTAACAAAGCCGCACAAAACAGCAGTTTATTGGAGATGTGAGACTGCATTTATCTCTGGCTGCTGCTTCTCACTACTGCAATTCAAGAAGAAAATCTGCTCCTTTCTCAGCTAAGCTACAATTCCTTAATACTTTTGTGGATTCATGTGCAAATAAAGATTGAAGGTTTTATATAGCATAATTTTTTATAACAAATTGAGTAGATATCCACTGCAGAAACTCTGTCTTTAGTCAAAAAAAGAAAAAAAAAAGGTTCCCAATTAACTGCTGGATAGAGGTCTCCATTTGCATATCGCACGTCAGCATCACCCGCATATCTGCTGATCTCAGAACTGCACATTCACATGTGGGAGCCGTCTGAGGCTTTCAAGAGTGTGCTCAAGATGGGCAAACAGAAGCTGGGGATAATTTGTTAATACCAATCTGCATGCATGCCCTTTGTTTGAAAATGTGGAGGAATATATGCATTTTTACTGCTGTGAGGAAAAACAAAAATATGTTAATCAGGACTTTTTTTTAAAAAGACATTCCAGAGACTGAATATCACTCTTCACAGGTTGCACTGATTCCAAAATTGAAACCAGGAATTTGACATGCTTATAATTTGCTTCACTGTGGCTTATTTTTGCATGCAGCTGATAGTTAAGTTATTCTTGCAGCATGAACAATTAAAGCGTGAGCAATTTACTGCGTAGTTTGCAGGCTTAGGCCACAAGACATTAGGCTGCATGTACTTGCAGGTTAAATTAACTTGAGTGTTTGATGAGTGCCTGTCAGCCAGTTTTACTCATGTCTGTGTGTGGCTCTGCTCTCTAGTTTCATGATTTATCTCCATCAGTTCAAGGTCATCTCATTTCTCACAAGTATCTGCAACAGGCATCTGGCCCAGACTATCGCTTCATTCTTTACACTTTATCCATCCTTCTATCCTCTTTTCCCACCAGCCCTTCTCTGCTGTCAAGGTCAAATCAAATTGGATCCTAGCTCCATAGAGTGCACACACTTGGCTGTGGTTGTGCCACGAGGGCATGCATGTTGCTAAATACATTTAATGATGAACAAAATCTGCATCTGTTTATCAGTTTTGTTTGTTTTCTTGCTATATGAAGACCTGTGGCTTTGTCTTTCAGTTGTGACTCTGAATTCATGTATTCACTTTTGTGTGGATCAATCACAGAAGAAGTAATCTGAGTGACTCACTTCCTGCTAGACACCTTTACATTTAGCTCGCTGTCATTTAAGCCCCTGAGATATTGACTTTGATAGGTGTCTGTGATTCCATCTGCCTGTTTTACTTTCTGTCTTCAAATTAAGGCAGACTTAAAAGCCTAAATGTTTTTGAAAAAACCCACTGTGCTGCTTATAATCAGAGTGAATGTGAATACGCTAACGTGTAGCGGTGTTAGACTGTGTTCTTTATATGTGTTTCGTACAAGGTTAGGAGCTGGCATAACTATAGTTACGTTTTTTAGCAATATTAGT
>NC_050527.1:13215488-13244244 GCF_002922805.2 Oryzias melastigma
ATCTGCCTGTTTTACTTTCTGTCTTCAAATTAAGGCAGACTTAAAAGCCTAAATGTTTTTGAAAAAACCCACTGAGCTGCTTATAATCAGAGTGAATGTGAATATGCTAACGTGTAGCGGTGTTGGACTGTGTTTTTTACATGTGTTACTAACAAGGTTAGGAGCTGGCATAACTATAGTTAAGTTTTTTAGCAATATTAGTTTGTTATTTTTTATCAGTTCCAAAGAAGTTTGGCTGTTTTTGGGAATACTGATGGGGCTAACGTGTAGCAATGTCGGACTGTCTTTAGTTTTCATGTGTTGCAAAGTTGGGGGTCAATAATGCTTGTTTTAGCACTATAAGTCTGTTTAGCAATATCAGTTGTTTTTAATGTAAAAATAACAAGGTCAGGAGCCAGCGTAGTCACAATACTGTTTGTTTTAGTGGTATCAATCTGTTTTAAAAAATTAGTCGTTTTTTACGTGTTTCTAACAAAGTTGGGAGCTAGCATACTCACAGTAATGTTTGTTTTAGCAGTGTCAGTCTGTTTAATAGTATTAGTCGTTTTTTACGTGTTACTAAGGTTGGGAGCTAGCATAGTCACAGTAATGGTTCTTTTAGCAGTATTGGTCTGTTTAGCATTATTATTTATTTCTTAAGTTTGACTAATCAAGTTGGGAGCTAGCATAGTCACAGTAATGTTTCTTTTAGCACTATTGGTTTGTTTGGCATTATTAGTTGTTTTTTATGATTTACTAAGGAACTTAGGAGCTAGCATGGCCACAGTCATGTTTGTTTTAGCGCTATTAGTCTGTTAAGCAGTATTACTAGTTTTTTTTAATGTGTTACTAACAGAATTGAGACTTAGCGTAGTCATATTAATGTTTGTTTTAGCAGAATAAGTCAGTTTATCAGTATTAGTTTTTTTCAGTTACTAATGAGGTTGGGAGTTAGCATAGTCACAGTAATGTTTGTTTAAGTGGTATTACTCTGTTTTTTTTTTTACATGTTGCATTCAAACTTGAGAGTTAAAGGTATTGGAATATGCTAACGTGGCTAACGCTTCTAAAGTCTAGTGTATTACAAACAAATTCTAGAGTTACTGTGAACATAATTACTATAAACTGACTTTCTGATTTATCTCTGACTCTTTTACCTCGCTTAATGCGCCTTATGTATGATACAAGTTCAAAAATAGACCATTCATTGATGGTGCGTTTTATAATCCAGTGTGCCCTAGTGTGGAAACTACAGTAATTGTGGAGCAATATTTGGGCTCAATCTATCGTCTTTAAAGAGTAATTCCTCTTTGACCCCATTTCCTGCTCAGCGCATTTGTCTTCTTTTGCTCATTGATCTGATCAGGTCTATATTTTTTTTGCCCAGCAGGTGTCAATTATCCTTTTGTGGTAATCAAGCATGTCTTTGTGTGTGCATATGAGCTGCTTTTCCAGTCTCTAAGCAGGGACACTCTTTTGTGCCCGCTTGCACCACATGCTGTTTTGAAATGACACTCTTATACTAACAAAAAGAAGTCCACCAGATGAAAGTGTGTGCAAATGTGTCTTTTAAATACAGATTTGCCCTTGTTCTGCCGCCATAATGGGATATAGGCTCAGTTAGTGTACATTAGTGAGGAGCAGGGAGGGACTGGATGTCTTCTTATGTGAGTCTAGTGGTACTTAATCATGTCCATAAGAGGGTAGGAAGAGATCAGAGCAGGGTGGCGCTCAAGTTTGGCTACATTCTTACATTCTCTGTGTGATTTGTTCAGACTTATCTAGGGAAAATGTTGAAGCTAGTGAAGAAGTTATTAACTGCATGATATTATTTGTTAGTAACTGTCATGCTAAGGGTTCTCTTGATTTCTTTTGGAGGTGAATTTAGCTTTGGCATCCATAAACAGTAACTGAATCCTTTTTTTGGCTTTGCACATGGTTTATACTTGTCCCATAAGGAAGCTCTGCCATTGCTAAAGCTTTGCTTTAGCAGCTAATGGTTTACAACTCTTTTGCATACGTAAGCTCATATTTTGTGTTTCATTACTTGACAAAATTTCAAACAAAAATAAAAATAAATAAATTAAAATTAATTTCTGTTTCCAGCCAGACCGCCAACCCAGAGCAGTATTTAAAAAAGATTTAAAAGTGTGAGCCGTGAGAGTAACAGCAAAACTGTAACCCGCAGCATCCACGGCAAACAAAATTGATTTACTAATTAAGACACTGTCTTATGCTATGATTAAAAACCTGAGGAATTGTCTTCTAAAAAGCTATTCAGATTATTTAAATTAGTAAAAAAGTAAATGATTTATATAGCGCTTTACTACCTTCTTGAAGGCCCAACGCGCTTTACAGTCACAGTGTTCACCTATACGCACACACACCAACTTATACCCACCAGGAGCGATGTGTCAAAGTGTCTAGCCCAAGGACACTTCGACACATGAGCGAGCAAGGCAGGAACTGAACCTGTGATCTTCCATTCAGAAGTCAACTGCTTAATTCAAATTGAAACATAAAGCAACTCAGAAACTGGTTAAAATTTCCCAGTGAAGTGGAGCAGGGTTAGATTTCATACAAAGAAGTTATCACATAATTAACTGTCAAAAAAGTATCTTAGTCTGAGAAGCATTGTGAGGTTCTCAGGTGCTCCACACAACCTAAAAACACAAGCCAAAAAGCAGTTAACCCCCTAAGAGTGGCGATCAGGTCTGAAAGAGATATGTTTAAAGAGACCTTGATGTTTGTGACCTTATTAGTACTACAACAAAGGAACTTGTTAGGGATGACAAAGAGTTGAAGGTTAACTACACAATAAGTTATTTTAATCCACTTGAGAAGTTTTTGGTGTTTTTTTGGTAATTATATTTAAAAAAATACAGTTATACTTAATAGTTTTTTTTCACAGCTTTCGGATCTGGAGTCTGTTTGAGACTCTTGTAGAGGTCACAAAGAAACATGGGGTTTTTAGTTTAGCACATTGATGCTGCTGTATGGTTGGTAAAAAAAATGCAGGTAAAAATAAGGAATTTTAAATGAAAAACTAGCACTGATGGCAGCTGGTGCTCAGTCATGAGCGAGTACTGTGAAGGCACTTCATTTTGGCAGGATGATGGTTCGGTGAAGAGACGGTTACAGCATCAGTGAAAGTTGGAAGAGGTCGATTAAAAACTGGTCTAAAGATGGTTTCTGAAGCTTTTTTTTGTACTGTACTTGTTTCAATCATAATAAAACCACTTCATTCCATTTGTGTAAATAGTAGGTGTGTGGAGAAAAATCGATTTGGTGATCACGAGAACCATCTTGTGTTAAATGTTCAGTCAGCCTCGCGATCTTTGCTGATTTGAGACTTGTACTACTTAGTTTTTACTTGGAATTAGTACCAAAAAGTGGAAAATTGATCTATTACAGTCTTGGGACATATTGCAATATATATCATATCATGAGACATGTATCGGGATATGTATGGAATGGCCAGACTCTTGCCAATACACACCCTGAGTAAATAGCCTAGTACCGGTAATTAAATACTGGAAGATGAGGTGCTAAAGCTTACTTCACTCCCCATCTCCTTCCTTTGTGTTTTAAGCTTCAATTCTGCATTTACTTTTACTTTCTACTTGATTAGTTGTTAGCATCTGGATGACTAATTTAGATTTAGATGTTAGAAGTGTTAATTAAGGTGAAAGAAAACAACAAAAACAAACAAAAAAGGATTAACACTAATTTCCGTTTCTTTTCTGTTTCCACCAAGTAAAATGAACTAAGCCAATCTAGACCATTGCATTAGATGTTATGTGATTGTCAAAGGTGTTAATAAAACAAAAAATAAAAATATCTCATTCAGTCTTTTCTTGTATATATTTTTTCACATTTTTACAAAAGGCCTTCACAAAATAACTTAATTCCACATAAAATTATAACTTGGGCATTTTATTTATGAGGCACTTCAGTCAAATTTAGTTCCAAATGAAGGTTTAATTTGGCACAGACTTTTACTTAGATGCCAACTTACTCCTCAAACATTCATTTAAAAATCTTTTTTTTTTTTACTTATTTTTTTAAATACATAAAAATGCTTCCTGTTATTTTTATCTTGTGGTTCTCAGTGTGTGTTTTTTTTTTTTGCTTTTAAAGCCTCCAAAAATCAGTCAGGACCAAAACTTTGATCTGCACAAGCATGCATCGAGTATCTCCAAATGTAGTGCAGCCATTCACAGTTTTAAATCTTTTTAGCCTCTTATGATGATTGGATTTAGAATCTTTGATGATAATCACTAAGAGCAAGATAAGAGAGGCTAACAGAGGGAAAAAGTCGCATTATCAACCAGTAGATCATTAGTTTGCTGAAGATCAGCGTGCTAATATGCTCACTGGCACACAAGGAGCTTTAATTAAGGTAATGAGAAACGGCATTCAACTGATATCAAGGTAATGACACGTACGGACACGCCTGGACATCTAAATAGAATATTGCGTCCCTTCAAAAATGAGCTTTTCACATTCAATTACTCTCTATTATGCGCTAGATAAATGTGGCCAGTGTTTGGCTTGTCTGAGTTGAGCAAACATAAAAGCGTGAGAGTAAGAGGGACACACAAAACATGGAAATACGATTGTATAAACACGTGAACAGCACCAAGAAAATTGATTAAGCCATCGTCTAATCTGCTGTTTCGCATTAACTGCCTCCTTCACTCCTTGTCTCCTTTAAAGCCTCTGCTCCGTCTCTTGTCAAACATAAAGAACTTTTGGCACAGCTGAAATGGCGACCATAAATAATTCAGCGCACGTCTTTCCCACATATGAACATGGAAGAGTGTGTGTTTAGTGTGCAAAGTAAACAAGGGATATAGATTTTATGACCCAGCATGCATTCTGCTCGTGCCTTTTCTCCTCACATCTGGCTGCCGGCATCAATTTTAGTTTTACGACGGACGATATTAGCATGTGCATGTTGTTTTGAAGCCTAACCTATTCATTCTGGATCTAAGGCCTGATCTCATAGCATCATATGCCAAGGTGGGCAAGATGATGGCTTTATTCTTCCTTTTTATTGTACTACCCAACACTCGGCCTACTTTCTGTTTGCCCCTTTCCTGCCTCTCTCCAACTGTTTCTATCTAGCTCTCTCCTACCATCTGTTCATGTTGCCCCAAGTCTTTTATGGCGTCTCCTAACCGCCCGTATATGTTCATTTACTGTCGTCCATGAGTCAGACAGGGAAGTGTCCCAGTGGACGCTGACCAATGGTTTACCTAGCAGAAGACAACAGCGTTAAAGGATGAGAGAAGCTTACCTCTGCATGTTTGGCATTACAAGTTATGGAACCAAAAAATAAATAAATAAATAAAAAAGGAACAGACATGAGAGAAAGATGTGAAGAGGAGAAAAGAAAAGAAAAGTGATACACTTCAAAAAGAGAACATATGGCTGTAGAAAAAAAAAGGGAAAAAAAGCGATAGGGCTCCAAAGGGAAATAAAAAAGAAATGTGGTGAAGTTGTAGGCTGGGTCAGGGAATAATGGAGCTGCTGCATTTTTAATAGTTGGCCACTTTGTAGCAAGCCTTGTCTAATGGATTCTCTGCTTCTTAAAAGCTCTTGTCAGAGCACCCCCCCACCTACCACCGCCACCACCCCTCTCCCTATTCTCAAACAGTTGTACTTCGGAAATAACCAAGGGCTTCAGCAGTCAGCAGCACTTTCACATGCAATGTACAACAGTGTAACATTGTCTGGCAGCCAACATCATTCCAGTTAGAAGACAGACGGTTAAGAAGACTTGCTTAGGGCTTAATTCAGTTACAGGACTAAGCATTTGAAAAAGTGAGAGCTTAAAGATGTTCCCTCCTTGAGATGTAAGGCTTTGGCCTTTACATGGCTGCCTTGCAGGACAGTTTTAAGGGTCTAACACAGGTTTTATTGGTGTGATCTAAAAAGAGATACTGCAGCCTCTAGTTTTGAGCTACTGTAAGTGTGTGTGTGTAAATCACAGCGGAGGGTATGACCCTGACCATAGACAAGATGTAGTTTCAAGAGATAGGAGGTCAACCTGCTCAGGGTTTTTTTTTTATATGAAAGGACAGATTAAAGGGAGATGGTCTTCACCTTATCTGTAATCTACAAAGTCCTTCATGATGTTGTTTGCATTCATTTTACACAAACACATAGTTGTAGAATGAAAATCCACTGCTGCTGAAAAAACAAATAAATGACTTGCCTAAAAAGGCCTAAAAAGACAATAACTAAAATTTATTATACACTATGGGTGCCAAGGATTATTGGACGCAACATCATTGAATATTTTAATTTTAAAATTATGTCATTTGGCATAAATGATGTATACTTGCAAAGCGCTTTTCTCTCTTCCTTAAATGCCCAAAGCCTTTAACAGCGCAATGTTAATGTATTCCTAATATATGTAACTCACCAACCTTGTTAGCAAAACATAAAAAATAGACTGACACTGCTAAAACTTGTATTATAATGGCGATGTCTGAATTCCTTCACTATTCACTATATAGTGTGTTTGCCATTTTATAGTGCTGTCCGAACCTACAATACCAAAAATTGAATGGCCTAGAAATTTCCCATAAGTCTTTGCGAAAAAACAGTGCACATTGATGTTCACTACATTACCAAATATAGACCACAATTTTTGCACAAAAAAGTACATTATTTTTTTTAACAACCTATCAACATTTTCACCATCAAAACACAGTGGAGTTGTAAATAGATGTCGTAAAATGTTCATATTGATTAGATTTTCACTTCATGAAATCAGTGACGTTGCATCCACTGTTAAGAAAATAAGAAGTAGAGAGCATGGTGTCCGAATTGCTTTTAAAATCCTGGGAACTAGATAGCCCTATACTATAGAGTATTTTAGTAGTTAGGGAATAGGATGGGAATCCGGACATAGCCTATTACTACGCTAACACTCAACCTTGTTAGTAACACAATTATAATCCGGAGTTAGCAGCACTGCTAAGCGTTTGCTAAACGTTAGCATATTTACAGTATTTGGAACTCTCAATCTTGTTTGCAACTCAACTGATATTCAAACAACTGATATTCAATGTTAACTTTACAATGCTAAGTTCTAACCTCGTTAGTAACACGAAATAAAAACAGTTTGGCACCGCTACATGTTATGTGCATTAGCTTGTTTAAATAACACCCATCCTCATTTGCAACACGTACAAAAAATTCACTCATTCTGCTAAAACAAACCTTACTGTGACTACGCTAACTCACAACGTTGTTAGTAACTCAACTACAATCCGTAGCTAGCAACACTGCTAAATGTTAGCGTATTTACAGTACTTGTAACTCAACCTTGTTTGCAACATGATGGATATTGCTAAAACAAATGTTAACTTTAGAATGCTAACTCACAACCTCGTCAGTAAAAGGTAATAAAAACAAAAAACAATCTGACAACATGTTAGCTACATTAGCTTGTTTAAAATAACTCCCACCCACCTCATACTGCTAAAGCAAACATTACTGTGACTACGTTAACACGCAAACTTGTTAGTAACATGAAAAAAAAGGCAGTCCAACACCGCTTCATGTTAGCATATTCACAATAACACCCAAACCTGTCCAGAACTCGTAAAATACAGAGCACCATGTACCTCTCAAAATTGCTTCGACATGAGTAAACACAACCAGAATTAATCCATCGGTGCAACACTCACAAAGACCACAGCCCACAGTAGATCAGTTGCTGTCTTTCCAAATGCCTTTGAATGTTTAGTGTCCGCACTCTGAATTGTCAGAGCGCCCTTGACTGGACAAGTAACTGATTGATGTATGTATTTGCAGCATTTTTATCCCCCCACTCACATGCTGGTGTACATACTACAGACAGGTTGGGGGTTTAATTTTTTCCTCCAAGGACTCGACAACACATAGAAAAGCTAGAGATGAAAACATCTTTCTGAGAAATGAAAGGACATGAGGGCCGTGTTACTCCATTTCACAGATGACAGCTTCATCATTTATGTTCAAATTTTAGTATTAAGCATTCAGACATAAATCAAATTTAAGGTTATGCTTAATTAGTTTTCAGTTAGAGTGATGGCTGAGAAATATGAATCTCTCCTTAGTGTTGCAAGTGTTGTTTTTGGTTGTGTGACTCACTGGTTCCAGAAAATAATTCTTATATTATCAAACTATGAAAGTATTTCAAAACCACTCTTTGTTTTGGCAACAAAGCAGCTCTGTTAAGTTTTTGACACTGGATTTGAATCACTATTTTTTGCCAAATGGTGGTAAAGTTGTCAATAGTCACACCAAAGACTCAAACAGTGAGTCCTAGTGCTGCCCACAGTATCAAGGGCTGGACTGGGGAGTTTAACCACCAATGGTTCATAAGTACAAAATGAACTTCTCCCTGCGGGTTGGGTCATATAAGACGGAGACATTTCATACAGTCATACATGAGAACCTCACTTATTCATGGTACTTGCAAATTGTAGTTGTTATTAAAAAGAAATCTCTTACCTCACAATATTAGTGTCAACCATGTAGCCTAATGGATACAGTTTATCAAATCATAGAACAATAGGGCAAACAGCTGTTGGCTCCATAAAAAAAAGACTAACCAAAAAAATAGGAATAACAAAATAAAATCGAGGTGTTTTGGCCAATGGAGTAATTGGAAAATGCGACATTGCAATTTTAGTCAAAATAAATAATACAAAAAAAAATCACAAAGGTTAGACTCTTCGTAATACAAAGTTATTGAACATGTAGAGAGTAAAACCTTAGTCCTCCCTTGCACTACCATATTTTTCTCACAACAAGACACACTTAAAAGGTTTAATTTCCTTTTATTTTATTTTTTAATGACAGTTCTCCCATTAATCCGTAGTGCCTTAGATTATTTTTAGTTGTGTTTTCTAGGGCTGGGAATCTAAGGGTTTTACGATTTACGATACATGGCTCATGCTACAGATGGTATCTCAATATGACAAACATTGCACTAATCAATATATTACCGTGGTAATATTTAAATATAACTATTTTTTAAAACAAATATATCTTTTTTATTATCTTCAAAAACTTTTTTTAAGAAAAAAATGTAAATACAATGTCAATTTAATGCCCTGTCCAACATTAAAATAAAATGATCAATAAATACTAACGTGTCTTTACAATAGTTACATACTTTCAAGGTAACTAATAAACAAAACTCCAGTTAAGAACCAAAATGGAGAGTACATCAAATGACCTTCTCACCTCAAAGAACAATAAATGTGGAAATAAAAAATTCACAAGGCTGTATTTTAATTAATTTTACATTTTATGTCAGATCATTTATTATTATTAAGACAAATTAATAATGTTCAGCCTGTTAATATTAGACGGTAATTGTTTATTACAGTGCTGGTATCCATATTCATTTCCCCTCCTGTCACATGTTCCAAGTGTGTACGGCTAGCAAACATGCAATTTTACATTTCAATTTTACATACAAGCAATTTTTGTTTTTTTAGAGTCAAAATGTTGAATATCAGTCTATTTTCGCAGAGTAGCAAACAAGGTTGGGAGTTATTGTGAACATGCTTATGTGGCTAACATATAGTGTCGGACTGTTTTTTTTTAACGTATTACTAACAAGGTTGGGAGTTAGCATAGTCACAGTAACATATCTTTTCTGCGGTATCTGTTTTTTTAAGTTTTGCTAACGAGGTTGAATGTTACAGGTATTTTAAATATGTCAACATAGCTAATGTGTAGCAGTGTCAGACTGTGTTTTTTATTAAGTGTTACTAATACGGTTGTGAGTTGGCATAGTCACAGTGACATTTGTTTTGGTGGTATCAGTCTGTTTTCTTTTTTTTTTTACATTTTGCTAACAAGGTTGGGAGTTACAGGTAATGTGAATATGCTAACATGGCTAACGCTTTCAAAATGGTTAGCGATTTTACTGTGGCTAACTTTTAGCATCATGCACTAGTTCTAGAGTTACTGTAAACAAAGTTAATGACTGACTGATGGTCTTATCTCTCTTTTGCCTTGCTATATATGCCTTATAGGTTAGTGATTCTTATATATGACATAATTAAAAAAAATAGACCATAAATCTGGTGCGACCAGTAGTGTGGAAGGTTTTAAAACTCCAAACACTGGGGACGACGAATGAAATTTTACTTGTAACTGTGTGGATTTGTTTGTGACAACATTGCACTTTAGGAAGTTGTGATCTTTTTTGTAATTTTCCAGTAACAGCTTTATCCACTGCCCATTATGTGTTGTAATTCTCACCGTAAGCGTTTGCAAGAAACCAATAAATGGAAATAAAACGAAGAAATTTAGAAATAAAAATTTAAAAAGACAACACTTTTTTTTATACGTCACAGCCAAATCTAACCTACTCAAACAGAGATCAACAGTTTGGAAGAAGCATTTGGATCTGGCAATATGGTGTATATATATAAAAACATTATGTAAGGAATATAGTATAAAGTACAAAGGCTGTGTTCTTGCTGATTAGGAGGCTATATTGTCAGTTGGACTAAGAAAGCATATATTTTGGCAAGATCTTGACCATAGACTTCACATATGTATACGGCACAGGAAAAAATATAACATAAAAAGGAATATCACCACTGGTTTCCAAGAGCGCTCAAAAACATGTTTGCTTTTTATGATCTAGTTTACAAAAGTCTCAGGGAAATGCCTTCGGGTCATCTGATACAAATATTCCTTATGTATAGCATTTGGCATTTTTATGTAGCTCGCATTTTCTCATTATTTTTTTGAGTCAAGAGACAAACATTTCCTGTGGTTACTTGCCTGATCAGCCCAAGCTGCTTCTTGTTTTTGGCTCTAACTGGATTGTATGTGTTTGATTTCCACAGCAACACTGTAATGAAAATCTGGTGGGTCTTTGGCTCATTTAGACCTTCATAAACCCTCTTTTTTGCAATGATTTATTTATTGGGATTGTTTCAATTATGATCATGGTATTATATTGTTTAACCTCTATGGAAGCTGTTGGATCTTGATGCACCTGCATCAAGCTGTTTGTGCAGAAAAAAAGCATTAAAAATAGATTATTTCAATGTTTATAATTTATCATATACTGTGCATATAGCCTAATAGCATTCTAGGTTAAATGAGTGGACACCTACTCCAAAAAAGGCATGTAATACCTATTATTATTGCACTTTGTGTTCTTACTTTCTGTGTACTAACAGATCTAAAAAGTTATTGGTAATAGGTTACCGTCGCTGTAAGTGTTTGAATTTTTTTTTGTTTGTATTCGTCAGACACCCTGTGAACTCTGTGGAGGGTGGCAAGGTAAGTAGTGAGAGTTTTGGGGGTGATCCATTCCTATAGCAGGCACTATACAACAATAGAAGGAGTACAAGCTCATGCATGGTCTTCTTCATCAGAAGATGTCGCTTCCTCAGAAAGTCTTTGTCTGCTCATCTTACTCTTTCACCTTCAAACTCTGGTTACTTTACTTTTTTTCTGTTGTTCCATGCTGGTTTTTGTCACTTATTGTTACATTATACAACAATTTAAATGCCTTTAAGACATAATACATACCTTTTTATTTTATAGCATGCGTAGCTTAATTCATCTCTGGGAGAAAAAACAGACATTAAACTCTTCTTCCACTATTCGTGCCTATTAATCACACAGAAATCCTCAACATTTAGAAGAGTAAATAAAACATGTGAATATGGTACATGGTGTACTACAGTGATTACAGTGCACTATGATAGAACTATATACAATGCATCCCTCTAGTTCTATGGAATGTTAAGCCCTCCTCATGTGCACCACTGATAAGCCTCCTTTTAAAATCTTGCATCCCCTGAAAGTGCAGCATAACAAAGGGAAAGTCACAGAGCTCGCCATTACATTTCAAAAGTGTTCTATGCTGAAACATGATGAACTAACCTCAGGGGGACACGACATGTTCTTTTTCATTGGGTCAAGGGATTGTACTGGGGTGTTTAATGAATCGCCTGCAACATGCTTTGGTCAGACAGTCTAAGGGCTGCTGTGCTGAAGGACTTTTTCTATTAGATTTTATTCTCCCTTGTGCTACACCAGGCACGCGGCACAATTTCTTAAATGTGCGTTTAGCATATCGGCTATGTCCAAATTCTCACCCCAATCCCTAAGTACTAAACAACTATATAGTGCAAGACTATCTAGTGTATTGGATTTTAAAAGCAAATCGGACACCATACTCACTACTTTTCTCTCTCTTTTTTTAACGCTGGTTATGACGTCACTGATTTCACGAAATTAAAACCTAATCAATACAAACATTTCATGACGTCTATTTGTGACTGCTGTGTTCTGATGATTAAAACATAGATGGTTAATTAAAAAAAATACATTTAAACACTTTTTTTTCAAAGATTGTTTGACTGCAATGCATTGTGGTCTATAATTTCGTTAATGTAGTGAGCATTGATTTGAGTATTTTTCAAAGACTTATGGGAAATTTCTTTCATTTCTAAAATGGCGAACGCACTATAGTGCACTATATAGTGAGTAGGGAAGGAATTCGCACATAACCATGGTCTTCACTCTGAACAGACAGGGAGGGGTTTCTTCTTTTCTTTTTTTTACTGTTGACTAGCGCATGTCTGCCACCTACAGTTGAAAGAGGTTTGGTGCAAAATGTGGAGGCGGGGCAAATCTCGCAATTCTTGCTTCAGGCTTTTTATTCACAGCTCAATTTCGATATTTGAAACATTTAGTGTTGCAACATTCCAGCCCGGCACAAACCGCAAATAATATTTTCTCCTCTGTGATCAATTTTCAAAGGGTTTGCACTTCCGTCAATTAAAAGGGATCCATCACAACAAAATCCAAGTTGGTGACATTTTCAATTTTGTCCACCAAGTGAGTTTTGATTAGAAGTGGAAATTAGAAGTTCGTTTGATTTTACTCCCATATAAACTTGTGATTTTAAACAACTACACTTTAACGTCATAGAAGGAAAAACTCTTGATCCCACTGTTGCATAGATCTTCCAGGAAGTTCCAACTGAAGATACATTTCTTATTTTAATATAATTTTTTTAATAGAATGTGAGTTAGTTGCAGGATCAACCCGGTTGAGGTTAAGGTTGTCTATCACTTTGCCGTAGCAGACAGGAAGTAGCCTGCAGAGTCTCCCATCTTAGGTCTGAAGAGCTGTATCAGACACTCAGACAATGTTAACAGTATTGATCACATTATGCTTTATTTATGTTAAACATAATGCATACTGTAAGATGACGTGCTGTTCTATTGGTTTTTTCCAACCTTCTATCCAAGTAATGGAGGCAGGCCTTTATTTAAAAAAATAAAATAAAACCAAAAATCTACTCCTAAGCAAAGAAAATAAATGTCAAAAGCTCTTTAGAGACATCCAACAACAGAAAATCTTAAAGGGAATACCAACCAGTGACGTCTCATGAAAGTTACTCTAAACATAAAGCCTTTTTTTTATCTTATTTTTTTACTTTAGGTGTCTAAAATATAAAAATGACCAAAGCATAATTGCAGGTTTATACCAGTAAAGAGCCTAAAGTACATGTGCACATTTTTCAGTATTAGTTTCTCCAGTTAATCAAAAATGTCTACAGAAAAAAAAAAATATATATTTTTTAAAAATAGCACAAAAACCTGATTTTATTATTTGTATAAGTACTAAGAGGTTTATTTTTTGGATTGTGCGGCAATTCAAGTTTTCCATACAAGATGTTTTTTTAACAGAATTTCAGTCTTTTTTTGTTATTATTTATCCTAATATCCCTGTCTCTTACCTCGTTTTTAATTTGCTAAAATCTATTTAATTTAAGAGTGCATGCAAGCACACGTTCAACTGAAGTGTTGTGGGTCATTTCCCAGGTAGCAGTGTGACCTATGAATGTTCTCTTTCTTTATTTGAGAGAGAAAAAAAAGGTAAAGAAAGGCAGTTAAACTCTATGAAACTACCACAGTCTTTGCCCTTGCACACAGTTTAGCTGGGTTACAGACACTCTCTTGTCCCTGAGCCAAAGGTGGCCGGCCAGGCCAAACATCTCCTATTCCCTGCTAATGAAATCCTGATTAAAGCCCTCCCTGCTCAGCTTGATTCCACACATTCTCTCCGTCCGACACACAAATGCGCAAACACACACATGTGCAGACACCCACCTCTTCAGGGTTCAGCTGCTCTTGCTCACACACCCGCACTGAACCCATGCAGTCCCAGGCAGGGATTAGCCACAGAAACACTCCTATTGTTGGACTCCAGTCAAATTACTTTTTGGAGCTCTCATGCTTTTATCAGAGCTGTCTCAGTAATTATGTGTGTGTGTTGGGGGGGTCCACACATAAGGCTACTAAGGCATTGTTCGCTCCTGATTGCAGGGAATTTGTCCAGAGAAAAATATTGCTGATGTCCCTTTAAAGGAAGCCTTTTTGGTATGTTGTTATTTTTCTTTTTTTTTACCTTTCATGTTTATTCAAATTTCTCTGGCAATCTACTGTGCTGCAAAACAGTGGAATACTACATGGGAAAAAACAGCTATACTGTAGAATGATTTCATTATGTTCAGAAATGTATCTTAACTTTTTTAGAAACAGCAAAGCTTCATTGTATTGTTGAAACAGTCATAGGTCTGAATTTAAAAATGAGCAAAAACATATGTAGAAATACTTTGATGAAAAAAAAACTTTTAAAATGTTATTTTTTATTTATCATTTTGTAAATCAATAAAAAAACGTATTTTTTGTTTGTTTATTTTGATAAAAAATACTTTAAATATTTTTTATTGTTTTATTTATTTATTTATAAATAAAAAAACTTAAATGTTTTTGTTTTGTTTATTTCTTTTTTATTTTTGTCAATACATAAAAACATGTAGAATATTCATTGTTTTTGCTTTATTTGTTTGTTTATTATTTTATAAATAAATAAAGCAGACCATGTTCTTTTTTCGAACATTTCTTAAATAAAAATATGATTTTGCATTCCCGAAAGTGGATTATGAAATCACACTCCATTCATCTTTCTTTTACAGGTTCACCACATTTTAAATGAAAAAATACTCAGAAATGCAGTTTTAAGCTTAATTTCCTTTACATATGTCTTCCACCATCAGAAAATTGCCTCAAGAACATGTTAAAAAAAAAGAAAACCTTATTTTCGTTGGAGTGGGTTAACTTTACATGTGTGCCCGTGTTTTTGTCCAGTGCATGGTGATTTATACTTTACAAACTTTCAGTCTGGGCGATGTCCAGCTCAGCTGTCTGGGTACAGGCTGTAACGTAGGATTCAGCTTTCATTCATTCACGGCGCTGCATCTCCTCGGAGACGAACAGCCTTTCTCAGAGCTGTGTGAAAATGCCTTGCATGTGTGTTTCTGTTTGCACCTGAGATAGTCAGGGATGAGACTAGTGAGCCAAAGTGAAAGATAAACTAAGACTAACAGCAACAGTGGATAAATAAACCTTCATCTGTTTAGGTGCACATTTTCACCGAGAATTGCTATTTAGGTCCTGTCCAAAAAATTTCCAGAAAAATAGTTTCAGGGAATGAAAAAACTAAGAAAAAGCTTGAGTTGATTTAGTTGGAACATGCCTCTGATGAATGTGAGTGTTGAGAAATGGGTACCAGTGTGACAAAGTTCTAAAGGGGTTTGTGTGTGCAGCTGTTGGTGGCAGTTACTCTGCTGCTGCTGATACTGGCACAGCTGAACTGTAAAGCAGTAGATTAAAAGAGCCACCAGAGCAGCATCAGGGAAACAGCTCACAGAGTAATCATTGCTCTGACATCTTAGCAAAACACTGTGATGCACGGTGTAGTTACCAGTGTGAAGACATCCTTCTTTTTTGTGTGTGTCAAGCTAAACTTTACAGAATCATCCTTCTAATAGACCCACTCCAATGACAATTGTGTTCTTCTGGGATTTTTTTTCATGAATTTTTAATGAATTCCTGCCGTTCTGTAGAAACTATGTCCTAGAAATGACAGTTTTTTTAAATTTAGGTTAAAACGACATAATCATAATTCAAAGACCATTGAAAATGCTTTAAGAATAGATCAATATATGATCGGCATGGGACTTTAAAAGAATTGGAAAGTAGAATGCAGTCGTCACATTTGTTTTTATTTTATTTGGTTTAAATTGTTCTTGTGACTTTTCAGTTTGTGAAATGATTTAGAAACCACAGTACTTAGAGTCAAGTGGTCTCCAATAACAATAGTTCATTGGTTGAGAGCCTCACTGAACTGTCAGTCTATGTCAGTGTCTCTGTGTGTAGAAGCCGAAACAGTCAAGGGTAAAAAAAAAAACTAAAAAAAAACATTAGAATTGGTTTTAAATCCTCCGTATGTTCTTCATTTGACTTGAGGAGACAACATAACAGCTTCCAAGTTAATAATACTGCTTGTACAAACCATTTTACAATAAATAAATAAAATTAAAGGTTGCCCACCACATCCGTCTGTCTCATACAAAACATGTTTGCCTCGTATTATTAAAAAAATGCACAAAACTCAAGCTAAATAAGTGGGGGGCCCTTGAGTTGTTGCTGTGTAATAGTTTGTAACAGTTGATTTATTATTTCTAGGATTAAACAAAGTGCGCGGTGAACTCCAGTAGCGTGTTTTCATTTACGCTGAACCATCGGAGAGGACAGACTCATTTGTCTGCCGCATGCGGTACGGCAGTAATCTGCATTTTTTATTGATTTCACTTCCTGTATGAATAATTAAGATCTTAAGGGGCAGGTTCTACGTGTGCATGCTTGCATCATTGCATGCACTTGGATTTAGAAGTGTAGTTAGTAGGTATGTTAAAATTCACGAACATGTAGTTTGTACATTTAAAGGATCCTTTTTACACACCGTGTATTAATCAGTCTGCAGAGGTGCTTGTATAAACTTGTTAATTATTATTTTGAAGTGCTCGTTCTTGTGTCTTTCTCCTGGTTCCTGCTGACATCTGTGCTGATTTGGAACAGACTTTCTTTAGATAAAAACAGTCCTACAAGAGATTTCTTCAAGTATTGTAAAGGCAAAACACTCAGTTTGGCTGCAATGACTTCTGATTCTTATTCTTGTTTCTTTTGGTTTATTTTGCATCAGCGTGCACTCTGCATGTTCATAAGAAATTGAGTTTTGCTAAATTGTAACCAGTAAGAGTGAAAATGTATGGCAGCATACACAACAGGGAATAAGGGAGGCGTTGCTGTGGCAATGAAGAAAATGATAGTTTTGGTATAGCAGAATTTAGATGCTAGGTCAGACAAAATTTGTCATAATAATGACAGAAAAGCCTGTTTTTGTACTGTCTAAGTCTGAGGTTGAATACTTCAGAAAGCAATAATGCAATAAAATAGATTTTAAGAGAAAACCCTCATAACCAGACCACCAAAGT
The DNA here is from genome assembly GCF_002922805.2 of Oryzias melastigma. Classification (NCBI taxonomy): domain Eukaryota; kingdom Metazoa; phylum Chordata; class Actinopteri; order Beloniformes; family Adrianichthyidae; genus Oryzias; species Oryzias melastigma. Next base: position 13,232,866 of record NC_050527.1, read on the forward strand.
CCCACTCTGGTTATCTATTGATCTATTCTTAAAGCGTGATCACAATAGTGACCAGTGGTCTTTTAATCATGATTATGCCATTTTTAGCAAATCTGGGACATAGTTTCTGCAGAGCGTCGTAGTTCAATAGGAATTCACCTTCGAGTTGTGGGAGTGAAGCAAGTCTGCCACTACTTCCCATCATCCCCCTGTTTACACTTTCTCCCAGTAGCTTATAGCCCCCAACAAACATCGTTACAGGTCCAACAAAAATTGGAAGCAATACTTGAGTTGCAGTAGTATCTTCTATGTCACATAATCAAGCTTTTTCCAATGACATTTTTACATCTGCTTCTGATTCACAACTTAAATAATAATAAAAAAAAGACTCTGAAATGTAATTTTAAGCCTAATTTTCTTTACATATGTCCTCAAATCATGAAAAAAAACGCCACAAAAACATGTTAAAAACACGATTCTTGTAAGATTGGGTCTTTAACCTTGTACTTTTGTAACACAGCAACCTTTAAAAATCCTCACAATATAAGGAATACTTACCAGGACATGTACTAAAGCACCTTAACACACACATGCTGGCTACATACTGCTATGAGATGCAGCCTAACAGGAGCACTCCGCTTGCAGCCATGGCAGCAAATCTAACTGTAGCACTCTTATCCATGCCAACCCTGGAATTACCCTCTCAGTGGAGGTCTCTGCGAGTCTTTCATGGCACTGTCGAGCTAAAATCGTGGCAGTCCCTCAACAAGTAACGGTACTCTGTCAGACCCGCCAGGATACACAACACACAATAACTGCATTAAAGGATTTTCTTTTTAAGCCCAAAAAGTTCTTCAGTCAATGGGGAGTATCCTAAAAAACTGTGCTGATAGTTTTATTATTTGATTTTAGTGCAGCTCCAGTTAAATAAATAGAAAGAATTGACATTAAAACCAATCATCTCATTATTTTGCAGTAAGATGATGAGTAAAAAGCCAATGAATCAATGAAGAACTGCAACATGTGGTTCTTCGTTTAAGCATTGAAGAAGTACTCTTATAATAAGAGAAGTCTTAGGAACCCATTTTTTGCTGGAATCCTGTTGCAATGGATTCTCAGCATATCAAATAAAATTTTAAATTAAAAGTCAAAATTCATAATTTTGGAGCTCAATGACATAATCTAAGAACAGATTGAAATTAAAAACCCCAAGAAAATGGAAGTCTGTAAAAAATGTGGATCGGTGCAGCATCTAAACAAACTTTTGTTTGCTTCTAAAGTACAGCCACAAGCTGTTAGTCGCAGTCTGCCAAACAAGCTCAACTTTTCTGCCATAGATAAGCTTCATTCGTGTGTGTTTGTGTGTGCGTACACAATTCATATGCATAGCCAACTCCAGATCTGGAGATTATCTGAACCAGTGAAATAACAGGGAAATTGGGGGGAGAGTACAAGAGGCGAGCAGAGAAAATTCCAACATGAATAAATGCACGAAAAGCAAAAGCACTTGTGACCAGTCACCCCTCTCTAACCTGGACGCGTTGGCATGTGTTCACTGGTTTTCTCATATTACACTCTTGCCCCCCTTGGTTTTCTCTCTTTTTTAATGCTTCTCTTAAATCCACATTCCTTTTTTTAAAGGAAGCATAATCCTTCTTGTATCTAATGTGCTATGACATTTCATGGAACGATAGGATTTTAGAGACACAGGGTATTGTCATGGAGCCATGCTTCCTGGATCTAGATTATAACCTTAATGTCTGCCTGATTTTGGAGGGCTGTGACTCCAGGGTTTCAGGATTTTTGTTGGAACCTGTGAATCATAGATTTAATGTGGCATCAGCTGCTCAGCAGCTGTGGCAGATTCATGTTTTTGCTGTGGTGATGCCGGTGTCATCCATTGAAATCATCACACTTGCTGGTTTGACACAGCACTGTGCGCATTGGTGCTTTTTTGTGAAATGCAATGGAATGGTTTAGTTCATGAAGAAGCCTTGTAGAGTCCTAACCATAGACAGTTCATAGAGAGAAGTGGATTCATCATCCCTTCCCCCTCGCGTTCCAAATATGAAGTACCCGCTGGTCCCAGAAAACCAAAATCCCATAGATTTCTATTGAGAAATAAACAGCTATTAGTCATTCTGTTTGTCACAATAACCATTCTTGCTCTGGTCTCTCTTTTTAACATCTTCTTGCTAATCCTATTTATTTTTTCATTATATATTTTCGTTATTGCAAGTTATTCAAGTTAGAAACTGGCTAATCAGATACCTCAATGAGAGCATGTAGTCCCAGCTGGCCCCACCTCAAACGCTCAAAGAGTTTGATTGACAGATTCTCAGACCAATCACTGCTTGCTAATGTCGTCCTGTCCCAATATGGCAAAATCTAGCGATATCCGTTCCATGGAAAAATGGCGACCGAACTGACTTAATTTAATTGGAACCGAGGTAAGGCATTTTCTATTGGTGACGTCACAGCCTTGTTTTGTTGTCTCTATTTATGTCAATGATCCTAACCAAAAAACTGATTTTTATAGCTGTTCTTTTTCGCTAAAACAATGATATAGGATGGCTAAAATAAAAAAAGGGTTTAAATAAACTAAAATAAAACATTTTATGCTTTCCTAGTTCCTGGTTCAGTTTGGAAATGCGCTCACACCATCACATACCTACTGTTTATGTCAACTGAAGAGGAGTCAGGTGAAGTTTCACCTCAACATTAAAACAAGTAGATCTTGAACTGATTAGCTGTTAGATCACATGGCAGCAGAGTATGTCTGTCCAGTTAAAGACCCACTCTAATAAAAAGTGTGTTTTGGGTGTTTTTAACATGTTCTTGTGGATTTGTTTTGATGATGGAGGACATATATAAAGAAAATTAAGCCTACAATGGCATCTCTGAGTATCTCTTTATTCAAATAATTGTGAATCAGGAGCAGATTATTACAATGTTGTTAGGAAAAAACTTGTAGGTGTGGCAATTGACTGTATATAGAGACCTTGACTGAGTTACCCCATTCCCCATTCCGTCCAAATAGGAAATATCCACTGGCTCAAAGAAAGAAAAATCCCGTAGACTTCTATAGAGTAACAAACAACTATTACTCAATTGTTATATTTCTCAGAAACTATTTTATTAATTTTTTTTTGCAATTATTCAAGTTAAAAACTGACCAATCAGATGCATTAGTAAAAGCATGTGGAGCCCGCTGGCCCCACCTCTATTGACAGATTCTCTGGAGCCCATTTTCAGTGGAAGGGATTTGGACTTTGAACAAGCTTACTCTTGATTGGCGACAGTAGTTACCATTGAAATGTTGACTCAGACCGACTCGGACCGATCACAGTTCCCTGGCTCCAACATGGCGATGTCCTTATTGTGTAAAAATTACAACTAAATTTACTTCATTTTGCTGGGGTTGGAAGTAAGGCATTTTGGTCCAGTTATATTACACAGTCAATGGGTGTGACGTAGAAGGTTCTACGGTAAGCCAGAAGCTCCCAGTTACCCTCCATTCTGATGCATCCACTTGTAGAAGACTAGATCCAGGTACGTCTTTGTTTTCAACGTCAAAGCTGGCAACAGGTTCAAAATTGTACGGCTGGATAGCTTCAATATTTCTATCCTTTTTTGTTGCACTGGTAATGTTAGGGTGGGGTTTTAGAGGGTTGTAAACTAGCAGAAGAGAGTGTAAAAAGATGGGTGTTAGGAAGTGGGGACATTCTCACTTCACGCCAACAGTCCAACCCGAAACTTAGAGGAAAAATTTCAAATGGAAAGCTGCTCTGCAGAAACTATATCCTAGAAAATGGCACTTTTTTTGTTCATTTGTTTGTTTAATTTGGCTAAAAACTGCATAATTATAATTAAAAGATCACTGAGGAGGCTTCAATAATTACATTGATGATAAATAATGATATCCACAATAATATCAAAAATATCTCTTTTATCTGTTTGATACATCTTCTTTGAATTATTTGTGAATAGATGTTTTTAATTTCACTTAAACGAGGAGTCTTGGTGTGTTGAAGGATGTTCTCTCAGAGCAGCTTATGGCCAAACTGTTTATCTCCGATGGACAGCCGATGTGTTATGGTAGAATAAACTAGGCCTCTTATGCTCTCTGTGTGCGTCCCTGCAAGCTATCTACAAGTTGAAAATAGCATACTTGAAGATTTTTGGCTGAACAGCTATAAAGATCTGCAAAGAATGTCTTTGCAGAGGTAGGAGGAAAAATTCTTATCCGAGTATCCATTCAACCAAAACACACAACATGAATTTACTGGGGTACCACAGCTGCATCATGGGATCAGCACTATTGAATATAAAATGGTTTAAAAAAATGCAAATAATCATAGATTTTTTTTTTTTTTTTTTACCTTACCCAGAATGTTAGAGTTGTGGAGCTAAACCATTTTCCAGAAATGACATGGCACTGCAGATATTGAATATTGTAAGGGATATGGAAGTGTGAAATGCTGCCAGGAGGTTGTTATCTATTGTCATCTTCCTCATAGTCTTCCTCTGCGCCTCAGAGGTGGCGTTTTTAAAAATGTTTTTCTCTGCACTGTAAGGCGCCACAGGCTACCTGCAAGTACCAAACGCTAGATTTTCCTCACTTCTACTAAAATAAATAAATAAACTAAGCACTTGAGGGCTGACTCTTTATACATATGAATGTGGAACAAGGATGCTTTTTGATTTCACTTACTGTATGTATTGACTAAATGAATGTCACATCAATAAAACAAAATTTACTGAGCTAACTGCACATTACAACGTTTTTCTTAGCACCTTGTTTGCCAGAGAGGGAACGTCTTGTCATTTTGATTTGCCATAAGATGAGTGATAGTGAGCGTGAGACAGAAAGGAGTGTCACGCCCAGATTCATGCGACGGGCTTGGCAGGCCTCATATTGCTGATTTGGCTGACTGTGTTGTACCTGGAGGGAACTCACTGCTGTCGCCGCTCCGCTGCAGCCAATTTAGCTGGAGCACAGCTGCTAAGAGGCTCCCTGAGGTTTGTGTGTGTATATGTGTGTGTGTGTTTCAGGATTAGCCACAGCCCCAATTAAAGCATCACACTGGTTTTTAAAGGATAAATTATTAACAGCAGAAGTGACCTCTCTGGTGGCCTCTCTTGCTTTATCAGCTCTTCACTTTTTTCCTCTGCAGCTCTCATAAACCTGCGTCAAACTTGCAGACTCTCCAACTTCTCTCCTCCTATATTTGTGTATTAATTCTTCGCTGTTTATTGTCCTTAGACTTGTATAATTGCATCACTGACATATATATATATACTGAAAACGTGTTAACACTCACCACATTTTCTGCACTACTGAGCACCCCACTCTGTTTTTGCACTTATGTTACATATGAGGCCCAACAAGACTAAAGAATCAAAGATAAGTAAATCAGTCAGGAGACTTTATAAACTGTATTCAAAATGACTCCATAGTTGTGTCCGAATTCCGCCCCCTAATCACTGTATTGTGTGTTTGCCATCCGAATCTACTAATTTCCAAATCAAGTGCACTTGAAACTTCCCAGAAGTCTTTGTGAAAAACTAGCGTACATCGATTCTCACTAGATTAGCAGATATAGATCACAATTCATTGCGGTCGAACAATTTCGAACAAAAAAACGTGTTTAAATGCAATATTGGAATAAACCATCCACATTTTCACCATCAGAACACAGTGGAGTCATAAATACATTTTCATTTCGAAATCGATGACTTCATATCCGGTGATATTTAGAAAAACGAAAGAAAAGTAGTGCATCATGTCCGAATTACCTTTAAAATCAAGCACACTATATAGTCCTTCACTATATAGTTTTTTAGTAGTTAGGGCTTAGGGGGGATTTGGACACAACCCATAACTTATTTATAACATGCTACATGTTAGCTACGTTAGCATATTCACTATATCTGTAACTCCTGTTAGCAACACGTAAAAAACAGACTGATGCTGCTAAAACAAAAGTAACTGTGTCTAAGTCAACTCCCAAACATGCTAGTAACATGTAAAAAATAACTTAGAGTCCGACACCATTACAAGTTATCAACGTTAGCATATCCAAAATACCTATAACTCCCAACTGGGTCTGCAACATGTAAAAAAATGGACCGAAACTACTAAAACAAACAATAAGTCGACTATGCTAACTTTTAACCTTGTTAGTGACATGGAAAAAAACAGTGTCCAACACCGCTACAAGTTAGCTACATTAGCGTGTTTACAATACCATGATTTCTTCATGTAGAACACAGACTTATACTGCTAAAACAAACAATAAGTCGACTATGCTAACTCCTAACCTTGTTAGTGACATGGGGAAAAAAAAGTCCAACACCGCTACAAGTTGGCTACATTAGCGTGTTCACAAAACCTGCAACTCCCAGCCGTGATTTCAACATTCAGAAAACAGACTTATCCTGTTAAAACAAACATTAAGTTGACTATGCTACACGTTAAACATGTTTAAAAGACGCTAAAACTAACATTAGTGTGAGTACACTAACTCCCAACCTTGTAAGTAAAGCTTAAAAAAAACCCATTTCAACACCTCCACATGTTAGCTACATTAGCATATTCACAATAAACCCCAACCGAGCATTTTAAACCCCTCAAAACCACTTTAACATTAGTACGCACAACTAGAAGTAACCATATGAAAGGTGCTTGACGTTGTTTTTTTTTAATAAAACGCAAATCTTTTAAATTAGCCTTATAATACGAAAAATATTTTATCATTCAACATTTAAAACAGTTGTACCTCCAAAATCAAATATAGCATAAATATTTATGTTTTCTCCTAAAAGTGAAAATTCTATCTTTTTTCACTGCTACACCTGGTTTTCCTCCTTAAATTATATGGTTCACTGATGTCTCCAGGATACAGTTGAGCGTAATCATTGCAGCATGCAGCCTCGGCTTCATTCTCCTCTTTCTCCTGGTGTTCAACAGCAAAAGCATGTTAGCCAGTAATGGATACTTTTAACCTTTTCCAGGTAATTTGATCAGGCCCGTAAATCAATTGAAGCACACATAGTGTCTGGGTTATGATCATGGAATACACAGACTGTAGCTCACATTGTCCAGCTGTTGTTTTTCCAAAGAGTTTGATGAATTCTTCAGTTTTGTTCTCATCTCTCATGGTGGAAAAGACAATGAAAGTTGTAAATTTAAAATCTATGAGAAGCTGCACTGTTTTGTAAGTGAATAAAACTTCACTGCATTGTTGTGATCCTTCCAAGAAATCCAGGTTGTACAAATAAACTTCAGACTTCCCGAGCCTGATTTCTGTACTTTAGTGTGCAGTTGAAGGTTTGATCAATGACTGTATATGAGAACTGAACTGAGTGAGTGTGATGTCACCCATAGAAAATATCTTACTTACGGATACAACAAAATAAAGTCAATTCAGTCGCCATTTTTTTGTAACATGGATGTCGCCATGTTGGAACCAGAAATGGTCTGTAAGCAGTGATTGGTTTGAGTCTGAGTCAACATTTCTATGACAACCGCTCTCGCCATTCAGGATGTTGGAAGTCCACACATCTACCACTTTAAAGTGGGCTTGGGAGAATCTGTGAATCGAACCTTTTCAATGTTTGACCATGTACTTTCATTGAGGCATCTGATTGGTCAGTTTATAACTTAAATACCTTGCAGTACAGGAAAAATGTTTTAAAAGTTAGGATTATCAAGATCATTAAAAAGGTAAGAAAGCAAGAATAGTTATTCTGACAAATATAATGATTGAGTAATAGCTGTTCATTCCTTATTAAGTCTATGGGATTTTGACCTCTTGGAGCAAGCGAGTGGTTCCCATTTGGAACACAGGGGGGAGGGGTCACTCAGTCCAGTTCTGATATACAGTCAACGGGTTTGAGTCTTAAATATCAAGTCTTAGATGCAACATTATCAAACTATTTCCACCTTGTTCAAGTAAAACTAAAATCACAGCATCTATATTTCAAACTTGACTTTGCTCAGCTATGTTTCTGTCTGTTCTTCCCCTTGAGGAGTAAAACAAAATAAAAGAGGAACAACTGGACTAAATTTTTACCCTTTTTTAGATTCCATTTTCATAGATTTTACCTCAAGATATTCACAGGCTATCATCTGGTCTCAGCCAACAGGCTTGGATTCCACTCAATATGTTCTTACACTGATCTCTTCCTCCTTCACTTTATTCCATCCCCCTTAACCTTGCACGCTTTTACTCCTCCCTCCTCTTCTTTCATTCCCTGAATATTTTCCCCTCTCAGATTTGAAGGAATTTAATTAGAGCAGAAACAGGTGGAGAAAAAAAAGCGGAACAGAGTGAAGAAAAGAGATGGAGTAATAATGAATGGTCAGTGGCCTTAAGAGCAGACAAGGCAAAGATAACTGTGTTTAAATCAAGCTCAGTCAGTCCGAAAGAGGGAGGCATATTGAACGGCGTTACAACATTAACAAAGGCTATGTAGAATTAGTGGTGCACTGAAGCTGCAAGACGGCTTCCTTTGCTTAAGGAAATTACTATCGAATCCTGCTGCAGCCTTACATCAAAATGTAATACATGCATTTCCTTTTTCTTTCATGTTTAAGATGATGTTATGGGTTTGTTAACAACCTGGTCATACATAAATTACACCCAAGGTTCCCTTAAAGAACAGCCCAGAAGGATTTTGTTGGTGAGTGCCCACAGACACATACTAGGCGTTTGGTTTGAATGTAAACTCAATGTACAGACGAGATCAGAGGTTTTTCAGTGCAATCTGAGCATTTGGTGCTGTGCATTAGTTTGGCAGCAGCACATATAATAGTAATACAAATCTAAACTTTGGCAAATAAAGAAGACATGTCACATCAGCTTTTGGCAAGTGACATGTTAGTGATGTGATCAGTGGGTAGAGTCCAAAACTAACATGGACGAGAATCTGAGAATTTTTTCCCCCATAGTTTTAAGGTATATTTTAGTTTTGCATAGAGAAAAAAATAAAAAGGTCCTCTAATTTTATTTATATTTCTATATTTTCCTTTTTCGAACTGTTGCGGAACAGCAGTCATCAAAGTAAGTCACAGAAACAGAAGTACTCATAGACTGTTGATCAATGGCCTTAGCAACCCCTCCCCTCTCATGTTCCAAACAGGAAGTACATGCTGGTAGCAAGAAGGCCAAAATCCCAGAGATTTTCTTTGAAAAATAGTTATTACTCAGTAATTTTATTTGTCAGAATAATCATTCTTGCTCTGATACATTCTTAAAATCTTCTTTCTAATCCTATTTATTTAAAAGATATATTTTCTTTTTTGCAAGTTATTCATGTTATAAACTAGCCAATCAGATGCCTCAGTAAAAGCATGTGGTGTACGCTGGCCCCGCCTCCAACGTTTGATCAGCAGATTCTCACAGGCTCGCTTTCATCAGGAGGGATGTGGATTTCCAACAAGCCTGTAGAAGCTCACTCATGATTGCCGACAGTGTTTCCTCTAAAACGTGACTCAGACCGACTCGGACTAATCACTGTCGACTGGTTGCAATTGCCTGAATTTTGACACTCCCTCAAGCACCTTCTTCTCTGCATCTCCCATCAGCCTTTGCCCTCTGCTCCCATGGTTCACCAGCTGTTCCACATCAGGCAATCAGTATTTAGTCTACCACCAAGCAGAGCTTGGTGTGAAGTCTTGTTTAGTTTGCTAACAGTCTGAGCGTACCTTCTTTGTCTGAATCTCCATGTTTTGACTCCTGCCTGTTTATTCGCCATCCTGCCTCGCTCATTGTGTCTGACCCTTGCCTGGACTCTGACTAGGTTCATGTCTTGCTCTTGCTCATTACACCGTTTGCACATGGATCCAAACCTCTCAGCCTCTTCATCACCATCTCACCATACTGGGAGAGTCTCTGAAAGATCTCATGAACCCAAACATGAAGACATGATTACAGACGAGCCCTTCCAAATAAATAATCCTGATCTCTTAACATTATTCGTGTCTTCGATGCATTGTAAATAACCCATTTGCATTGGATGTGAACGCAGCATTGGAAGAGGGTTTACAGGATTAAGTTGTTTAAAGTATTTTCTTTAGAAAACCTGGATTTCTACTGTGTTGAAGTTAAGCACAAACACATGTTGAATAGTGAATTCAATATGTTGATGCAGTGACTGTTTCACTTAAGTAACACAACAGATAACTCACAATTGTGATGTTTCTACATTTATCGAGTCATTTTAATTGATTCACTAATAACTGTAGATCCCCCCCTCCTCCTGTCACATACAATCACAGACTTAAAGGCAGTTGCCAGCTTCTTTTGTTCAGTCCCTCATTGTTAAGAGAATCCAGCATACACACATCTGTGCCGGCACACACTCCAATCCTATCTTTTTAGCTCCTCATTGTTGCCGTGGAAAAATATTGTTCTGCCCGCACACTTCTTCTATAGTCTCCATTCTCTGACCTGCCGCTATATAAGCATTCCGTCTTTTGCTTCATGCCCTCTCATTCTGATGGTAATTTGACTGCCTGAAAGGAGTGCTGCAGGATTGTTCTGTCTCATTCAACAAAACAGTATAAAAAGTCATTCCTGGGATTAAACAAAAAAAAAAAAAAGAGGGGGGAAAAAGGCCTGTGGTGGATTTATAAGGCTCTGTTGTCATCTCTGCAGTTGCCTGTCAGACTCCTGTTCATATGCTAATGAGGAGGAGCTTGATTGTTTCCTCATTTTTTTAATCTCCTCTATAGTATTTGAGCGGAAGGGGGAGAAGATTGAAGGAGGAAGAGAACAAGAAGAGATGGGAGATGGGTGAAAGAGAAGAAGGCAGAAGGTGTCTGTAAATGAGGAAGAGGAGAAACTAAATGTCTTATCCAAAAAGTAAATTCAAGACTATTTCTGAAACAGTGCAAGATGTAGACATATACATTATTAAAACATAGCCAGTGCAGTAAAATGTTATGATTTTTAAAACTGGTCTTTTTGGGGGCCATCTGTTTCATAATATAATACTCCTGCTTATGCTCGTTTTTCTGGGTTAAAATGCTAACCGGGGGGCAATAAGAGGAGGAGCAACAGACAATTTTTTTCAACAAAGATATTATTAGCATAAATATACATAATAAAAGATCCTGATGATAAATCTCTTTATTATTCATTTCCTGTACGTCTTTTTTTGTGAGGGAAAGGGGGCTTGCACGCTTGAGGTCATACAAACTGACCAGCTGAATTTGACTGACTTTCATTTGGACGGAAGCCAGAAATGAGTGAATATAAAACAATTTACACATTATTTTCTGAAACACAAATCAAAATGTGGCAACAGAAAAGAGCACAACTTGTCAGAAAAGTGTGTCTCCTGTTAGAGTTCATCGTTAGATCAATTTATAATGAAATCCATTAAATAAAG
>NC_050527.1:13244307-13246215 GCF_002922805.2 Oryzias melastigma
TGTGCAGAAAACCAGGGTTCACTTTTCAGAGAGAGTAATGAGCTTAATCCAGTGTGGATCCAAAGGCAAGACCCTTCACACTAACTATGTAGCAACAAGGAGAGCCACAGTAAGTCTGGTTCGGGGTGTGTTGGTCTGTGTGTGTGCGTGTCTATCTGTTTTGTGTGTGGGGGTGCCTTCGCACATGTGTGTGTGTTGTGATTTATTTTCATCTATACAATATGTTTAGACACAAAAACATGATCGCATTTGTCAGTCGCTGTGTTTCTTTGTGAAAAAGTGGTTATATTTTGAAAATAAACCGGATTTTCTCATGTATCTTGATGCAACTTCCTGCTAGAATTGACACGGATCGCTCGCGGCTCACACACAAAATAGACCAGACGCAGAAACGATCCTCCGCTGAGGGCCCGCGCCGCTCCTCGCCTGGTGTGATCCACACCATAGGTTAACAAGGGTGCAAAATGGAAATGGCCTCTGTTCCGCGCCACTTTACGACGCTCCCACATCCAGTGTGAACAAGGCGTAACTTTCTTCACCTAAACAAAGGTCAATTTATTTGTAAAGTGTCATATATAAGTAGACACAATAGAATTACAGGATAAATAAAGCAGCGCATGATTCACCGCTGCGAAACGTTGTGCAGGTGTTGTGCGCGCAGTATCAGCTTAACCTCTAGTTCACACAGGACACGTATTTTTCCACAACGGCCGACAGACGCTCCTGTCCAGCTGTGGTTATTTAGAGGTTTTTTTTTCTTTGTCATCATGAGACACCCAAAACCACACATCCTTCATCGGCCCACTATTTTTGATCTGTGTGTCTGTTGTTTTTTAAGTGTGTATTTTCATCTTTGCAGTCTGTTGAGATACAAAAATATGATCACTATTGTCAATTGCTGTATTTTATTGTGAAAAATTGATTATATTTTGAAAATTGATCAGATTTTCTCGTGTGTTTTGGTGTAACCTCCTGATAGAGTTGACGCAGATTACTCGTGGCTCACGTAAAAAGTAGACCAGATGCCGAAACGATCGCTGTACGACGTGAGCGGGCTGCGGAGGACCGCGGCGATTCATGTCTGGTGTGAACTACACCGTAGGTGAACAAGGGTGCCAAATGGAAGCGACCTTCATTCCGGTGCACTTCTGCGTCTGGTGTGAACGACTCCACAGGTTAACAAGGGTGCTGAATGGAAGCAGCCTCTGTTCCGCAGTACTTCTGCGTCTGGTGTGAACCCGGCGTAAGGATTATCAATATCATTTATTTCAGTTTGGCAGGTCAGATTAAATAGTTTAATGGAGCCTCTGGCCCATATTTTCCACCCCTGATTTATACATAGAAAATTCAATCTTTTCCTCTAATAACGCTGCTCCTCAAAGTCTCATATACAAACACTAGTGTTATGAAAATAGACATGAAGGCCTTCGGTTAAAAATAAGCTCTAATAATGATATATATTATACATTCTTGTCCACATAATTTTCTCACTTAATTTATTCCAAAATATATTCACAGCAGTAGGTAACCACGTGATTTAACATCAGAGAACTTTTTTTTTAAGACTGGTTAAAAAAGGAGTCCTTCCATTTTCAGAATCAGAATTAGAATAGGGTTTGTTGTCATAGTGACATGTTTACATGCACAAACGAAATTCTTGAGTGTCTTTGCAGTGGCATGTTAAAAAAGAAAATAAAAGTTAAACATAATAGCATAGAAATTTGATGTGTAAATACTTTTAAAAAGTTAAAAGTAATAACACAGTACAATTAAAAGTCCACCAACTGCACATACTATTCCACTTATTGTACGAAAAGATTTTCAAATTCAAATTCAAATTCAACTTTATTTATATAGCGCTTTTCCTGCTTTCAAGCATCTCAAAGTGCTTTCCACAGCAATATGAAT
>NC_050527.1:13246673-13255035 GCF_002922805.2 Oryzias melastigma
CTTTGGAGAACGCCGCCGCTGGACCAGGAGAACGCCGCCGCGGGCTCTGTTGAACGCCGCCGCGGGCTCTGTTGGACGCCGCCGCGGGCTCTGTTGAACGCCGCCGCGGGAGCTGCAGATTGCCGTCAAGGGACCAGGAGAAACGCCGCCGCGGGCTTTGGAGAACGCCGCCGCTGGACCAGGAGAACGCCGCCGCGGGCTCTGTTGAACGCCGCCGCAGGACCAGGAGAAACGCCGCCGTGGGCTCAGCTGTCTCTTCATAGGCGAAGCTTTTCAGAACAATACAAAGCTTAGCTTCTGCTTCTCTCCCTTTAATTAATCACACAAAAAATTAACAATAAATTATAATTGGATTAAGATTTTTAATCTTAATCCAGTGTTCTGAAGCAAACCTCATTTTCCTATGTCAATAGTGCACCACCAACTGTTTGTTTTGATTGGATATTTTAACCCTTTAAAGCCCACCACAACAAAGAATTGAAGTTTTTCATTGATATTTATTAACAATCCTGATACGTGTGACTTGTCAAAAAATATTGTTGAGGGGAAAAAAGCCCCTCATTTATTCATTGTCTCAAATTTGATCCAAGTATTTTAACTTGGTGAAACTGTATTATAAGTAATTAATTATCAACAAAATTAGCATTTTTTTTCAATACAGCAAGTAGTTCTTTAAAAAAAAGAATAACAAGAGGTTAGCTAATTTCAACCTAAAGTTGAGAAAATTAGCGAAACATTTTTCCGCCAAAAGTAGTTTTGAGAAGTCACGGGGGCAGCCATTTTGAAATGAGCTGGAAAAGTCCTTCTACTGCCCCTAGTGGAATGATAATGCACTGCAAGGCAGAAAACAGACTAAGTCATATACAATGGGGTTTTAAGAAAAGTTTTATAATGTTAATGAGATGGAGGTCTCAAAATTATATGTATCAAATATGATACAAATCATTATACAAGGTTAATCAAACCAGTGCTGAATCAGTTTCTTGCTAATAGAAGCCAAACCCTATAAAACCAAATCCAACATTGGAAAATAAAACTAGTTTAGTACTGACCCTCCTACTTTTGGATTGTAGTTTATGCAGTTTTCATTAATGCCTGCCAAACTAAAGCAAGAGCTGTGCACGGACACTAAATTCCAAACATTACAAATGTGTGATATCAAAATAAAATGAAAAAAAAGTATTATTTTATAATTTGGATGACGGCAAGAAAATAAACTATAAAAACGAGAGCAGTGATGAAAGCTGAGCTCCAACTTCATATAAATTGTAAAGAAAACACAGACCTATAACTAAGATCTTCAACAGTTGAAAGCCTCTGTTCCAACATGTCACCACTGCAATTTTATTACAGGCTTGTTTATTACTGTTGTAATCCATCCCAATCAAAACTTCAACATCCCAGGCGTAAATCATTCGACATGTAAAAATATTCAAGTTTTCTTTTTGCTGAGTTGAAAAAACACCATCACGATTTAGCAACTGGAATTCTAGAATTACATTATGTTTCCACAAAAAAGAGCACCGAGCCAAAGTACACAAAAGTGTGAAACATTATTTTCTCACAAGTTGGCCAGCCTAATTCCAATTCAGATCAGTTTCATGTTCAGCTGAATGCTTATGAACTGGCTTTCAGCCTCCGTCTCACCTCTACGTAACCTTCTCTTAAACACAGCAAAGGGACGGTGGTGGGAGTGAAACAACCTACCACAGTTATTCTCCATCACCTCCTTATCTCTCACAAGGTCACTGAGCAGCAAGCCCAAACTGGATGTCCTCTGGGGATGTTTGTGCAACTTGTTTATGACAGGCCAAGTGCGTGTTGATGCTGTTGTTGCAGATGTTAGCAGGAGAGATGGAGAGGTAGTGGGCTGGAACATAGCGTTCCACCGGGAAGCCGTCTAGCCAACCCGATCTTCTGAGGGGAAACGGGAGGAGGTGTGGGAAAGAAGTCGGGTCAGCGGTGAGGCAGGAGATGTGAGCGATAAGCAGCAGTGAAACAACATTGAAGAAAATAGTTTGAGAAGAACAGAAAGTGAAGAAAGGTTAAGCAAACAATCAGCATTATTGCTGTTGGTGTTGCTGTTTAAGTTGTTCAAATGTAAAGAAAATGTTTTTTTATGAGAAAAAATACACAAATAAATTGAAAAGGGAAAAAAATAATTGAATGCTTCCCACATGGTTATGTTTTTAAATAAAACGTCTAATTTAAAGTATTTATTTGCTATTTAAACCTTAAGTTGCTGCATCTTGCTGTATTGTTGCTTTGAGTTCAGAAATAATAGATGAAAAGGACATTAATTGATTCATTCTTTTTACAAGAAGAACCTTAAATTTAAGCCATTTTTCGCCTTTTTTTTAAGCTTTTTAGTAAAAATCTAATCTTAGGTAGAACAAAGCTCCATTTAATGTCCCACTCCCGGAAAAAGTGTTTTTACCTTGGTCTTGAGGCAGAAAATAAATCTTAAAATTTGAATTCTTAGTATTTTTTTTAACATAAAAATTGTTGTGAATTAAGAGCAAATGAAAAAATGTTGTTGGAAAAAGACCGTATTTGTGATGTACAAGCTACTACGACAAGCCACTAGCTCCAAAACTCAAAAGTGAATTTCTAATAAGCTCCTGCTGCTTTGCAGAAGCAACAAACCTAGAAAATGACCAAAGTTTTTTGTTTTATTTTAGCTAATAACGGCATAGTCTAAATGATGAAAACAATGGGAATGCTAATATAAAAGATGATTGGAGTTTTGGAATCTCCTCCCACTTTTTTCAGTTTTTGCATTTTTTTAGCTTTTTTTTGTATCAAATCCTGAACCTTACAATTTTGCTTTTTGGATGAATAAAGAAAAATGCAATACACACACAAACACACCCCCCCCACACACACACACACATATACATATATATATATATATATATATATCTATATATATCGTTTTTCCAGATTCATAGATGTCATATTATCTCAAATTTCAACCAATGGGAGCAATAAGCTTCCACAAAAAAAACTGTTCTTAGGCATCATTTGATCTGACATGCCCCTTCTTTGTCAAATACCATGAAACAAGGCCAGCTGATTGGACATTTTTATAGTCGCAGTCACGCAAAGATTAAAAAAAAAAAAATGTAAAAAAAAAAAAGAGCCGTCGATGCTTTTCCACGAAGCTGCTCATTGAAACCACAATTAAAAAATGGTTTTATTAAACAACTCTACAGTGATTTCCGAAGGCATATCACTCACTCCCCAGATTAATCTCAAGCCCCGGCTGTACATCTAACATGCACATTCCTCACCCTGACACTTGGAAAAGTATAAGTGTTATATATTGGATTTCATTAGGCTTGTTTCCAGGAGGAAGGTTATTATATTACTTGTGTGCTGCAAATAAATTCTCAGCTTTCAGATATAATAGGAATGTGCTTAATTTTTCCTTTTTCTGGAAAATATTTAGCATATTTTTCCTTTTATAATAAAAATGAGGTTTGGACACCGTAGTTTCTCTAAAGTTTTTCCCGATTTGTTGTCTTCATAAGGTTTCTGCCAAGGCTTAATTTAGCTGCTCGTGTAATCCACAAACAAATGGTATATTTGGTGCAGTGTTTCCATTCCGATGTTTTCTTAAGCTCTTCCTTAAATCCTTCCGCTGCTGTGTTTAGAGGCACGGAGAGTTAGGACAAATTTCTGTGTAGGACCCTAAAATAGCCTGCATTCCTTCCTCTGCATTTCAGGAAGCATCGGAAAAGGCCGGAACAACTTTTTTTTTATTTCTCCCATGCCCCCCCTCCCTATCTTTCTTTTTTTCTTTTGTACCACAAAGCTTCCCTTTTCCCTTCACCCACTCTTAATCCATCTCAACCATTCATCTTTCACCATTTCGCTGTCCTTTTCTTCCTTCCTTCCTTCCGAACTGTCATCTAAAGTTCACCCCTCGGTGGGACTGGGAAACATCTCAGCCACATTCCCACTTCCAAATCGCTAACTACAACCTTCCCTCCCTTTCCTTTCCTCCACCCAAGGGATTTACAGTGAAATGCAGACGGGCTTTATTGTCAAAGACGGTCTTTCTAGCTGTGCAAAACCACAGCTTTCCAGGAGTAACTCACAGTTTGCAAAGAACATAACTTTCAGGTGTGTATTCGGTGGTTTTGTCTGGTGCACAAACTAACCAGGAGAGGTGTTATTGTGACTTCTTTTCTGAAAAAAAGTCAAATTTTCACTAATATAATACCATAATTTCAGTTCGATATAACAATACAATAAACTGTGCGCCTCTGACAAAGAAATAATGAAAACGGCGAAGAAAGCTTATGCATTTGTTGCCATCCTACCAGCTCCTAAAACATTTCTGAAACATTAGTTCAGTATGGTAATGAGTCTAACTCAGGGGCGGAGCTACGGGAGGACAAGCCTCCCAGCAAAAAGCTTTGCCCACACTTGTTCCTCCATTTTTGAGTCAATATAGGTATCATTATAGACATAGATTAAGAAATCCTTATACTTTAAGCATGCAAAAATAACAAAATCAATTTTTTTCAATTAAATAAAACATTTTGTTGCTCCTCTCATTTGTAATGGCCATCCACTCTGGTGTTTTGCCACCATTC
Source organism: Oryzias melastigma (assembly GCF_002922805.2). NCBI lineage: Eukaryota > Metazoa > Chordata > Actinopteri > Beloniformes > Adrianichthyidae > Oryzias > Oryzias melastigma. The sequence continues at coordinate 13,251,278 of NC_050527.1, forward strand.
CAAAGTCTTTTTGACCCATAGGAAACATTGTTGCTCCGCCCCTGCTCTAACTCCACAAACAGCAAAAATGCAGAAAACGAAAGTAGGGAAAAGTACTGGGAAGGGTGGGACCCATTTAAAGCCCAGTGCTGGAGTGGTTACAGCCGTTCACAGTAGCCACATCCTAACAGACACAAAAACATTTGGTTTCAGAAAAGATCACCAAAGGAAATACCTTCGAATACATGTTTAACGGTGCTTTGTTCATTAAACATTTGCCTTCTAAATACACTAAATCTGCTTAGCGTGATACCTAATGACCTGAAACAAAGAAACATGCTATATATTTTATTATTAGTAATGGCAAGAACATTTATCACAATGACCTGGACAATCAAAGAATGGAAAACTACAAGTTCATGTGATGGAAAAACGGACCGCCTCCCTTCATATGGAGGTAGATCATTTCAATGAGAAATGGGGCTCAGTAAATAATACTTCTTTTAAGTTGAAGTTTGTTTCATAAAAAACTAAATGAATAACTTGAATAACATAAAATGTATGCATATGATTGTGGATATTTATTTAAACATGACAATGGATAAATAAGCTAACAAATGAATGAGACACAATCTCAGTTAAGTGCTGACTTTTGTTCTTTTTATCTTTTTTGCCTCCTATCTTTGAAATGTTTTTGTTTATTATTTGCTGTTAGGTGTGTTTATTGTTTGTTTATGGGGTGTTCATATTTTTTAAGAGGTTTAGGTTTTGTTTTATATTTTTGGTTTTGTTGTTCACCTTTCGACATTTGGTTTGGCAGCAATTTTTACACCAGATGCCCTTCCAGACCTGTGTTTTATCTGGGCTGGGGGCGGGGGTCCCCTCCAAGTCACCTTTTGACATTTTGGGTGTCCCCAACTCATCATTTTTGACTTGCTGGCTGTCAGATCCACAACCCTTGGGACACGGTAGCGGGATGCGGTAACAAACGGGAAACCTGTACCAGGTTAGAGTCAGGGTATCAGGTTACGGTACCAGGCTAGGGTACTGGTCCCGGGACGTGAATCGGAACTAGTACCAGTCTGCTTCCCAAGGGTTGAGGACTCCTGATTAGCATATGCATTATTTCCCTGTCTGTGGCCTCCAGTTTGGTACCAGTTCACGGCTTAGAGCTAGGACGTAAAAAAAACGACGAGTTGGGAATACCCAAAACATCACAAACCATACGTCCATGTATGACGAGTTGGGAATGAGACTGCGTTGGCTAGTAACGTGCTGTTCAAGTATACGCCATTTACTATTGATTTAGCAGCACTCCATTAAATCAGTCATAGAAATAGATCAGTGTTTTACAATCATCACCTAATAATGTATTTTTGTTCTAAAGATCTATTTCTCCAATGTATATATATTTATAAAATACTTTGTTTAAAAAATAATCAAATCTTATGTAACTTTACATTATCATCTCCGAAAATGATGTATTGTTTCCGTCAGCTCGGCCTAATTCAGTAATTGCATCTCTGTGGGTAACCAACAACTAAAAAGTAGATTTTTTTTTCTTTTTTTTTTTTAACTTGTCTGCAAGTCGCCCCCCCCCACCAAGTAAAAGTCTTTCATGCCATTTTGATGAGCACAACACTTTTATATGAAACTGGAGAAAAGTCTCCCCTCTATCATAAGAGAAAAAAAAATCTAGTTTGTTGAATTAATTTTATTATTCCTGCTCAAGCTCAAATTTTAGATTTAAAAGTTGAAATGGGGACATTTTCTGACTTGATTTATGCAACAAATAGCTTTAAAGAAATAATCATTAAGCTGCTTTTAGAGCTTTGATATGCTAGTTAAGCTGTTTTAAACCTCTATTAGAGTTGTTGACTCTAGCATCCATAAAATCCACTGTCCCACCACTTGTTTTTGCTATGTGTGACAGTTTGTGTTGTTGCCTCCAAGCCTTTTTTGCTCTCGGCTGCTTCTGTGCTTTGCCGAGTGTCAACAGCACCAGCTGAGTGGCAGCCTTGAGTCTATACGTGCGACTGCAGGCTAATCCTTAAAGAAGGGAAGTGGAAGAAGGGGGACACGAAAGAAATCAGGAAGGATAGATGCATAGGCAGAATGAGAGGAGTGGGGGGGCAGAAAGAAGTAACTGAGCTATGGGAAAGTCAAATCTGACAGCAGGTGGCAGAGGGGGAGATTTCAATGCTTCAAAGGATGCCCCTTATCACAGCCATTGACACATTACACACACATTTTACTATCAGCCTGACTCCTGCAGGTGCACACGTGGCTGAAAGGAAGTCCCTGGGCAAAGGCTTTGATTGACTGTGTGGATGTTTTTGAGTGTACACTTGCTGAGGCAGACAGAGAAAAAATGTTTCTTGTTGAATGATATACATTACTGAGTTCTTCAAAAATGCACATTTATTTTTATAAGCCTTCACACATCTGATTTATTTTGAATTGTGGACTTGGTTCTGACTACTTGTTTTTTGTTCAGCGTTTGGATGGATGGATGGATGGATGGATGGATGAATGGATGAATGGATGAATGGATGAATGGATGGCCTTAAATCCATAAATCTTAAAGTTGACACCTTGGTCATTAAAGGGAAACCAAATCCTAAATCAACTTTTGTTGGCTGTAGACAGTTATAAATGGGGCTTTAAATGTGATGTCTGTTGGTCTTTGCCAAAGATGTGATAAATTAAAATAAAATTGTTTAATTCTTGGAAATACAGTCAAAAAACACCTGCGTGCTGCCTCCTACAGGTTGAATCGAGGTACTACAGTTGAATGTCGTGATTGGTCAAACCATGTAAGTTTCAGAAGTCCCGTAACAACTTCCCTGTTTGGTTACCTTTTAAGCATTTAGTGTCTTCATAGCTAACTAACAATAGCTATGAAATCTGTCACTGGACGTGTGCTATTTATTAAAAACGCATTCTTGAACGTGCATATTACACCTGGTATTCACACTGGACCGACGCTACCCAATACTAGCGCATGTACACCACCGACAATCGGAAAACGCCTGTTGCGAAATGTCCAGGTGGCGCAAGTCTCACTAATTTTGCTCAAGGTGTTTTCTTTCACAGCTCTGTTCCGACATACTCAGCACAAACCACAATCACTAATTTGTCTTCCGTAATTAATTTTCAAACAGTTGGCACTTCCGTAAAATGAATTAAAATAGGACTATCTAGTGCCCTGGATATAAAAACCTAACACATATGAACATTTTACATAGACTATGAATTTACTGTGTTCTAAGGATGAAATCCTTTTTGCAAAAAATGTTCAAATGCAATATACTATGGTCTCTATTCACCAATCTAGTGAGAATAATTACATGCCGTTTTTTTTTGCAGAGATTTCTGGGAAATATCTATAACACTTGATTTGGGAATTGTAGATGTGGACAGCTTTACAAAATGGTGAACGCAATATAGTGCACTAAGTAGTGATTGGTCAAAGTCAATTAACTGTTAAAATTAGTCAAACTTGAGTAGCGACGTGTGAATGCAAAAATTTTGAATGTGGAATCCCAAAACACATATACACACGTCAACGCAGAATTTTTTATTGAGAGCAGTTGCTTGAAAGTGTTTTGTTGAGGGTGGCATTAGTGTAGCTTAAGGTCTTGTCACACAGCCCCGTTGCAAATTTTGTGTACATTGCACGGTGGGAAATTGGTCATACGTGAATTTACATTGAAAACATTAGAAAAGTTCTGGTCTTTTTCTTGAAAAATTCACACATGCATCACAAATTAACCATA
>NC_050527.1:13255298-13267416 GCF_002922805.2 Oryzias melastigma
ACACATATACACACGTCAACACAGAATTTTTTATTGAGAGCGGTTGCTTGAATGTGTTTTGTTGAGGGTGGCATTAGTGTAGCTTAAGGTCTTGTCACATAGCCCCGTTGCAAATTTTGTGTACATTGCACGGTGGGAAATTGGTCATACGTGAATTTACATTGAAAACATTAGAAAAGTTCTGGTCTTTTTCTTGAAAATTTCACACATGTATCACAAATTAACCATAATAAAACCCCAGAATTTTTGCTTAAATAAATTGAGTGGAAAATATCTTACCAAGTGAAACAATGCGGAGCTCAAAGACATAACCTTGATTAGTTGTTTTAGCTTATTGTAATCTCTTACTTCTATTTTTCAGCTACTTAACATTTCCGGATTATTCTGTAAAATAAACGAATGGGAAAGAATTTCTCTCCTGTGCATCACTATCTTTTGCACATCTTGTTTATTAAAATTGAGCTCTGTTTGTATATTTTTGACACAAAGAAGCATTTCTGCAGTTCTTGCAAGTCTCTTATACGTAAGCTCAATCCTGCTAATGCTATTTTTTACGTGTGACAGTTGTATGCCAGTGTGTGTTGGGGGACACATACAGGTAATGGATTAATATCAGAGCTGGTTCAGGCTGCACATGGCTCCGTGGTGACAGCCTGTCATTATCACAAAGTGCGGCTAACACTCAGACACAAGCTCGTGCAGGCTCGACTGGCTGTTTACACATTCAGATACCATTCCACCTACACAGGCTTTCTTTTGTCATCTGTTTTTCCTCTCTTTTCCATTCACAGTCTCCCTGCCTTGTTCAGAAGTTGTTCCATCCGATGTCGTTCTGCTATGGAGATTTAGACCCTAGGCTGGCCGTTTGGCTCAAAACATCCGCATTTTCAACACTGTTGTCATTGGAGCTATCAAGCTTGTTTACATCCTCTGAACTTATCCTAATAGTTTGCCTTCGGCAAAGCATGGTTGGGTGCTCTATCAGTGCCAGACACTCATTAATCCTCACACTGCCCTTCCTCTCTGCCAGAGACCGGTCATCTTATTAAGCCATTAAGTCAGTATTGAGCTGTATAATTGGACAGCAGAGGCCAATATGAGATGTTTCAGTGAGTTAAAGGGTGAAGCAGCACTCCGGCCAGAAGGAAACTGCAGTAGAAAACACAACTCCCATTCATTTGATTGTAATGTGTGTTCATGTTATTCTACATAACAGATGTTTCTTTCAGGACTTGACAATAAAAAATGTTTCTACTTCCCATACTGTCAGACAAGTCTTACCAGAGCTTGAAATCAATGTACACTGCAATGTTTTTTCAATCTCTTCCTTATCCTTGCTTATGGATGCATTTTTTTGCAGTTAAAGTCTGCTTTAATTGCCAACCGCTTCTAGTTCCTCATATCCTGCTCCCTTAATTGATTTGCTTCCTGTTAAATCAAGACATTTGAGAGGGGCAGGAAAGGAGAACTCAGCAGGATATGTGTTTGCTACACAGGGGATGCTTGATTTGATGGCAGTATGATTGGAAACTCGACACCTTTGTTGTTGAACTTGTGTAATCAAAAAATTAAAATTCTTTTTTTTTTTGTAATGTGAGATAAATGAAAGTGCTTTGACATTTTTCTTTTTTGGTTCACAGCAGTCCTATGCTCCTGCGCCTCCACCCATGGCTCCACCCAGCCCTAGCACTACGGGAGGAGGTGGTGGAGGTCAAGGAGGAGGGCTAGTGGAGCAACTCAGTAAAACCAACCTGTACATCCGAGGGCTGCCGCCTGGCACCACCGACCAGGACCTTATCAAACTCTGCCAGCCGTAAGTTATTCTATTCTATTCCATTAACTGCTGCTACAACTGCTGAATGGTTCAGTCTGGCCTGTGATATCTCGCTTTGCGTGAGCAGGAGCAGCGACTCCAAATAATTTACATTTGCTTCTGACCCCTGTGTTCTTCCTCTCTGCTTCCTCTGAGGAAAAATAACACAACCCCGCTGGGCCGAACCCATCCGCTCTCTCTCCCACTCTGCGTCCCCCACGCACGCAGGATTGACAAGCGCATCCCTCCATCCATCATCTGCAGTGTTAAATTCCTCTGTCATTGACAGATTTTTACACCATTTTTTTCTTAAGGTGATGCCAATAAAACTGGAGGATTAGTACACTATTTGATAACTGCAATGACATAAATGATGGATTTTATGATACTTTTTTCAAAGTTGAAACTACTTTGTTTTTTATATTTAATTTAATGATCCAATATAGTAAAAACAAAAAATATAGTATGGTGCTCCTGAAGGCCCCTGTTCCACTCCTACAGCTTGTAAACATGCACTAAGGCTGGGTTGATAAAATCGATTAATCGATTTGAATCAATTTAAGTGATTCATAAAAATATTGATCGATTTAGTACATACAGCTTGATGCTAATGTTTAATGCTAACGCTCGGGCGACCTAAACATACATTGCTGACTAAATGAACATCTTTATAAACTCACAGACATGAATTTTCCAAACTCTTTTAAAGACATATTTTTAAATGACCGTTTGTGGTCTAAAGCACCGTTTTTTTCTCACACTTTCTTCTTCTTCTTCTTGAAAAAAGTGTAATGCTATAGCACGATCGCCACCTACTGGCCAAACTGAAACGCCCTCCAGGAGAAGCAGAACAATGTTTACAATGTTAATGATCTGAACATTTTTGTCAGAGCTTCTCCTTTTGAGAAACTTAAAGATAAATGCAATTCAATTTGTTATTTTTTATGTCAGTAAACAGAAGTGGAGGCACTTCTAAAGATACCTGAGAAGAGCCTTAATAGCTAGATATATGAAGTCAGTCGGTCGATAAAGTCAGTTTTTTTTGTTAGCTACCACTGGCACTTTGGTGAACCTTATCCAGTAATCAAGACATTTGTTCATCATGAGCTTGAAAGAAATTCTCCAAGTTATGTGTTTCTGACCTTTAGACAGAGACCAAGCAGACTCATACTGCTCTGTGATGTGTTCTAAATGTGGAAATGTCAAAAGTGGCACAAGCTTTTCACTGGATTGTTGCACTTGTGTACTTTGTTGATGGGAGTAATACTGATCATATCTCTTCTAAAGCATTGGTTTTTGGAGCATAGAGTTTCAATTATCAACAAAATGATATATTTTTTTTTATTGCTAATGGTATTACTATAAATCATCATAGCCGTGCTGCTTCGAGATCAGAGTGAAATATGGAAAATGATAAAATGCCAGGATGGGCGCTGCTTGCCATTCTCTGTTTGCTGCAGGCTACTTGTACTCTAGTGTTGTCCTGCAGGCTTTTGGAGAAATAGGGGGCCAATAAAATTTTAATTAGGGGGGCTAGTCAATGAGCCCGGTAGCCGGTAACATTTATGAAAGGTCACTAGGAGAGGGGTGGTTTGCACATATGGGTGGATGGTTGGGAGCCAGCGTTGTTTTCTGTTTTTTGGAAAAAGTCCCTTGCTGTTGTTACATGTGCTCACAGAACTACTGCTCTTTCAACTCAATCTTGTCCTCGGCCATCCCTTTCATCCTCCTGTCCATGCACCCCTTCTTTTCTGTCTCTCGCTGTCTGTGTGCCAGTTCACAGAGTGTCAGTAAAAAGTGCTGTTGTCAGCTGACATTTCCAATCACTCCACGAGTCGCCCAAACTATGGACACACTTTTAACGTCTGGGGACAGAGCAGAACGTGGGCAGAATCTAGAGTGGAGCACAAGGACAATTTCTCTGACACTCCCAAGCTTTAACTCAAAAATCTATCTATCTATCTATCTGAAGTGTCGTATTTATTCACAGAAGTAATAAACATTTGAAAATTGTTAAATGAGGGGAAGTGAATAATTGCCGTGTGTGCCCAGTTGGAATTGACTAAGTCTTTCTTGTAACATAGCTGTGAAAGAAAGAGAAAGCCAGAAGCAAGACTCGTAAGAATTTCGCTGCTAATACATTTTTCACCAAGCTTCTTCCAACGATGTGCTAGTATTGAGTAGCAACAGTCCAGTGTGAACACTTTATGCAAAACGAATGTTCAAGAATGCGGATTCAATAAAGCCCATTTAGCCAATACTCAAGCGCACACCACACGCCCTGTGTAAATGTAGTGTAATGTGTTTTAGCGTCTTTTTCCATATGTCCTCATTCTTTATCTTCTCCACTTTTGACATAAATCCAAACACCATATGTCTGTTGTAAACCAAAGACCTATGGCTTATTTACCAGTAACCAAGATGTAAAAACAAAAGGAGCCAAATGTTTAAATTGCTACTGAAACAGAAAGAAACACTAAATATTTATACATAGATTTATCATAAGAAGCTCTATATTGTTTTTTTTGGCATTGAATACGTCTAGTCTTAAAGCTATCTAAAATAATCACACTATATTGCATTTTAGTCTTGGATTTACACCAAGGTGTATTTTTTTCTATCACTTGAAGACTTTTAAACAGGGAAAATTCTAAAGACTTGCAGCTAAACTCTCCCTCTGTGTTTGTCTGCTTGAGTCTAACTGGCAGAGAAGCAGAAAAATGAGGGAAATGTGAGATACAAGACAGCAGTATTGGATCCCCAATTAGGAGATACCACATACAGATGCTGCCTGTGTAGATGCTGAAGCTGCTGCCCTTAGACGCAAGTTAACACGCACCATCCCGAGACACAGCATTGCATAAGGCTTTAAATGTCTACTTAATTTATACATAGAAATCCCACAAAAGTGACTCCTATGTGTGTGGTGGTTGTTGTTTCTCAAGGACATAACGAAAAAAAACAATGATGGTCCTTTGGAAACTGTCATTAAAGCTTCACGTAAACAGACATGTATATCCACACAAAGAAAACTTGACAGATTTTGGTCCAGCCTGTCAAATTGTTGACCTGCATGTTTCTCATTGACATTTATCTCAAAAACCTGTAGTTATTCAGAAATGCTGTGAGAATGGCATCCTCTGTATTTTACTGGAAGATATAAAGACTTCAATGTTTAATGCAGATTCCAAGAACTTTTATAATTAATAAATATTCTTCTCAAAAAGGATATTCATCCTGAAATACTCCTCTTTATACTACTTGCACCCAGTTTTGCAGGGAAAAATATTGTTTCCTTAAATATTTTGGTGCAATAGATGCTGTAAAATCTAAATGAACAATTTTAATGAGGGCAGAGAGGAATACCTCATAAGAAAAAGAGGAAGACCTCATAAGTAAGCAACTTTAAAGACAATCAAAATAGACACTTCCATAAAAGTAACGTTTTAAGAGTGATTTTTAAAATGCAAACATGGGTGTAAAATCAAAGATTCTAACCATAGCTCTTAATCACATACAATCGCGATCATTTTAATATTTGTTTTACCCTTCTTTGGCTAAATGCATCATTAAAGTCTCCTATATGTAATTCACGATAGTAAAAAATATTACATATTTTTTATAATTACAATTTTAAATGTTTACATATGATGGATATAGTCTGAAATATTCACATGAACTAATGTACTGTAGAAAAGATTGCTGACCATTGTAATGCAACAAAACACCACTGTGTTTAAAATGATGAAGAACAGGGGCTGCCACAAAAAATATTTTTAATAGTCGACTAATCACCTATTATTTTTCCGATTAATCGATCGAACGGGTCAGGGGTAAACTAGGTATAAAACAAACATCTTAACCATCATTAGCTTTAAACTTGTAGTGTTTAAGCTATGAGCTAACTAAAAATAAAGACAATTTGGACAACACTTTATTAAACCTTTAGTGAATCATACAACTTCTTTCCTTCAATTGTTTCTGGCATTAAAAAAATACTTAAATCAAATTTGGTTGGTAACTGAAACAAAGGAACTAATTTTCACAAAAGATAAAGTTTTGGTCTCATTGACTCAAATATAACAAAAGTACCATTTGTCATGCTGAGCGCTCAGAACTGTATTCAACTTCACTATATTCTGACTCCATAAAATTCCAAACTGTACAATGTTCTTGCTTGATGCAGGAAAGTTAGCATTTCTAGAAGTATAAGTTGCAGGGTTACATTTAGCTAATATGTTTGTGCTAATGCTAGCTTATCTTACCTAGACGATAATCCATCTTCACCGTCATCATACTCAGTCACAACATGCTTCCTCACTGTAGTGCTGCCATGGAACCCAAGTTCTGCCTGTATTGCATTGGACCTTTTTGTTATGTTTTCCTCTTTCAAGCTCTGTTGGGGTGTTTTTATGGTACCCCAGTCTTTCTAGAACTTCCTGTGACATCACTACTGACCTGGATGAGCAATACTCTGCATATGTGTCAAAGACGATGGCAGATGTGGCATTGGAGAGCGTGCACGATAGTTTTGAAATATAAAAAAAGGCTAATCGACTATTAATTTAGTCGTTGACTATTTTAATAGTCAAAATAGTAGTGATTAATCAACTAATTGTGATAGCCCTACAGAGGAAGTAAATTCTAGGTGACCTCATATTACATAAAAGCCAGGATTTTGACTACATATTTGACTATATATACACAACAGTCATCAGTAAAAAATAAAATAAATTAAAATATCCAGATAAAAAGATGAAAAATATATGTTGTTGTTTTTATTATTATGATCATGATTTTTAGTCTACAAGTAATGACTGGGATTAAAACCTTCAAGTCATATAGTTTGAAAGTTTTACAGGAAATCCTCAAATCTGTAGTTTGATCCTTACATTTTTAATTCAATTAAATGAAACCTCTGATAAATTAAAAAAAAATAAAAATCACACATTGGATGTGAATTCTTAGATGGAGAATGGACTATGAAAAAAGCTGTATCAAGCAAAAAGTCTGTTATTTCATTTGACAGCTTTTTTCTCAATGTGACAGGAGGGAACTTTTGACTTTCTTCTACCAATATCCTAGTGCATAGTGCTCTTCTCGCAAAGTGGTTTTCATATTTATCGTGAACTTTATATGTCATTTTTAACTTTTACTGTAAGTGTAGTTGTACAGAATATGGAAAAAAAACAGGCAATTTAGACTTGGTTTGTTCAAAGTCATGACGATGGAACATCAGGAACACTCTGACTTCGACCATCTGCTTTCCCTTTATTGCTTTGCGGTATTTTTTTTTTAAGTATTCCAGTAGTTTTATGAATATCTCACATGTAACTGCCTTTATGTGAATTGCAGGTGGGTGTTATTTCAGTTCACTTCAGGCTTCGGCTAAAATCAAGGGAAGGCTTCCAGCTGGGTTCAGAACAGGACATTCTGCTCTCTCCTCTCGCATTGTTCCTCGGCCTCTTCAGCCTTCTTACTTCATCTGATCTGTTAGCAATATTTTATTTAGGCTTTTCCTCACACAAAGTAGATTGTTCTGGCTCTCAGGATTAAATGGAATACATCCACTAAGCCACATTTTAGACGATACATCTCTCTGGATTGTGATGGATTATTTGACATTTTGTTCTTACTAACCTTTCCTACTTCTTTGCTTTAGTTTAGCTTTTTTGATTTCTTGAAATTTCTTAAGTCTAGAAGAAATTGTTGAAAAAATAATTTGTGATCTGGGTTTTACAGAAACACTGTTTAGTGCGTTTAGTTTTTATGTCAAAAAGACTGTAATTCCTATAAGTTGTGAGGGTTTCCGGGCAGCTATTCTGCATATTTTATTGTTTCTAAGTGAATACACTAAAATTATTAACAATTGGGAGATGAACACCCTAAAACCAAAAAAACAAAAAAAAAGACTTTTGATGCTTTACATTTTTTGGTGGGGACAATGCATAAAAGTTGACATTAATTAATTGCATATTTTCATATGGCACTCAAATGTACTGGATTTTTTGGACTAAAAATCACCCAGAATTTAAGAGGTAAAGACAAAAAAAAGGAAAATAAAGAAAAAAAAAAGTCATATATAAGTCGTACTGGAATATAGGTCGCATTTATTTACTAACATATGAGAACATGAATTTTTATAAAGGCAAATCATAATAAATCATAATAACAGAATAGATAACAACAATTGATTAAATATATGAACGCTTCACTGCTGTAACACTTTGATACTTCTTTAGCATCATAGAAGGAATCTAGTATATTAGATCAGATATCAGAAGTCAACTAAATCACTTTAAATCATTAAATCTGTTGAATTTTTAATGATCTATGTCAAGTCTAGTGTAAAGCAACATACACACTGAGTATGTGATGCCTCTTCTAGAACATGCTAGATGGGCATTCTTGAATGAGCTTTTAGTATATGTTGTTCACACAAGTCTGAAACTAGCACATGTACCTTGGAAGAGGCTTGGTGCAAAATGTTGAAGTGGTGCAAATCTCGCGAATCTTTCTTCGGGATTTTTCAGATATACAAAAGACTTGGTGTCATATAATTTGGTAAGGGCACAAACTGCAAAGTTTAATTTCTCCTTCATAATCAATTTTCAAACAGTTTGCACTTCCTTTAATTAAAAAATAAGTAACCAATACATCACTACCAAATCCCAGTCACTGATTGGTCAAATTTTAAATGGATTGAGCTTTAGCGTAAGTTCAAGGGCGGCACGTTTTGTATGTGGAGACGGTTTTAAAAACTTGCATAGCAACATGTAAGGATGAGAGTTTAAAATGCATTTACATAGACCTTTTATGAAAATTGTCACTCAAAAACGCATTTCTGAGCTTAGTGGAAAAGTAGCTTAAGACTGTACGGCACTTCTTCAGTAACAAATACTGATTCACACAACAACAAGGCCATCTAGTTGTTGTTGCCATTTCTTCTAAAAAGTCCCAACTCAATCCGAATTCTTCCCCTACAGCTTTTCCCTACCCCTATATTTAGCCCTCCAAACGGAGAGTTATAGAAAGTAGTGTCTTCAAATTCGGATGACACTCGCACTCGATAACGTCATCAATAGTCGCGGATAATTTAAGCTAACAAAAATAGTCAGCTACATTGGAGCCATCAAGTCGTACAGTTTTGAACCAGATCCCAGTTCGGACGAGGAAAACAAAGACGTACATAGAGCTATAATGCTAGCAGTAATGCTAGCTTGTGGCCTACTGATTGTTGTTTGTACGTAACAACAACCTTTTTTCACACTGCATTTTTTCTTTTCTGCTCCTGATTCACTGTAATTTGAATAAAAAAATATTCAGAAATTCCATCTTAAACTTACTTTACTTTATATATGTCCTCCATCACGAGTAAAATGCCACAAAAACGTCTCAAAAACACAATTTTCATTGAATGAGTCTTTAAACTTCAAGGACTCTTAAGTCATTGCAGTCATTTGAAAGCTATTCAAGTCATTTAAACTTGAAAAAAAGGGGAAAAATTTGATTTTTCTCCGCTGATTTGTAGATTATAAGCTGTCTTGTCTTTTATGTGGGATAACAACCTTTTAAAGTCTTTTTTGTGTCTTTATTCCATATGTCGCCCTTCCAAATAGAGTTGAATTTGAGGCTGTCAAGCAAACTAGTGTAAATTATTCTTCTCACTGACTGAAGCAGTCGACTGACAGATACTCTCTTGGTGGTGACAACTAAATGATCTCTTTTTTATTAAACACCTCTTACTATCTCTCCATCTCTCCCTGACTGGTGCACTTCCGTTTTGCCTTTTTCTTCGCGCCTTTTATCTCTCGACTGTCTCATCTCGCTTTCCTTTATTTCCCATTCCTCTGAGTCTATCTCCTTCTTTCTAAACCTGTTCAGAAAGTATTCAGACGGAGTTGTTTCTGTCTCCGCCTCCCTCCTCACGCGCTTTGATCCATCTGTAGGAGAGGGAATATACTTCCATCCATCACCTGGAGTGATCAGCCAGTCAGCCGGCTTGTCAGTGTGTCAGTCTGTTTGACAGTCATTCAACCAGCCAGTCAGTCCTTGTGCAGTAGCGCGAACAAATTAATAAGAACATTTCAGCCACAAAGCCAGACAGTGATCCAGGCTGATCTGTGCGAGCCAAAAGCCCCTTTTTTTCCTCCCTTTTCATTCCTTCTCTCACTCCTTTCCTCTTTCTAGGAGTGCTAAAGGACTGGTCTGATAAGAAACATTATTACCTTATTTCTCTGAGAAGCTGTAGAATAAAAGTAAAGTGAAGGGGGGGAAATCGGAGGAACAAAGGGAGACCCAGAGGTGTCAGACAAAGAGAATAACATATAGAGTAGCAGACAGGACACATTAACAGTTGGCAGACAGAGCAGACAGATGGGGGTAAAGAGGCTGTGTGTTCTCCTGTTGGCTCCTTAAGTAGGGTTGGGTGCCATACACATTTCTGGTTGTTGTGATAATTTATAGGCAAGTACTGTCTGTGTTTTCTGGCCTCCAGGAGCAATTTGAACAAAAAAAAAGTTAATCTATTCACCATATTTATAGCGGTTTTTACTGTGCCTACATTTTTCCCAATGGAAACCAACCCTGAGGCTAAACGAAGACGGCTCTCCTTTACAGACATTAGTTGAAGTGTTCAATCAGTGGTTCATTTACCAAACCATTCCAGTTCTGGTCAGAAAACGCAAGGTTCTACTCCACTTGACATCCACATGTTTTATTTACAGTCTAAAGACCTTCAGCATTCCCCCGTTTCAGACCGTTCTGTCCTCCCTCTTTGTCAGAAGTTACTGAGAACATGCAGTCGCTGCTTTGAATGTGGCTAATTGCAGTCAGCTAGTGTGTAATCATGACACCAGGTGAGAGCCTTCTTCAAACTGCCTATTAAAGGCAAAAAAAAAAAGCACCTTTGTTGTGCATCGGCATCCCACTTGTAGGTACAGAGGTGGAATAATGGGGTTGACGAGCCACTCATGCGTCTCGGAGCCAGCGGCACAGGTAGTCACAGAGTTTAGCGTTATAAGTGCCAGACAGCTTGGCAAGTAATTTAAATTCAGTTGTACAAGGTTTTCTTTAAAAAAAAAAAAAAAAAAAAAGGAATTGACTGTACAAAAAGGAGGAGCGGAGAGGTTGGTGTTAAAGAAGGAAAGTGTGGAGCAGAAGGATGCTGATGAAGGTTGGATATTTAATTGGCATGAAAATGATTTAACACCTCTGGTAACAAATAAACAAGTGGCACATTTGGATGGTTATGCCTATAGAACGATGACAATTCACAATTAGCTGACTTAACCCTTCATACCCTGACCAAAGAAATAGTTTTCATTAAACTATTGAAGTCTGAAGCTTTATTTTGGCCTTAAGGCAAAGTGAAGCACGATACTACGTTTAATTTAAACAAAATTAAAACAGGGTACATTTCTTGCATCAAAAATCAGCCAATACATTGAATATAGTTATTCACAAAACCGTCATGAGGAGACTATTAGACAATCCTGTTTTTATAGTATTTAGTGCAACAAGTCAAATATGGACTACATGGCCTTATTGCTTGAGTTGCATGCATGTTTTTACACATTTCTACAAACTCGCTATGAGTTCAATGGTTCATTCGTCAAGTATTGGACCAGGGGTCTGAGACCTTTAACACCAAAATAGCCACTTGGTCCATTTCCATGCTGATCAAACCCCAACAAGAGACGCCAAGTCTCACTTGACCTTTTGGAAAAATACACTTTATATATATCTATGTGGCCAGAAAGCTTTTCACTTATAACATGTACATTTTAAATATTTACAATAATTAAATTATAAAAAAGTTATGCTTTTTTATAAATAACTATGAGGGGCTGTACGGTTCAGAATAAATAACATCTTGTACGGCCCCTCACAAATAACAACTCTTTACTGTTGATAGAAGCACAGACAAGTTCCTTTCAAAATAAAATACATCCTCAGCTTCTTATGCTGCAGCAGATTTACTCAAAGTAATAACCCTGTTAAACATGGCATCTTCTGTCATTACAACAGTAACTAGATGCTATTGTGCTGTAATGAGTCGCACCTGAAAAATCAACATGAGCCATTCCAAGTCACTCAATAGCTTTGTTGCTTGCAGAACTGCTTTTAGAATTTTACTTTTCTAAATATTCATTGTGTGTGGGGGTCATGGGTTGCGTGTGTTAATGGGGAGGTAAAGGGTGAGCTTGTTTTTTTCTGTTTTAATTTATTTATTTATCATTGTTTTTTTTTCATCTGTTTTGTTTTTAACTGTACATCTGTGCAAGTATGAGAAATTCTGTTTTA
>NC_050527.1:13267594-13270353 GCF_002922805.2 Oryzias melastigma
TCAACATGAGCCATTCCAAGTCACTCAATAGCATTGTTGCTTGCAGAACTGCTTTTAGAATTTTACTTTTCTAAATATTCGTTGTGTGTGGGGGTCATGGGTTGCGTGTGTTAATGGGGAGGTAAAGGGTGAGCTTGTTTTTTTCTGTTTTAATTTATTTATTTATCATTGTTTTTTTCATCTGTTTTGTTTTTAACTGTACATCTGTGCAAGTATGAGAAGTTCTGTTTTAGTAATAAATAAATAAAGTTTGATTGATAGGGACCCAATAAGTATAGTGTTTTACCATGTGGATGCAATAGGGGTCTGTTATGTCAATTCATGACAGCAATGTGCGTTTTTTTGTTTGTTTGTTTGTATTGTTTTTATTCCTTTATTTTTCAATAATATATGAATAATACAGTGGTGCAGTGACAAGATCCTGGTTCAAATCTCATCTGGAACTTTTCTCTTTGCTCTCCTCGTTCATATGTGGGTTTTCTGAGCACTCCAATGTTCTCCCACTGTGCAAAGACAGACTTCGGTTAATAGGTTATGTGGTGACTCTAAATTTCCCCCAGGTGGGCATGTGAGTGTGGATGGATGGATGAAAGGACGGGCGGGCTGATATCTAGTAGGGCTGTAACGAGTATCGGGGTGCCCGGATACTTGCGATCTGCTCCCAAAAATTCGAATACAAATATCCGTGATGCCCAAGATTGCCAATTTGTGATCTTTATAGATATAGGAGAGTGTAGTAAAATATTGTTATCTTGGGAAAATGTACTTTTTTCTCTGAAATGCAGAATAATGTTGGATTTTAAGGTCATCAACTAAAAGAAAACCAAAAGAGCAGTGCTACTGTCGCTAGAAGCAAACAAGTCTTCGTGTCGGTGAAGCTTCCTGTTTTCAAAGTAAAACTAGTGAGAGCTTTTTTCTGTTCAAAACCTGAGACTGAAGTTCCGCTCACTGACATAACTTCTGAAAAAATGATTCAGCGTTAACACTGGAGCTTTATCTTCAGTGTTCACATCCTTTTGGCTATGATAACTCTTCAACAGTTGACGCAATTAACGTAACTTCAGCGGATCTCGAAGTGGAGAAACGCAGCCTCGCACCCGTATGCTGCTCAGCATAGCAGTGAAGTGTGGATGAAATCAACGTGAATAAGCGATTCTGCTGCGGAAAAAAAAAACACTTTTTTCATATGGGTTCTGCACCAATGCTTAGAATGTAAAATGTAAAAAAAAAAATAAAAGAATGTAAAATGTTGAAGAACTTTAACGATGGAAAAACTGGAGAAAATTTTCAGGTTTTGTAGTTAAATGATCAAAAACAACAATGATTTGTTTCATGGTTTTGCTTTTTTGTTTACATTACTGCTGAACTTAACCAGAAGGTTGAAAAAAAAAATGAAATAAAATAAAATAAAATAAAAGTTGTTTCAAATGACAAACACCATTTCTTTCTATCTAAATCTTTGTGTTTTTATCAGTTTAGTTGATTCTGATCTCCTGTTCTAAATAAAGGTATAAGTGGTGGTGATTTAATACAAATAATTTAAATTTTCATACATCCAGTAAAAAGATATACACATGGCAACATTAAAAAGGAAGAATCGTAGTTCAATTTGGGAATTGTTTTGTTTGATTTGTGAATCGAATTGGATCGGCTACCAAGCAACAATCCACAGCCCTAATATCTTCCTATTTTTATATGATTACATCTGCTGATAAGGATGCTGAACTATGATAAAGATGTCATTTTGAAACGGACAGTCAGGACATAGACCTCTATAAAAAGCTTAAAACATTCAAGTAAATATTTACCTGTTGTACACAAAAACTCACCTGACAAGAAAAGAGGCTTTTTTTGCAACATTTTATCACATATGATTTTTTTTTACTTTCTAATAATCTGTTTTAACACACTTTTTTGTTATTTTACACTTTTTTGTTATTATGAAGAGGTTGACCACTAATGTTTTAACCTTTCATTTCGTGGTGTGCAATGGCAAGAGCCGGCCGATACGATGCATATCATGATATGTGTCTCATCTACGATGTGTATCGCGGCATATCCCAAGACCAGAATCATTTTTTACTTTTTTTAAAGAGTATGACTTAATAATATGTCATAGGCTCAGTGTGCTGTGCTGTCAACTAGCAGTTTAGGTGGATAACAAAAGTAAGACGCTGAAGGACGCTCATGAATAATTAATTTATTATAGTCTTGTCAGCATTTTAGATCGATACAAGTATCGCCAAACTAAATATCGCGATATATCGCTAAATTGATTTTTTTCTCTAAACCCCTAATTTCATTAGCACTTTTGCTATCATTTAAAAGCTAAAGGTAGGATCAAAAGAATTATTTTTCTAACCATATAGCCCTCACTTCTCAATCATCCATCTCAGAGCAATTGCTGTTGTGAGCGCGGTGACAATCAGCTAATTTCAGTGTTCCATTGTTGTTGTTTTGCAGATATGGGAAGATTGTGTCAACAAAGGCGATCTTGGACAAAAATACCAATCAGTGCAAAGGTGAGTGAGCATCAGATGACTCAGTACAATGTGCCTTTTTGATGCCTTTCAAAGGGGCTTCACAAATACAGATATTGGACCGGAGTCTGGAAAACATCAATGGAAATGGATTTACTTTGGCAGCTAAAAGGCAAAATAATTAGCTTCCACAGCAGGGAATTTTGTGTTTGTTTTCATAGATCATTTCTTCCTATTTTGCAAATCAGAATCAATGGTTGCCCTTAGGGTAGTTTCTTT
>NC_050527.1:13270363-13292178 GCF_002922805.2 Oryzias melastigma
AAAAAAAAAAAAAGTTATGTTGTATTGAAATATGGCATAAATATTTTTCATATTTTTTATTGAACAAGCAGATAAAAAAGATCTATAAACTCCATATCAACCTAATCTAGGTTATAATCTAAACAATGACTGTAAGAGTGTCTTTATTTTGATTAGAGTTTCTGTAATGGTGATTCCAGCACTGCACCCTAATGATGCTCAGAGTTAAGAAGCTTTTGAAAGCGAGACGCGAGCGCTGTTGTTACAGGCCAAATCAAAATGAACAACACACCAAAAGCGGCTGTGTGTTTTGAAAGGCTTTGGCGGTAAGTGAGGCCAGCTCGAGTGTTTTCAAGAAGGGCCTGCTTGATTGTTGGAGAAGTCTGAACAAAGTCTTAATCAATGTGATTGTTGTCATCTGTTCCTGGAGAGGCACGCGAGAGCATGTCTTCAGCGTGATTGCTACTCATCTGCTGAACCGAGGAGGTTAACCAACGAGCTACCAAAATACTGTACAATCATTTCACTTCCCAACGAGATAAGTAAAAGACGGGACTGATTCTAATAGCTGCAGCGCAACAGTAAACACCATCAGTTTGGAAGTCATTTCTTAAGAAATAAAAAAAAAAGAAAAATCTCTTTGAAGCTTCTTACTCTTTTGGTTGAGCAATTATTTTAGCTCACTTTAATTAGCCAGTTTGTTCATCATTCCACCTGACTGAAAATCACAAAGCCACACAAAGCTAAGATCCTCCAACACACATTCAAACATCTTTGCTGACATTATATGATGCCCTCAAGGAGGCCGGAAAACTCAATATACTTAAAAATGATTTGTTAATCCATTTTTGCTTAATTTATAAAAATCATTATTTATATGTATATTTTAATATCTTTTAAGTTTATTTATACAACTATTAACATTCAAAAATAACACTGAAAATAAAAAAAAAATACTTTTTATGACTCCCCCTTTTAGGAATACAAGATTTCCCATCATGCCTTTGATCAGTCTTTTTATGAATTATGTTTGTTTCTATGACATTTGTTTATCCGCTCAGATATTTTGTTTTTCTATGTTGTCATTATTTAACTAATTTTTAAAACAGCTATGTTGTTTCTTAATGCCAGCAGGCCTTTGCTATTCCAGAAAATCTGAAAATGTTTCAATAACATCAACAGAGAAACTATGCAGAGGGAAAAAAAGGTTGGCCATAACAGTACAAATACGGTTCAGTCAGTGCAGCCAACATCATCAAGTTGATGAATGACACAAAGAATTTAGAGCGTGTCACCTAATGTGGTTCTCATTTCTCTGCATACTTTGTTTAATAAGGGATTTGGGAATATAGAGTATGCTGCAACAATATGACTTTAGGAGGAAGAGGAGCTTCCTTTCGACACCACAGAGGAAGGTCCTGGTGTTAAGTAACATGTTAGATATTCAGATAGAACGAAGAAAAGGGAAGAGAAAATTAAAGTGTTAAAACTCTGATCATCTTTTGATCTATTTTCAAAGATTTCCTAGTTTTCATTATGATTATGCAGTTTTTGGTCCAAAACAAAAAATTGTGCTATTTTCTAGGACATAGTTTCTGTTAAACTGCAGAAATGGGGTGGAGCAGGGAGCTTGTTGCCCATTGATTGTACCAGCTCACATCAGTGCGGCGGGATTTTTCAAACAGCATTTTTTTTTTTTTTTCATCTGCTTCTTATTTGCAATGATTTAAATAAATAAATAAATACCTTTAAGCTCAATTTTATATATTGTAAAAATTGTGAAGACAAAGATGTCATCTGCGTAAAAAGACACCTGATAAATACAGTCAGGCTCTACGGTTACACTATATTTGACACTGAAATGGGAAAAAGAAACAAAGCGTGTTAAATAATGAAGATAACCAAAAAAAGTACATAAATCACTTGTTAAATCCACAATTTTGGACAAATGTCTCATTTGTCAGGAACTACAACCTACATTATTCAACAATATTTGTAATTATTCCTTTGTCATTCTTCTGTTTTTGACATCCTGACATTAATTGTGTTTCAATTCATTGATAGGAACTTAAACCATTTTATGCCTGAACTTATTTCCAATTATTAATATATATATATATATATATATATATATAATTCATTGTTTTCTCAGTACAAGGTGATACTAAATTAAGTGGAGTCCTAAATGAAATGGTAACTAGCAACGTACAGCATGAAGAAAAAAAAAAAACAGCATGAAGAAGCCAAACTGAATTATTTAATCACGGTTATTTATTCCAGTTCAAGTAAAATTGCAAAAATTGTTGTTGTTGATTTAGGATGTTATCAGCCTTTTGTGGCATTTCCTGTCTCCTTAAATATCCTCGGGAATGTTTCCTTCCACACTGTTGATCCATTTGTTAAAGATTTTCCTCATTTAAAACAAGAAAATTCCCATTCATTCTGCAATAAAATGTGAGTTCAAATTTAAATCCCAATTATGAACAAAATTCTTAAGATTTAGCTGCAAGAATTGACTTACAGACTACATCTTTCATCTGCAGCTGCAGAGTCTGGAATCCAAACTGTATACCAAACATTCCATGTAGCTTGTTGTTAATTCTCACGCTAAAGGAGTTTCATTATCAGTTGGCAGTTTGAGCGCTGCGCAGCTGAATTAGTGTTGGTTTGATCGCAAAGGCATTCAGTCGGGACAAGGTAAGTGCTTAGCGTGACTAAGAGAGACCAAATTGGCACAGCAAGTTCTCCTGGAACGGAAGGGATGGATGGGTGGGTGCTCAGGGAGGTGAAGGGAGGGGGTAAAAATAACATGGAGCTGACAGAAACGGAAGGGGATCCTTAGAAACTGATGATTTAGCAGACAGCCTCTTCTTTTCAGTAAAAAAAGGAAAGTCAGACAGAAAAAGGAAGGAAGTTTAGAGCATAAGCTGTGGAGATGTAAATACATTAAGTCATTGAATGAGGCTGAAATCACACTGCTATTTGTGCTCCCCCTGTAATTGGCAAAATTCCTTTTTGACAAGCAATTTTATGAAGGAAAGAAAGAAAAACATTCTTTATATGAAAACTGGTAAGTATGTCCTTTTTCAAGTCAAAACTGGCAGATTTTTGTGTTTGGAAAAAAAAAAAAAAACATTTACTACTAAAATTAATGTTCATTTTCATTTCTGAAGCATGTTGAAGCACTTTTCCTCAAGTCTCTTACCCTCCTCTGTAGCCTTCTCACAAGTGCAGCTTTTCTTTATATGTGCCTTAAAAGACCCACTCTAGGGAAAAAAAGGGTTTTTAGATGTTCTTGTGGATTTTTTCTCATAACAGAGGACACAAATAAAGAAAATTAAGCTAAAAATTGTATTTCTGAATATTTCTTTATTCAAATCATGGTAAATCAGGAGCGGATGGATAAAAAATTATGCTTGAAAAAGTTAGTAGCAGTGACTAAGAAGCTCCCATGCTCTGCTCCATTCTGATACATCCACTTGTAGACAAACATCTTTGTTTTCCTCACTTGAGCTGACATCAAATATTATTACTCGCTATTTTTGTACCACTGATAATGTTAGGTAGAGGGTGTGAAGGGCTGTAAGTTAGGGGGAGAGAGTGTAAATAGATGGATGATGGGAATTGGAGATGGGCTTACTCCGTGCCAACAACCCCTCTGCAACTCAGAGTCAAAATTTTTATGAACTCCTGCTGCTCTTCAGAAACTCTGTTCTTGAAGATGATTATGGCTAAAAACAGCATAATCATAGTTAAAATACCTCTGGGAACACGTAAAATACTTCAAAAGATGATCGGAGTGGGACTTTTAGTATCTGCTTTATATTCTCCTATTACTTCTCTTTTGTTAATTTTTCATTCAGGCTTGGCTTACTAAACTAAATGTGCTTTTTTTTGGATGGTTAAAAAGCTACAGATTGACTGTACGGGAAACCACTAAGAATAAAAAGAACCATGCTGGGCCATGTATTTTGCAGCTGTACAACCTGTTTATGCACCTCATAATGTTACCAACATTAAACGAAGGCTTGAATATTCACAGGCTTGCAGTTTAACATAATCAAAATGGACATTTATGCGGCATTATGGGCTCAGTTAATGCTGGAGCACAGTCTATTGCTAATGGAGCACAGCGATATGACTCCTGGATGCAAAGTTCTCGCTTGTAGTGCAGTAAACACAAGTAATTAACACCACACAAGAAGCCAAATGAAACAACAAGCTAAAACACTAAGAAAAGTTAAAACATGGATGACACTTGAAGATAGACCAACTTGACCTGTGGAGGGCAGTTTTCCGTAGGAAGGTTTTGTCTAGCTGCATGGGCCTGGACGTCCATGGCTCGGGGGAGGGAAAGGGGCTTTAAATAGAATTGGAATCAGTCTGGAAGCTGTCCCCCAACTATCCCTGAACACAACAGTTCATTAGGGGATGTGTGTGTATGCGTGAACTCTTGGGTGGCCCTTGTTCCTATTTACGGTTGGGGTGGCCTCTTCGTTTGGGGGGTGGGATTCTTTGGTGGGAGGGGCCTCGTACCTGTTGCCAGGCACAACAGGGCTTACCAGTCTCTGACTACTGTTCTTTGGCATACACGATGGTCCCTCAGGCCCCAGTCTGAGTGGCTGATGTCTAGTTGCCCGGTAGGTGAATTCCCTTGGAGGAGCTCCTGGGCTGCTGCCTCATTTTATTTTAAGTATCTATATTCCATTCAATCATTGTCCAACATGGTAAAGACAGTCACCTGCTCACCTTTGCACAAAGAAAATATCTTTAAGGATGTCCTTAACATGTCTTTCTTGTATGTGCATATGTGTGAGTTGATCTGTATTTGTATGTTTTATGTGTTTGTGGGTCTGCATGGACATGTGTGTGGTTTGCTCAGCCAGCTGGTATGTGGATGTGTCCTCTACCATCTCTCCATCTCATCTACCCCACTCTCCCTTTCTTTTAAGTCTGGTCCAAAAAGAAATACAGAAGTAATACTAAACATACCTTATAGCCTCAAATACAAAACGAGTCTATGTACCTTGTCTGTCCCAGGCTACATAGCTTTCTATTGTAACTCTAAATGTGCATTCACACTGCAACATGCATTCTAGTGATCACTTTCATTGAAAAGTCTACAAAAAGGCTTGTAAATGCACGTTTTGGGCTTCTGCGTTCAAAACTCTCACGTTTACGTGTTTAGTACGTGTTTATACGACCGTTTTTGGGTTCTACATACAAATGTGTTCTCATAAAAGTTAAACTTGGTCAAACTTTGACCAATCAGGGAACCGTTTGAAAATCAGAGAGGAATTATTCTCACAAATATAATGACTGAGTGTCAGGAGTCAGAGCTCTGACTCCCCTCTGGTCACCAGCGGGAGCAGTCTCCAGAGTTCTAACACACCTGACACCAGTCTGACAATCGCCCAACTGCATCTTAAGCAGCACACAGAGCCTCACTCTGTGCAAAGTATTGTTTTGTGCCATCTTGCCTGCATTACTGAGCGTTTTCTTTCTGGTCCTGATCTTCTGTTTCTGACCCTGCTTCATCGCTCTGCTTGCTGCCTGCCCTGACCCTCGCCTGGACTCTGACCACTCTACTCTCTTCTTGGTTGACCGCATGCTCGCAATTGACATCTGCCTGTCTGACCCTGATCTAACTTTGCGTACTTTCAGCTGTGCTTAGTTCCTGTCTAAACTAATACACCTGCTGCACGTGGAACCAGCTGTCTGCCCGACACTGAGCACCATTACACAGAAGAAGTCTATGAGATTTTGACTTCTTGGAGCCGTCGGGTACTTCCTGTTTGCAACATGTTCTCTTATACAGTTAATGGGGCAAACTCATTTTCAGAGAAACACAAATGAACTCACTCCAAACTAATATCTCTATCAGTAAACTGAGATTAGAACACAGAGGAAAACACTGCTATCATTTATATCCACCACAATAATGCGATTGGTGTTTGGACTTGGTGTGTTGGTGAAATGCAGAATACAGAGACATTTCTGGGGTGTTTTTTAGGCCAGCTTAAATGTGTGGGGAAGAAAACATTCCACACCGCCGACTGCAGTCACTCAATACTTTATTTAGAGATCTTAAACAAGACTCCTGAGATGTGGATTCAATTTCCTGGAACTTTAATACAGAAGAAGCATTGG
This sequence comes from Oryzias melastigma, assembly GCF_002922805.2. Lineage (NCBI taxonomy): Eukaryota > Metazoa > Chordata > Actinopteri > Beloniformes > Adrianichthyidae > Oryzias > Oryzias melastigma. The sequence goes on from NC_050527.1 coordinate 13,276,493, forward strand.
ATCTGTGTAAGACTGTAATAGAGGCAGCTTGCAGAAATGCCTCCACTGCAAATTAAATCCCAGGCCTCTACTTTGATTATTGTAAACTCATGTAATCAGACAAGTACACCTGGTGTGCTTTCAATGTGCAAGGCACCTTAAATTACAATTACAGAAGATTCAAAACCTCAACTGGGTCTATTCAGAACGGAGGTTCTTCTTAATTGTTTCTTAGAGGCCTCTTGAAATGTGTCCGTCTCCTTTCTTTTCTCATGTAAACAACATTCCTGAGATGTTTTTGTACATACGCTCTCACACAATTGAGTTTAAAGCACGAAATTCTGACTGTTATTTGCCTTTAAGATATACAGTCTCAACTCCACCAGTTATCTAACAGCACGACATGCAGCCTTTCAGAAAGCAAGAATTAATATGTTTATGCTGAGACCTTTTGTCCTCCCGTTCTTCCTGCAGCGCCCAACCCACATCCAGAGCCTCTGCAGTCTCACAGATGCTTACGTACTGAAACAGCTATGCACTTTTTATCGCAGGGATATCAAAGTGAGACCCAGAATTCTCGGATTTCTTCTCATTGCTTTGCTGCAGCATTGGGAATTTTAATGCAATGCATGTTTCAGTGACAGTGCGGCTGAAGAATAAATACATAGAAACAAAAGGAATGACATTGACTCCATGTTTTAAATAAGCTGTCCTAAGAATCGAAGACATTTTAGGGACATAAAATAGACAGACTTTGCATTAATCCAAAAATTAAAAGTAGCTTTACTTTAAAATAAAATTAGCAACCACATGTAAAATGTAGTCATCCAAATATTAAAATGTCGCTGGCAAATTAGCAAAGTGCTGAAGGAAGTCAAAGAAAACACTATGCAAATGCTGGTACTTACAGATATTAAATACAATTTTAAATTAACACCATAATGGTAATAGTAAAAGGATTAAAAGGGACACTTTTTAAAAAAAATCTTTTTTAAAACAGGCTACAGACTGATCTCCGTAATAAATTATTAATACGTTACATCCAATTTTTCAACACTTAAGTCATATCACAGGATGTACCACAGGTATATGAACATACATACTTCTTTACTGAAGGTATACCATCATGTCTCTATTATTTTCCAGTAAATAATACTTTATTTTTTGCAATAAATAACCTATATGTTGTTTTACTTGCATCGCTTTGCAAACACTGCAAACAGCGAGTTTGATCTCTGTCTCTGACACCTCCAGATACCTTCACGCCCCCAACAAGCTGAGGTCTGTTGCAAGCGTGTTTAACTAGGCACATTTTGATGAGACATACTGGCAGAAAATGTTTCTTACTGACTGATACCGAGAAATCGGAAATGCAGTTTTATTTTCGAAGAATATGTCGAACAGGACTCATTTAGAGTCAATTGCAAAAACAAAACAAAAAAAGCAAAACATTGATAACTGTTAAAACAAAACTATTACATTTGAAATGATAAATAACAATTCATTTTTAAACAGAATGAAAAAAAAGAGTGCAGTGAGTACATGTTCAGCTGTCATGCACCGAGATAAAAAACAAATGTTCTTAGGCTGGTATTAAACATTGTTGGAGTTGAAGTTTTCTATGGCTGCATAAAATTAAAATGTGACTAAATACACACTGTAACTTATTACTTCACAAAAGTAGTAATCCAAAAAAGAAGCTATATTTAAAGAAAAGACAATACATGAATGTTTAATTGTGCAAAAAACATTGATGGAGGTTAAGAAGAAAGTCTTCTTAAAGATATGACTTATTTTGATTTTTCTACATTTTCAAGATATATGCAGACATTCAAAGTAGTCTTGAACGTGTTCATCAAAAATCCAACCTGCTTTTTGTGGAGAGTTTTGTACCCATGTCCTCTTAACATATTTGACCTAATATGTACCTTTCTTTTGTGTCTTTCGTGTGTCCAGGTTATGGTTTTGTGGATTTCGACAGTCCTGCAGCAGCCCAGAAGGCCGTAGCTTCTCTCAAAGCCAATGGAGTCCAAGCACAGATGGCGAAAGTAAGTTGAACTGGTGATCCTCTACAGTCCGTAGAGAAAAGGTAGTTTTAGATGCTAAAGATCAATGGTTTGTTGGTTTAGTAATAATGATCTAAAATAAATCTACAAATAAATTTAGTAGCATTAAGTTAAAACTTGGAAACTGTGATCTTTGTGTGACTTTAGTGTCTTCTTAAGCCTTAAATAGAATTAAAACTATCAGGAGCACTCTGCAGTCAAACTTAATTTTTCAGCAAACCTCAAAGTGCTTTAACGCTGATTCCTCCAAAACATTTCTCCAACTTCACTCAAGATTTAACGACAAATTGTTGCAGAAGGAAATTCAATCTTAGCCTAATAGAAAGTCTTTAAAAATACAAATCCAAATTTAGAAGCTCCATTATCCAATTTAGGCAATACCATTGTGTAATACAAATGAAGCTGTGATTTCCTGTTTTTCATGTTCAAATCCTCAATTATTGACCAATCAAATGTTACAAATTTCACAAAAAAGAAGGAAGAGACATTATAGATCCCTCTTTATCAACTCGAAGATTTGTATTGAAAGATGTCGGATGTGATCACATAAACTCTTGTTTTGTATCCATATTTTCCTCTTGATATGTTTTTTTAATTTACTTTCATTTAATAAAAAAAAAAAAAAACATTCCAACACATTACTTTTTATGATGCTTACATAGAAAATCTAAAATCCTCTCCACAAGTCACTTACCACTATGCCTTCCTTCATAATACTGATTATGGAACAATAATCAACATGCAACAATGACCAACAACCAGCATGAACACTGACCAGTTCATCTTTACAGCTAAAATCAATATTCATGTGTTTTCTGGCTGCAGACTAATATCTCTGCAGTAATAATTTCCCACTAATTAAAAAATATTAAAATGTGGGTTATTCTTTCTCTGTAGAGTATTTAGCTTTTGAGGTAAGAAAAAAAAGCTTAACCTTAATTTCCAACTTTAGTATTTTATATAAACCGAGGAGAGTTGCACTTACTGGTTAGGTCTTCCAGCATCAGTAACATTCCTTTGAATTAAACATTAGCGAGCCTCTGGCCACCTTTGTCCTGCTCTTCTATTAAACTTATTTTCATTAGTCTTCCATTTCCTGTTTTATATCTGACTGCTTGGGGAGGGTCATTAGGAGCAGCAGTGTTGATGTGTTTAACTGTTATTACAGAAAGAAGAACTCTTGACTTCTCCCAGATTGTATTTTTCAGAGAGGTGGAATAAGGGCCAACATGTCATTTCTGAATGAAATCATTTTGCATTTCTAACTAGGATGTGAACCTTGATCACATTTCTAGTAGAAAGTATATTTTTGCGCGTGTAGAAAAAAGACTGGACTGAATACATTTTCATAAGAAAAACCCTTGTGAAACTGTCCATGCATAGAAATACAAAATGTTTACTTCTAACATTTGTAGATGCATGAGTAGCAGAAAGGGGAAAAAAATGTTGAAAAATTGTTCTAAATGTCTTATTTTATCACTCTTATGGGTGCTTAAATATGTGCCCACTATACCACTTTCCACTTTACATTTAAGGTCTTCTCTTTGGCCATTTTCAACTTGTTTTACAGCATATTTTCTTTGCTAGTTTTTGGTCGACTAGAAGAATTTTTGGACACTGAATTATTTAAAAATCTGCAATGAGAAGCACCAATAAAAGCATCCCAATGTTTCAGACTTTAATGATGGTAAATCTGCTCTACAGTTGAAATTTTTAAGAATCTTTTTATTTCAATTTTCTTTTGAAAAGTTAATGACAATTTTGCCAAATAGCATATTTTACCAACTAAGGCACACCAAATTATGTATGGTCTGTTTTTTAACTTTTGTCATATTAAAAGGGGCACCGAACTCTAAGGTGCATTAAGCGAGACAAAAGAGTCAGAGAAAAGTCCACCAGTTAGTCAAACTTTATTAACTGTGTTCACAGTAATGCTAGAACTTATTTCCAGCACGCTACAAATTAGCCACGTTAGCATATTTACGATACCTGTAACTCCCAACATTGTTTGTAGCTCATAAAAAGACCAGACTGACGCCTCTAAAACAAACATACCAGTGACTACGCTAACTCCCGAATTTATTAGTAACGTGTTAAAATAAAAAAAATAAAAACATTTTGACACTGCTACACATTAGCCGTGTTAGCTTATTCACAAAACCTCCAATTCCTTTGAAAAAATGTAGTGATACAGCTAAAACAGACATTATGGTGCCTACGCTAGCTCCAAACTTTGCTAGTAGCACTGAAAATAACAGTCCATCACTGCTACACGTTATTTAGGTTAGCGTATTTACAATACCTGTGATTTCTAACCTTGTTTGCAACTCGTAAAAAATAAACTATAATAATACTGATACTGCTAAAACTAACATTACTGTGAATACGCCGACTCCCAACTTTGCTAGTAACATGTTAAAAATAATCTGTCAACGCTACACGTTAGCCTTGTTAGCATATTTACAACACCTATGATTCCGAACCTTAGTTTGCAACACATACAAAACAGACTGATATTGCTAACATAGGCTAACTCCCAAATTTTCTACTAACACGTGAAAAAAAACCCACAGTCCATCAGTGCTATACATTAGCCACGTTATCGTATTTACAATAACACCCAATTTTGTTTGGAACTAGTAAAAAAACAGACTGACATTTTGACAGCGTGACATGAATCTATCAAAATCGCTTCAAATTAGTAAGGAGAACCGGTAGTAATCTAAACATCATTCGCTCTGGTTTATAAGGCGCATTGTTGTTTATTTTTGTTTGTTTGTTTTAATGCTGAAAATACAATAGATGAATATACTGTAGGCTATGTAGCTGAGGATGCTAAATGAAGTGCTGTTTACCTCATGGTATAAGCAGGCTGAAAATGTATCTGTTAACCTCAGAGTTAACCACAATTAGTGCAACTTCCTGACAGTAACTATGAATTAATTAGAGCCAAGCCGAAGCATGAACAAGCTGTTGTGTGTTGTGTTGTGTCACAAACCCTTCAGCTTAAGCTGACATCTTCTCTGTGGCAGGTGCATATTTGGGTGGAGAAATAAATGAGACAAGAGGAAAATACAGCGAGACACGATGAGAAAATAAGAAAGCGGTGTGCTCGGTGCTTGTGTTTGTGTCCTACACTTACTTCCTCTGTCTTCCTGGTAATTACTGTTGACCTGAGAGATGATTACTGCGACAGCTGCCCTCCCAGACTCTCTTTCCAGTTCACAGTAACTTTTTCATTTTGCTTGCTTCCCTCCCGTTCTATCTCTCTTTGTGAGTCTATCTTTTAAGTTGACATTTAAAAGTTGATCCATACTCTTTCTTGTGCCTGGAACAAAGCAGACTGTTGTGGCGCCTCATGCCACTGTGAATGACAAAGTTTAAACTCACCGCTGATGAGAATGTGTGTGGAAAATGTGTCTTTTTTATTTTGTTTCTCTGTTTAAACTGCCTCTTTACTTGGATGCAGGGAGTTTTTGGACACATGTGAGGTAAAGGTGAACAACAATAGGTAAAGATTTTTGGTAATCTAAAAATATTGTACTGAAATTCAAATCAGGCTGTCATTTTTCCCCCTTTTTTTCTTCCCTGCAGTCCAACTCTGTGCTCTGGGTTTGCATGTGTGTGCAAACAACAGCTCCACAGGGCCAAGGTCACTATGTTAATTAGTGAGATGGTACCGCTGGCAGTGACATTTCACACCTCTCCTCCTTTCTTTTTCTCCCCTTCATTTTGTCCTTGGTACCTTCTGCTTGTGTCCTCACCTGCCTGTTCCTCTCCTCTGGTCCCCCCTCCCTTGTTTCCTCTTTATTTAAATGACTGCCCCCACCTGAAGCCCCCATGATGGGTAGAGAAAGGATGTGAGGGATCTTCATGGGCTAAAGTGAGAAAGACTGAGGGGAATGCACAATGATAATGCATCATTGTCTTCATCTGAGAACTTTTTTATTTTCACTTTTGGAGTTTGCTTATTAGATAAAATCAATTAAAACATCTAATTAAGTTATTAGCTTTAGCTCCTGTGTTGATATTCTTTCGACTATTGTAACTTGACAGGGTTAAGGTAATTCCACATATACAACATAATACTGCAGTGAAGGGCTTATACAATCAACGTAAATTAACCAAATCTGTCATGGAGAAAAATCAGAATTAACTGACTAATGTTGATCAAGTAAATAGCAGGGGTGTAAGGAGTATCGATTCAGTAAAATATCGCGATACTATATTTGGTGATACTTTTATCGATTTAAATACTGATAAGGGGATATTTACATAAAAGCAAAAATGTAGTTTCGTCTTACTTTTGTCTTCCACTTAAATGTTTCATAAATTGTTAAAATAAAAGCACCACAAATTTGCTTGGGTAAAAGCAACTTGTTTATGAGATACCGTTGCTTAATGTTCTTATCATTGAATAACAAATGTTTTACAATTTTACTTTTGTGTCTTGCTCTGCTAGCTTTTAAGTGTTTGTAAATGTTTTAAATGTTCTTGAAGTTAATGTATTTGTGTAGTGCAAGTTATAAACTGGCCATTCAAACTCCTCAATAAAAGCATGTGGTGCTCGCTGGTCCCACGCCAAACGTTTGAAATGATTGATTGACAGATTTTGGACCAATTACTAATTATTTGTGTTGTCCAGCTCCAATATGGCCGTGTGGCCACCTACTCAAGGGCTGGTGACTGAGTTGATTTTTTGTTGGAGCTGGAAGTACGCCATTTTCTATGGTTGACGCCATATACAGTCAATGGTCTTTTCAGACAAAGGTCATGGTTAAAAGACTTACAACTGAGCGCCTCTTTCGACAGCTTTTACTCACTTTTTGACCATTAATTGACTCTTTGTATACTTAACCGTCCGTACTGATGTCCAAAGAAGCAGAACTATTGTTAACAGCAAAACAGATGAACTGACTGCAACTGTTGCAGAAAATTAAAAAAAAATATGCAAAACTCTGCTTATAAGTAAATATATAGACTTGACTTTTTATGATATGGGCTTGCGGCTATGCAAATGATATTGCAGACAAGTAGCACATTACTGCAGAGCCTTGTGCACAATTGATTGTGTTAAAAATAAACCCTGGCATACAAGCCTAAAAGATTGCAAAAAATAGGTAATGAGTTAAGAGTCAAACAGTAGGAACCAGAGTATAAAATACAAGGCTGACAGACAAATTATAAATTATCCTATTTAATTTTCTGTGAAACCTGCTACCAAATAGTCCATTTTACACAGAACATCTGCTTTGGTCTTTTTATTCCGCCTGACAAAAGGACCGTTTATCACCACCCATGAGGAGACCAAGCAGCTTTTGGCCTTAACGATTTCCGCACAGAGTTTGGCCTATTTTAAAAATAGCCCTCATTAGCTTCTCACAAACAAAACTTCATCACAAAGTTACACCCTCATCCTGCGACGTTGGTGCACCCATTCCAATAGATCCCATCTCATCTTTGTCATGAGTCTGTGACTACTTCTTGAGGCAGAACTGATGTGGTACATAACAGAAGTGTTCACACAGAGCAATGGAAAGAGGTGCCGTAGTAGTTTGGGTCAATTATTTTGGGTTTGCGAACCTTGTAAGCACACAGTAAAAACACAGAATCTACTGCTGATCTAAAGAACTGAAACCAATTGTTCAGCTAATACTTTAGAGATTTACTTGAGTTCTTTCAGTTTTCTGACTTACAACTATATTTTTCATGTCATCAATGTGGCACACATGTTGCACATGCACTAACCTGCTCCCTTTTGGCTGTATAAAGACACAAAATCACTTAAATGTTGCATCACAACAAAAAAGACTGTGAACCACCTAAATGACATATTTCAATTTTCAAACATAAGCATGTATATTTTATGTATACAATGTTAAGTATCATAGAGCTTGTCTCAATAGAAAAAAATCCCAATGTTGACTCTCACTGAGAGGGTTTATAGAGCTTGATTGTTGATTCTAGTGTAATTTACCACATCATTGGATATTTTTAATTAATTAGGCATTTCTGTAAACACAATTGTAATTTAATAAGTATTATACACTTTTGTTATGCACTTCATATGTAAAGTAGATTAGAACTGCTTAGAGTTAGCTTGGTTATTATACTGAGCCTGACAACTTTTAACTCAACACCTCATGTATATATTTATTAGAAATTTAGAAATTTGATGGCTTGTTGTGAGATTATTCTATATTCTTTGTGTTCTGTCTAAATAAATGTAAAATGGTTGAAAAAAAACAGCACCATTTTTGATGTAAAAATGATGGGCGACCAAGTGGCCAAGGATCTGTATGCATTTATTTTCATCAAACTTTGTAAAATCCTATTTGTCTGCCTGAGTCCACTCAACCAGAACCTCTTGTTTTTGTCCTGAGCCTTGAATTTCTTCTCTAAGCAAGACGAGGGCATTAAGGACAGGGATAGAAATGTAAAAAGGAGTTTGAGAGATTCTGGTGAGTCAAATCAAATTAAATTAAATGTAATTTGGCCCGAATGTGCACAACCATCAGCTGCTCTCTATCTTATTAACCCTGCATTACCAGCCTGGCTGTAAGTACATATGTGTCAATTTGTCTTTTTTTGTTAGCATTCATAGACGGTAATGGCAAAGAGAGGGATGGCAGTATTAATTGGATACTGTAAGCAAAATGAAACCCAAAAAAGGAAAAGACATTGGATTAAAGTAGATAGATACAGTACTGGTGTGGGTAGCTTTTATAAGACCCATTTTCCCCACTAGGATATTTTGCCACTGCAAATGCAAAAAAAAAAAGTATAAAACAGAAGAAAAGCTTTTTTTAAGTTGGCAGTTACTAAATATTTTGCAATTGGTCAGAAGGTAAGCAAAAATGACTAGATGATTATTAAATTGATAGAGCAACTGAGGTTCAGAAACATTGACTTGGACAATAATCCCTTTTTTCTAATTTTTTCCCCTATTTCACAATAAAAATAACTATTGTAATTACTTTGAACAATATATATTTTTATTTACCCTACTTGTATTCGTTTGTTGGTTTAGTAAACCACTGAGTATATTAACAAATTTAACCCTGAAAACTGCAGCTACTATTTATTCCTTTAACAGTGTTGACTTGTGCAAAACAGAGACGTTAAGTTAGTCACAAGTAGAGTTGTTTTCAGTCTTAAAACTTTTAATGTACACATCTCTATATACATTTTATAAAGTATAATTTTTGGAAATTAGTTGAAAAAATAACAGTTGTAGTGATGGACAGACTTGAAAGATGATGTTAGAAACAAATCTCTGGATCACAATGTTTGCTGATGACATTGTGATCTCTTGTGAGAGCAGGGACTAGGCAAAAAAACAGAGGTGGAGATCTTAGAAATTGGATAAATGAAGGTCAGGGACACTAAAAAAAGAGTGTGTGTAAATGAGAGGAATTCAAGTGGATGTTGAGGTTACAGGGAGCAGAGTTAGAAGGTGGAGGATGTTGAGTATTCAGAGTCAACACCCAGTCAGCGGAGTATGGGAAGAGGGGATGCATGTGCAAGAGTGTTGGAATGAGTGGAGGAGGTCTTCAGATTTGATGTAGGATGAAAAAGGGTGATTAAAAATGAAAAAAAAAAAAAGTTGCAAGACTGTGGTGAGCAGCCATGCCGGTGTAGAGACAGTGCCTTTGAAAAAAAGATAAAAGAAGGAATAGTTGGATGTAGCTAAGCTTAGCTTATATTGGAAGCATAAAAGGTTTTATACTTTTATTAGAAAATAAGTGTCCCACATTGAGAGTGAAAACATGTTCCATGTACTCTTTAAAGAATTACATTAAACTGGATGTGTTAATTATTTAGAAAGTGCTATCTCTGGTATTTGCTTGACTAAGTAATGTTAGCCACCACAGACACAGTGGCCACATAGTAAAAAGTTAGTAATTTGCTTTTGCACACATGCATGCGCACACAGATTTGTGCTGCTCCACTACTTTCATCATTAACACATCCTGCTTTAAAGACCAACCAGGGATTCTGCATGTTTTTCCCCCTTCAGGGTGTGGACGCTTTACAAATACACATGTAAACAACAGCAGACATTATGGAAGCATTCGGTCATAACAATAGTTCAATAAAAGCACTTGTATGTGACTAACATTAGAGTTCAACCAATTCCAGCATCTTGAGGATCTGAAAAAGTGAAGCAAAACACAAAAAGCTGGTGTAAAGTGAGGTTTAGTACATGTCAAAGTCAGCACTTCTCTCCATTCTCTGGTAAGTGATAGTAGAATGCTTCAGGCACTGAAAGTCAGAGGGTGGTAAGAAGAAGGATGAAGGATCCTGCCAGTGGCAAGAAAATTCTGACCTTAAGTACAGTGCAAGGCTCTGATCATGACAGCACAGGAACAGGTCCAAAACATCAGAGCAAAAGAGTCAAGACAACTACAGACAAGAACTTAAAGACAGCTGTGTAGAAGCCCCCTAGTGAGCTCTGAAGGTTGAAAGATGCCAGCAGGAAAGAGGTAGATTAAAAGGTGCTCAGTGATAGAAGGACATACAGACACATTAATGTGATCAATGTGTTTGTGGTAATTAACTGATTGTTATTTTAAAATCACACTGGCTATCAATATGAACAAACTATGGCAGGTATAGGATCTTTTTTACATAAACGTGAAAAGCGGTCTTCAAATCAGCACTTCCCCTCCTAACCAAGCAGAATGTATTTCTTGTACTTTTTCCTGTTCAAGTGGTTGAAGTGTATAAAGAAGAGGATCAGAGTGTGGCTTAAGGCTGCAACTTCTATACTTCAGGGCTCTAAGAAGTTTAAGGGTTTAAATTGAGACATTCAAGGATATTCAATGAAACTGCAACCTATTGCAATTCATTTAAATACTGTATAATGGAGAACACTGACTGTTAGTAGCATTCTAAACAGAGGATAATAGTGTCTTCAAACATACCAGAACTTGGGATAGTCTGAATTGAGGTCAAGATTTTGACACAACCTCATCTGACTTGAATTATTAAGATTGAGCTGGTTTATACAAATATAATTAAATACATTTGTATGTTGCTCAAGGGAAAAGAAGACAGCAGGGAATCCAAGGGATTAACAGATTGTCAATTAATGACACAGGTGGAGGATGCCGATGCTTTGATTCTCAATAGGAAAAAAAAAACAGATTTGAAACACAGATTATAACTCTTGGGAGAAAAATGATGGTTTGCAGACACTTTGGCTGCTTGGATCAGATATGGGGAAGACACCAAGCAAGGTCCATCCACATGAAGCTGCATTTCCTTCAGCTTACAACTTGTCAGGGCTCACTTGAAAGACCCACTCTGATGGAAATTGTGTTTTTGACTTGTTCTTGTGGCATATATAAAGAAAATTACACTGAGAATTGCATTTCTGAGAATTTATTTATTCATTCAAATCAATGTAAAACAGGAGCAAACAAAAAATTCAGTTGGAAAAAGCTGCAACCGGCAGGCCACAAGAACCTTGCTTCACCCCGTTCTGATGCATCAAATAGATTCATGTACGTCTTCAATTTTCTTGTCTGAGCTGGCATCTGGCTTAAAATTGCATGGTTGAATAGCTTCGATATTAGGCGCCATTTTTCTTGCACAACCTGGTAATGCTAGGTTGACGTTGTGAGTTGCTGTAAGCTAGCAGGAGAGCATGTAAAAAGATGGATGGTGGTAAGTAGAGGCAGGCTACTGTGTAACAACTCAGATGAATTTCTAATGAACTACTGCTGCTCTGCAGAAACTATATCCTGGAAAACTACACTTTTTAAAGTTTTGGCTAAATTAATTAAATTAAAAAAAACACTGGGAATGCTTTTGCAATAGATCAAAAGATGATTGGATAAGACTTTAAGGGGAAATCCATGAACTTAGTGTGCCAGTAAAATCACTGCTTGTACTCTTACATTTATGATGCTCACCATCCTTTCCCACCTTGATAAGAACATTTCTGCCAGGATTTTCTTTATTGATGTTAGCTCAACCTTTGAGTTCATTATCCCATTGAGACTCTTTGACAAACTCTTTCATAAAAAAAAAAAAAAAAAAAAAAACACACTTCACTTTACAACTGAAAACTTGCATGTGTTGGTATAAGGATATAGTGCACCTTGGAATGGAACAAAGGGGCTCCTTAAGGAGAAGCTCTTTGCTATTTACCTAAATGACTCATGACTACTGGCTTCCCCAGAACAAATACGATCATCAAATATGCTGAGTACACAGTTGTAGTGAGGCATTTCCGCTATGAAAGGCCCTCAATGTCCCAAAAAAGAAGAATAAATAAATACTAGTGAACCAATCAGGAGCTCAAAACCGCTGACTGGGTGCATTGAGGCTTTATCCATCTCAGAGGATTTGTCTTAAAAGGTTAACACTACACACACGTTCCCATCAGTGTATCAATTTCCTCATAAAACTAAGGAGAAGAGGAATATTGTGTGGGGATGCTGACTTTCTGGTACAGTAGCTGCAATACCTCTGAAAGGAGGATTCAACAGCAGGTGGTGAGGATGGTAAAGAGGGTCGCCGGGGGATTTCTCTCCTCCACTGAGGGCATCTTCAAGGAGCAATGGAAAAAAAAAAAGAAAAACTTTTTCATCATGAGAGAACCTCTCGTATCTCTCTGCTTATGCGTTTGATCTATCGATCTGTATCTGTCTAGATATTGAAGCAAATGGAAGAAATGTGTGTGTTAAGCCTGGATTACAACTTCTTTAGACTCTGGGAAATGCTCAGTAGAAATATAAGCAATTAAGATGTTGTACATACAGACAAGAGGATGAAAAAACATGACGCTGTTTTTATTGATTTGTAAATTATTCTGCAAGGTTTGACTTGAAGTAATGAATAATTTAAGTTAAATGAAACAAGGTTTTGGTAAAGGAACGCTGACTAACATATATTATTCCACAGTTTATCACAACACCAATATCCACTATGATTGACATGCCGGTATCTTTATTAAATTTTACCATCAACACCAGTGTTGCTTTTTATTTTAAGTAGTTTATTGTCTGTCTGGATATTTCTTGCAATGAAAGTGATCTAGGAAACTACTTAGGACTTTATTCTTTTGGAAAAAAAAGAACTTTTGCTTCATCATCTGGACAAAAACAAGCGGTAAGAGGAGAACTTTCCCTCTGAAAGGATGCTTCTGTCATATAGACCACTTTCTTCCGCTGTGGCAGAGCGAGATCGGTGCATACTTGATAGCTATTACCATGACAACGTGCCACACTGGATAACAAATAGTCTGCTTCTTGTGAAAAGCAATGTAAACTAGGGCTGTGAGCATGGCGACATGATACATATCCCGATACGTGTGTTCCGATACGACACGTATTGTGAGACACGTATTATATTGCGATACGATATTTATCGGGATATATCCCAAGACTGTAACAGAACAATTTTTGCCTTTTTGCTTAAGAAAAAAATTCTACTTGAATATTAATATGCCTCCTATTGAAATAAAATGGTAATATTATTATTATTTAGTGATCACAACATTAAGCACCGCAACTCTATACTGGTAACATGGAACAGAGTTCCGGTTCTGTACCCATCCCAAGTAAAAACTAAGTACATGTCTCATAACAATAAAAACTGTAAGGCTGACTGAATATTTAACACGGGCTGGTTCTCACAAGATCTTCTTGTTGTTTTGGTCAAGCTGTAGCGCTGCTCAAAGAGGTTCAGTGTGTTGTGCTGCCAACTAGTGGTCGGGGGTTTAGCTGGAAAACAAAATGAAGACACCCTTACATAATTAATTAAACATAATCTTGTGAGCATTATAAATCGATACAAGTATTGCCAAATGAAATATCACGATATATCGCCCAATCTCCCCTAATTTAAACCTAAAAACTAACAACATTCAATTTCTTATCCTTGATTTCATATTTATTCCATATGTAAGTGACCATGGTAATAATGCCCTTTGAGGTGTCCATCACTGAAAATTCACACACAGGAGTGAACTGGCTAATGATTACTTAATTTCTAATAATTGACACCTCATCGGGCATTATCCCTTACATATAACACAGTTAAAAATTAACCTTAACCAACCATTTGGCCACAGTCCAAATGTCAAAAAGGTACATAAGGAATAAAATAATGTTAAGATAGTCTGGAGAGAATAATACAAAAATGCTGCAGTGAAGTGAGTAGGAGCGTATAAGTGCTGCCTAGTTTGATTAAGAACTGCTCTATAAGGGGGTAAGTATGTGGAAAACAGTATGAAATGACGATTCTCACATTTTTTCCATCTATGGAATAAGCATCTGAGTGGGTTGGTGCACAGGAGAGATTGATGGAGGAAGAGTGTGGGAGCCCAAGCTGTTGCACCAGAGGATAGAGAGATGAAGGGAATATGGCAACCTGACCTCTGGGAGAGAGAAATGCAATGATCAATGAGAGGAAGGAAGTGCAGGAAGGAAATAAAATGACAGAAATAAAGGAGAGTTTGACGAATAAAAGGGCATTGCTGCATTCCAAGTAATTCTGGATCGTATGAGTGAGCTATGTCAAGAGCGTAGAAAGAGGCTCCTTAAAATGCTCTCATTTTATTGTGACCACGTTGCATCCATTTCTTGATAGGCTGTTAGATGCTCACATCTCTCATTGTAAATAGTGGCTTGGCGTGTTTGTTGTTTATCATTGGACGGGCAGCTAAGTCGGCTCAAGTCACACTCCAGTGGCATAATTCAGCCATCAATCAAACTTTGTAGACAGCAGCAGCCAAAGCGCTCCTCTAGACAGAGACAAAGCCTTTAAAGGGGAATATCACAAATCAAATGCTGTAACCTTTAAATATGTCTGAGTCTGCACATGGCCACTGAAAACCAATGAGGTGTTGTCTCTTCTTTAAAGTTAGGCTTGCCTCCTTTATCTCTTTTTGTTTTAGTCATTTTCCTCATCTTCAAGTACTTTGTGGTATTCTCTTCTTTGAGCTTTTAGTTGATGGGTCTTTGTTGACTTGAAATCCAAACAATCTTGACGCTAGGAAAGCCATTTCTTATTTGCAACAAAAATGGGGCCGATCATCTGTGGGGCTGCAGTTACCTTATAGCACCGGAAACCATTTTTGATTTATGAGTCCAATAAATTCCTCCCAAAATACCTGTATAGTCTTGCCGTTTAGCTTTATGAAGATGTGTAGTTTTTCTGCAGTTTCCCTGGTCCTGAGGTTTTCCCAATTAGTTAATGCATGCCAACTTTGAGTAACCTCTCTTAGCAGGACACTTAACCTGCTTTTTTTAAAGTGTCCTCATGAACTGTGGTATAATAAGAACAAAAAGTACTTTAAGATTATTAATTGGTAATCACAAGTTGGATTATGTCCTAAAACGCTGTGTTTTAGATCCTTTAACATGTTTGTTATAGTTTTTTTTCTGTGTGGAAAAACAAGCTAGCTGTCCATGTGTCCATTCTAGTGTAAGTGTGTCCTTACATTGGTTTGTGTGTTAAAGTGTGCAATAGGATTTGCTGACTCAGGCTGGTCTTCACCTTTTAAAAGATAAAATCAAATCAAGTCTTTGTTCAATAGGAATTCAACTGACCTCAATGCAGGGTTCTGGGGTTTTAAAGGTGCCAAGACCACGTCTGGTCGCTTTTGTTAGCTCAACAGTAACTTAT
>NC_050527.1:13292266-13313680 GCF_002922805.2 Oryzias melastigma
ATCAAATTAATCTGTGTTTTCAAAAATATTTGAAAAAGTTTCCTTGCATTCTGCAGAAAACAAGATAACCATATTTTCTGGATTATATGGCTCACTAAAAAAAACTTCATTTTTATCTTTGAAAAACTACTGTGTGCTTTATAATCTGGAAAACCTCATTTATGGATTAATTCTGGTTATTTACTTATAATGAAGAAAATGTAAGAGGTACATAGTACTCTTTCAGAATGTCAGGCCATACATCCGCCCTTTTAAAGTTCTGTCCAAATCTACAATTCCAAAATTTCCCAGAAGTCTTTGTGAAAAACCAGTGTACATTGATGCTCACTACATTGGCGAATATAGACCACAATGCATTGCGTTGGAACAATTTTTGAAGTGTTTAAATGTCATTTCACAATATACCATCAATGTTTTCATCATGAGAACACAGTGGAGTCGTAAATAGAAGTCATAAAATGCTCATATTGATCAGATTTTCACTTTGTGAAATCAGTGACGTCATATTTGCCTTAAATAAAAGAAGAGTAGTGAGCATGGCGTCTAAATTGCTTTTAAAATCCAGGGCATTTGATGGTCCTTTTTAAGTAGTTAGGGATTAGGGTGCTATTGTGAATATGCTAACCCGGCTATCTTGTAATAGAGCCATTCTGTGTGTTTTTAACTTGTAACAAACAAGGTTTGGAGTTAGCTTAGTCAGTAAAAGTTTATTTTAGCAGCATGAGTCAGTTTTTTAACCAGTGGCAAACAAGATTGGGTGTTATTATAATTATGCTAATGCGGCTAACGTTATTGATGGCATAGGCTACTGTTTTTACATGTTACTAACAAGGTTTGGAGTTAGCATAGTCATAGTAGCACTTGTTTTAGCGTTATCCGTCTGTTTTTTTATGTGTTGCAAACCAGGTTTTTTTTTTTTTATTACTTCATAACTTTATTGCAAACATCAATTTCAATACAGTGCAAAATAGCCATGTATGTGTATTTTAACATTATAGACTATTAAATTAAAAAAAAAAATAACATAAAATAAAGGGAAAAAAAATTACCAGGGGTAAAAATAAACAAGAAACGTCATACAGTAAGAGAATAAAATTAAGGTAAAAAAGATTGCAGAGTTTACATTTTTACATTATTTTGTATTGAGAACAAATTTCAAGACATTTCACAGCCTTTTGTTTTTTTGAAAAAAATATTGATTCAACATATAGTTTGGCCTCCACCAGAAATAAGGAAACTTTAGGAATTTTGTTAGAAAATTTGCATTCGTGGATGTAAAATTTAGAAAGAAAAATGAATAAATTGATTAAAGATTGAAATGCCAAACTCTTATGTTGGTGGAAGCCAAACAGTACATGTGTCCAAAGTAAAGAAAATGACAGAGCAAACTTATAACAAAAGAAATCACAGAAAATTTGCCAAAAAGATCGTAAAAAGGGGCAATGCCAAAATAGATGAGTCAAACAAGTTTTGGAATTACTATGAAAGCAGTGTATTAAGTCTGACTTTTGACTGACTTTTCACTGACTCTTTTGTCTCACTTAATGGGCCTTATAGTTTGACGCTCCTTATATCTGATGTGTTCAAAAACAAACCATTAATTGATGGTGCACCTTACAATCCTGTGGGCCCTATAGTGGGGAAACTACTGTAGCCTAAACCAAAAGATTTGACCAAAACACATTTGCTAAAATATATCTGCAAAATGCTAAAATTCTTCACATTTCAAGAATTTTTTTTTATTACTTTAATAAAACAGCTGAAAGGGAAAGTTCTAAAAAACAAAACAAAACAAAAATTCTATGCTAAAGGACTCCAGGGTTTAAATATATTTTGTGCAACTCATTGTTTTCCTTTTGTGCAACAAGATTTTTACTTTTCTACCTTTTTCAATGCGTAACAGTCATACATCAGACTAATGCTAACCCTATAAAGGAAAATAAATTGCTGAGAGAGTAGTGTGATGTAAAAATAAAATCCTTCTTATCACGTCTTGGGACAAAAAATGTTTTGGGACACAGAATTTAATGTGAGTCCACTGAACAGGGGGATGAGTGATTACATCAACTGGAGAAAGCATGTTTAGTTATAGTTCTCAGTCACAGTTACATTTGGCAGAAATCAAACACTAACATTTCTTTAATGCTTCTGAAAACCCTTTTAAATCACATTCAGCACATATTACTTTGACAATAACAATGTCTCCTGAGACATATGCCAAAAATTAAGAAAACCATTGCATTCGTCCTGTCTTTCTTTGTTTGTGGTGGTCTGTGGTAGGAACCAACAGCAGCTCAGTCCATAAACATGCCGTAAAGTCATCTCAACTTGCATTTCTGTTGTAATTTTTGCACTTTTCTTTCTTATTTTTGTATGCACAAAGGTTGTCTGAGGAGATGAGGTATATTTAGAGAGGCATTCATTACCCACGCCCCCCTGCACGACTACTGGCCCTGAATCTTGCACACTCTGCTAACAGTCTGGACTGTCCTTTTCATCTTTTGTCCAGAGAAGACAGGGTCCCATATCAGCTAAACAAAAGCTTGGAAGACCATTTTGACCTAAAGAAACATATTCTCCAGCTTGTGATAAACCATCCAAAGGCACTTTGGGGCCTTGTAACATACAGTATGATACGACCTTTGGGTGAGGGTAATACTAAGCGATTTTTTTAGAGGAATATTAAAATAGGTACATGTATTACTCTTTGTTCACTTATTTGGAAAAAAAATACCCAATAAAGGTTTCCCCCCCCCATGTTTGCAAAAATCATCTTCAACCCTAGAACACTTTAGCTATAAAAAGTTACACCATCCTTTTTACCCGATGTACTATAACCAATACAAAGTATTTGTCATAAATAATAGATCAAAATATGACAAAACATGATAGCTTAGAGTAGTTTTATTTTATTTTCAACTGCGGTATATGTAATAAAATGGAAAACAAAAGCATGTGAAGATCCTGAAAACATGTTCGAAATTACTGAAAAATTAGAAATTTGAGGACAAAAAATTTGTTTTAAAAAAAACAATACTGGAGGCTTGGCCTTTGATTCACCCATTCCTGGGATATAAGAGACTTTACCCAATGACTCATGAAAATCAGGAAAGTGCAATATATTAAACATAAATACTTTTGCTTGGGTCGCAAGTGTCAAGTGAAAGAACAAAACAAATCCATAGTGGTCTTGATCTGCCTTATGATCAGACAAGAAACTTAAAGCTGAACATTAAACATCTTAATGTAAATTTAAGTCACTTTAAATCACTTTTTTGACATTGGCTTAACTAATACTGTGTGAGCCTCAGTGTGGAGAACATTTCTTTAAATGTAGTTACCCAAAATCCAAAAGGTAATTGAGTTAGTAACTAAATTACTTTATTATAGAAGTAACTATTTAGCAGAAAAATAACATTTTTAATTTTTGCTGTAAAAAAGTTCCTACATGTCAAAAAATTGACATGTCTGATCCATTTTTATGAGCAAAATTGATTTCAACTTGTACCTAACTTTTAATATTTGCTACATATCAACAAACACAGCAGTCATCCTGTCCTTACAGTATCATATTTTTAACAAAACAAATATCTAAAGAATATTAAATGGGTTTTACTTTACTTTTTATCAGAATGCTCCATTTTGTCCAATTCAGCACTTTGTACCACTTTGTCTGGTGTTCATGTTTGGCAATGTGGGACAGGTGCTCTTGGTTGTGTTTAAACTACATCAGCTCTGATTGGCTTCCATGGCATGAAGCAAAACACTGCCCTAGCCAATCATAACGGCTTCACCATTATTAATCCACCCAGTTTACCTCTCAATACCAGCCGGTGCCTTATGTTTGCAAAGTTTATTCAATCAATTTATGGTAACGCATCACCATTTACATTCAGTTACAGGAGCAAACTGCATCATTCAAATGAGGATTTGGCATGTTGCCCCTTCAACGGACCAGTGAACCATCCAGGGTGTACCCCACTTTTGTCTGACATCAGCTGGATAGGCTCCAGCATCCCCGTGACCCCCAACTGGGACTTTAGAAAATGGATGGATGGCTAAAAGATGGATGGATTTAGCATCCATCTTTTGGCACAGCACAGGAGACACACACCATGAATGAGAGGGAGCACACTAACCTGCACAATAGCAAGTTAAAAATGAAACATGGCAAAAAAAAAATGACTGGCGATAAATAGAATTAATTACTGTCAGTTCAAATTACCATGACTCGTTCTAAATGAGCTTATAATTCATTCAGAAGCTCCAAAATTCCAGCTCTAAATAGGTAATATGTCTCAATAATCGTTGCCTCTGGCATTCCAAAATAGCAGAAAAGATGTGCTGTCTTTGTTGCTCGTTGTGGTGTCCTATTGTAGCTTTCCTCCTTGCAACAATAGCCGCACCCCTTTATGTGTATAGTTGCCTTTCAGATGTTCTAAAAATAGACGCAAAACACCCACCTGTTTCATATTTAATAAATCACACTGAGTGTTTGCATCTACTCCCAAGTTTTGAAGTGTTCTGCCAGAAATGCGTAAAGTGCACGATCATAAAAGGCAAACATGCTAAATGGATCAGACAGAATTTTCTGTGCATCTGTTTAGTGAGTGAAGTGTCTCACATTTTTAAGTGCTTTCAAGTTTGCATATGCAGGAAAGCCTTTAAGAAATGAGGCTTATTAATTTTAAAAGTCTCTGATTTATCCAAATTACTTAACAAGAAGATGTGTTTCTCCTTTTTATTCTTTGTGTCTGTGTTTTCTTTTTGACTTTCTGTTGTTCTGCCAATAAATGTCTGTCTCATATAAACATTTCTTGCTTTTTCTTCCCGGTAGCGCTGCTCACTCGCTCACTCGTTCTTTCTCGCTCTCCCCAGTTGTCCCCTCGAGGGTTAATCCCACTGGTTTCAAATAGAGATAACCATGGCAACAGGCCACAGTTTTCAAGCTTTGGCTCCTTCTGACAAAGGCATTGATCAGGATGAAATAGTGTCAAGTGAAAGAACAAAACACACAGCAGGCACACAGGAACACACATTTGTGTGTACGGTAGCAAATTCACCAACCCAGAATTGGCTGGTTATTCACAGAAATAATATTGTGTGAAAACCACACAAGTGATCATGCATGGATGTGCTGTAGTCAAGTCAGTGTCTTTTTTTAATTTTTTAAATGCATAAAAAGGGGATGTTGACATGGGATCATCAAATATTCAGATATCATTCAAATATTTTTTGGTTACATTTATTAATACAATTATTACTATTAAATTATATTATTATAATATGTGTAGCATATGATAATGATATATACCACATTAAGCCATGGTAGAAATATGGAACCCTATTTATCTAATTAAGCCCATTTTTATTTGCAAGTTTTGCAGATAAAAATAATAAAAATACATACGATGATGCAATCGGAAGAAAGCTACAACATTAAGTGTTTTTTTTTTAAACTGGAGGTTAAAAATTGTTTTTGTGGATTTTGTAGAGTATAAATCTTCAAGAATGCCTTTAACTGTTAGTGATATCCCTTTGAGTCTCTATAAGTTGATTTACTTACTTTCGGTCCACTAAAGTACAGACCCTTTCAAAAAAATGTTATGTTTTGTAATAGTATATTCATTTCTATAATTCCATTAAAAAATAAACTTTCAAAAATATCTGGGCCAATTGTTTAATTGTTTATAAGTATTCATTTGTTTTTTCTTAAATAAACTGGGGTTCCAGTTCATAAAACCAACTAAAAACAGGATCTTAAACAAGTAAGATATACTTGAAATCAATTAAACTTTGGTCCCTGAATTCAAACAATATAAAAGTATAATGCAGTTTTCCGCTCTCGGTGGGTGGAGTGCTCATGCCTCAGTTGGAGGAGTTTAAATATCTTGGGGGTCTTGTTCACAAGTGAGGGAAAATCGGAGCATGATTGGCGTGGGGTCCACCGTTATGCGGTTATGAGGAGTACCGGTTCGTTGAAGTCTGGGCATCTTTGCTTAGACTGCTGCCCTCACGACCACATCCCGGATGAGTGGAGGAAGATGAATGGATTAAAGTGAGTTTTTTTTTCAATGGAATTTTAGAAATAGATACCCTTTTCCATGATATTCAAATTTTTTTGGAAAGAATCTGAGCACGTTTGTTTAAATGGTGATGCTGCCCATAGTTGAAGCAGAAGTTGATTTCCTCCAAATAAATAAATATCTCAAGTTGTTTCTTTTGCTTCTTCAGTAAACACAGCAAAAAAGGGGGCATAACTTATGGCTTATTTTAGTCTAAGGGGGTAAAACCTAAGGTTACTGAAGTGTTTTTAATTGTAAAGTGCATTGAGCCGCTCAAAGCATAAGAAGCGCTTTTAATAAATAATTGCTTGATTTAATTTGACTTAGTTCCTTGAGTCACAAGTCGAGTGTGACCTCATCAGGAGCTTGTTCTTCATTCTGCCAGCAAGGATTGGCTGGAAAATGAGCCTGTCAGCATCAAGACGTGCAGATGCATGGATGCCTTATTTGAAAGGCTTCCTTCCACCTCGCTATGAGTAAACAAAGAGGATGTTCTAGTAAAACTCTCCCTTGTACCATTTAGAGAACCAGAGTTATGTGCGTGATCTAAAGTTTTCTTTCACAGGAGTTCTTTACTATGGGAAGAACTTGACTTGTGTCTTGCTCAGTAGTCAGAACACGACGTGGTACCCTACTATAAAATCTTTGGGCGGTCAGGTGTAGCCGTACAGAGACAGCAATGTAGCTGTGACATCAGCATTTTCATTTTACAGAGCCAATAGAGTGGCACAATCCCAGATACCACCCACTGACTCTTTTAGGGTCCTCATACCAACTATCCTGCAAGAAAGTCTCTGTTTTGATGTGGGTTCCTTATGTTTTGGTTCTGTTTAAGTTAATGTCCAATGCAGGAATGGTACAAAGCATCTGAAGCCCACACAACTGGGAACCATAACCCCTTAGGGACTGAAGTCACCCTCCAATTCCCAGAGAGGAACTTTGTGCAAACAGAATGTATGGGTACCCCCCCTCCCCATCTGTTTAGCTGAGGCAAGTGCCAGTGAAATACGGTCTTTAAAGTTGCCATGTTCAAATGTCTCGGTGGCTCAAAGGGGGGAACCATGAGAGCAACCATCATCAGGATAAGGTTCCATGAGGGAACTAGCAGGCTCATACTGTGGTTGACAAGTGTTGTCCAGTGTTGTTCATTTATTTGGGTGCAAACAAGTGGAAAAAATTTGAGCAGGAATTTATGGCCTGCTGATTGTAATTTGTTCCTAACAACTACAAGTTTTTTTTCATTTTCGTTTGCTTCTGATCCCCAATTTGAAAAAAACAAAACAAAACAAAAAAAACCCCCTCAGAAATCCTGTTTTCATAATGTTAAAAAAAACAATTTTCTTTCAAGACAGCTAATGTCTTCTGTCTAACTAAAAATATTACAATTTTCTATTTAATTAATGATGTCAGTGGGTAAATAAACCTGATACAGTGTGAACTACAAAATACTTGATAAACAAAACAATAATGGAATGATCCTAATAGCATCTTTTTATTTTTTTCATCATTTTAATTGTTTCATCTCAGTTTGTTTAGTTTTCTTGTTACTAAATTATGTTGAAGAAGAACAACTGACTTGGGATAAAGTCCAAATTTTGGATAAAATCGTACCAAAAAAAATGACATGTCAACTGACACAAGAGTTCTGCAAATAACAGAACTCTGACTAGTACTAAACATCTATGATGTGCATAATAACACGGAGGAGTAAAAATGAAGACACAATCATTCAGTTTTACAATCTGACCTGACTGTCAGATTGTCCTTAATCCATGAGATTGTGGAGACAACCACATGTGTCCTCTGGAGTTTAATACACAGTAAATCATGCTGAACTGCGTTAATGGCACTGGAGAAATCTAAAATAAGATCCTCACAGTGCTGCCTGTTTGAATGAAGACACGCCAGCGGCATAACCAAATGACAGTGTGAAAGGACTGAAAGAGAGCCATCTCTCTTCTAAGGACAGCTACAACTTTTTTTGGGACTGAATTGTATCGTTAATCTCAGCTCTAGAATCATAGTCACACGAATTGATATTTTGAACCATTTTTTTCCCTTGAGAACTAATACTGTCTCTCTGCATGTCCTCCTTCACCATATTCACCTTTCTAGTCATATCAATGCCCCCCCCCATCTTAATACCTGCCTCCTGACCCCTTTGGATGGTTTTCAGCATCTTCATATTGGGTGATTGATTCCAGCTCTGGGCAGCTGGAAGACATGCAGCCTGCAGACCTGCGTGTGCAGCTAACACTGCTTAGACTGTGATGAATTACTGGCCTCTTAATACACAGTAGAGGCAGTGAATGAAAAATGAGAACAATTGGATGGGGAGGGAAGACGCAGAGTTCAAACTGGAATCCCATGTGCTGCAGCACCACATTAAACAGCACTACAAAAGTAGAGGAAGGAACGCCTAAACCACATAATAGGAATTCTTCATGAAGGGGGTGGAATCCTACATGCTGTACATGTTGTCACGGAAGATTTTGCTTGTTGCTTTTCCAAAGTGCAATATTTCCATGGTTCTAATTAAATGTTGCGTTTAAGGGATTGTAACTTTAGAGACTTCATGATTGACTAGCTACACACAATGTCAGAATGACCCCTGATCAAATGACAGCCTGTACAGAACAAACACAACCTCTCTGCACCTGCAGACTCTTAATACTTCGTTTTTGGAGAATTGTCAGTTTTCTTTAAAAAAACACAACAGATCATTTAAATATCGGTGCATGCAAAAAAACATTTGGCAAACTTACATAATTTATTTGTATTATATTAAGGTGCATTCTTTCTCTGCTGTTTAACCTTCACATGACTTCGTCACTGCTCTAACTAAAATAAAATACTTCTAGGGCACTTCTGTTTGTTGACCTTGTCAACATACTACATAATTATCACTTGAGAGACAAGAAGGGATGTAGTTTTCCAGAAAACAAGTTAAAAACAGATTGTTTTTTTCAATTATTATCATTGTTACAAACTCATGGGTACTTTCTAAGGCACACCTGTCCAACTGCTTGTTAACGCATGACTCCAATCAGCCAATCAGATGGCAGCAACTCGGCAAATCTAGACATGTAGACATGACGATCTGCTGCAGTTCAAACCATAGCATCAGAATGGGGGGAAAATGGATTTTAGTGAACGTGACATGGCTGCTGGTGCCAGACAGGTTGGTCTGAGTATTTCAGAAACTGCTGATTCACTGGGATTTTCACTCACATCCATCGCTAGAGTTTAGAGAGAATGGTCCAAAAAAGGAGTAAATGTCTTTTGAGAAATACTTTGTTGACGTCAGAGAAGAATCGCTTTTCTACCTAACACTATTTTATCTGTAAAAGATTGTAGGATGTTACTTTTGTATATCATTAAAGTTTAAGTCTAAACTTTTACAAAAAATATTAAATGTTGCTTGCAGATTCTGTATTTGGTGATATATAGAAGCACTCATAACTGACTCAATAACTACAAGAAAAAAATACTAAATAAATTAAAACAAATTTTGATTGATTGATTGACTTCAAGTATAAATTGTGGACAAAACAAAACAGAAAAAAGAATTCACACAGATTTTTCAGTCATGTCAGAAATAATGAAATGCATTGATTAAAAAAAAACAAAGACAAAGACACGCTTAAGTCACAGATGATCTATTAAATATAATGATTATTAACTAAAGTCGAGTAGAGTTTGATTGATTAAAAAAAACACATATTATTATTTATTTTTTATTTTTTATTTACTTATTTACATATTTACTTCATTATATAGTTTTGCATAGTTTTTGAAATGCGGTTCTGATCAGATCATGTGAAGATGTTTTCAAGTAACAAAGTTAAGGGCTTATTGATTAATCTGAAAAAACATAATTTCATGATTTCAGTAAAACATT
This sequence comes from Oryzias melastigma, assembly GCF_002922805.2. Taxonomy (NCBI): domain Eukaryota; kingdom Metazoa; phylum Chordata; class Actinopteri; order Beloniformes; family Adrianichthyidae; genus Oryzias; species Oryzias melastigma. Next base: position 13,302,233 of record NC_050527.1, read on the forward strand.
ACAAAATGTAACAGCTTCAAGATTTTTTACTACAACTTATTATGACTGAAATATTGTGAAATATTGTGAGGTTACATGAAGTATTAGGCATCTCAAATTGATTTGATCAACCTGTCCATCCAAAGAAGCGATTGGTATGAAGAAAAGTATTAAGTGTGTATCTCCATTGTTAATGAAACCCCGGGGATATCTGGGTTTAGGATTAATGAAATATTCATATGTTCGTTAAATATTTATTAAGCTGTTATAGAGCATTTAGACACTTTTCTTATAAAACATCCAGCGCCGAACCAGAATGATACAAAAACACTGACTGCAAGGGGAGTCAAATGAAAAAGAAGAAGGTAAATAAAGATGAGTATAATCTCTGTATGTAAAGCATGTAAGAAGATAATGAAAGGAGGATGGAAAGAAATGGAAGGCAAAGAAAATTTCTGTTCGTGAAATAATAGCCAAATGCTCGGATAATGTCAGACAGCAGGGCTGCTGTGAAAGGAGATGAGATTTTAATCTTGCAGATAGGAAGTGTGAGGAGCAAGTAGAGGGAATAATAAATGAGAAAAGCATGATTAATAAGAAATAGTAATAGTTAGTGCGTTACAATTTTGTGAAGTTGAAAAGATTAAAAGTAAGTGCTCAAGCTGTAATAAAAAAGATCTTTTTGGTACCAGTTCTTCTTTGTCAAAGTTGTCAAAAACACAACTTTGGAAGTAGTGCTATAATTCAAGATGCACATAATGCTCAAGTGCTGTTTCACTTTATCAGCATGCATGCTAGAATACAGACCAAGAGGTATTTTGGAAGTGGCATTTGAACGTTTACATCCAATTTTACCTCAGTCTGCTATGACAAGTGTCATAGTGACATGGAAAGGGATTTTAATTAGCTACCCAAATACCTGCATGGATTTTTGTGTTTTCTTAGTTTGGAGCATAACAGAACAAAGAGTTTGAAACTGAGTACAGGAGTGAGTCTGGAATCTGCAGTGGGTTAAAGCTGTAAAAATGGATTGGCTCTGTAGCCAAGTGAAAGAGTTCATCTAATATAAGAGGCATCATAGTAGATGTAACGTTTGTGCTCTTTTTGAGCTGAAAGAGTCTGTTAAAGGGCTGATACCATGCTTTTCTTAAGGCTTTTAGTGTATACTATATTCAAATATATGGTCATATATTATCTTTGGCACACTGAAGAACAAATTACTTATGAAATAGGAGTAAGAGGAAATAAGAGGCCTCAATCTCTGAGGCTCCGCCTTTCGCTGCTTGTGGGTGTCGTGGATTTCATGATGACAAGTTATAGTCGACCTTGGCAGCTTGTCTGTGTTTCGCCCATGAAAAAAAACAGCATCTGAACTTTTGCACAGATGGATGTGCATATCGTATATCTGCCTTTAGTAGCTCTGGCTACTAGTAGGCTGCTCAGCTAACGGTGCTCAGCTAGAGGTGTTCAGCCAATCAGCTGGTGGTGCTTAGCCAGCGGCTGATCACGGCTAGCTGACTGGAGAAAGTGTGTGTTTACATTAGCCTGGGGGGTGGTTCTAGCAGCGCAGATTCTTCTTGAAAGTGGCAGTTTTCACCTTGTGACATCAGCACATGAGAACCCGCTCGTTTTTATGGGTATGGGAGGGGTTGCTGTTAAAGAGGATTTTAGAGGATTACTCAGAAATGTGTGACTGGATCAAAATACAGATTTGTGGTTGCTTATAGTGAGGAATCAACAGTATAATGCACTTAAAAGCTCAAAAAGTTGATTTTGCATGATTTAGGTTCTTTAAACCGTGGGGTCCCCAAACTACGGCCTACGAGCCGGATCCGGCCCCCCTCCACCTTTGGTCTGGCGCCAGAAACACGATCAGAGACCCATATTTTAATTTTTTTTTTCTCAATCTAGCTGATCAAGACCCACATAGGACGTGACTTTTTATTCCACCCTTTTGCAGTCTGAACTATGACGGGAGAGGATAGACTATTTATTGGTTTCATTTTAAAAATATTTTAGTATTATTTTTTTCTGTGAAGATTATAATTTGGCAATGTGTGGCTTTCTGGAAAACCATAAACGTTTACGTTTAGGCTATACTTTCTCTGTTAGCCTAGAAACTGACCTCGGCCCCACTTCAAAGAGGAAAACCACTATGTGGTTCTCACAAGAAAAGTTTGGAGACTCCTGCTTTAAACCAACATGGCCAACATGCACCACAAGACAATCACCTTGTACGGTAATATAGTGGTTTAGTCAAGGTTTTGGGAAATCACTCGGGGACACAAACCTTTGAGGCCTGGATTACCTACATAATCTCTAAAACTATGAAAGCACCCCACATGTTAGTGTTTTTTCGTATCATGCTGACATCAGCACCTCCTCTAGGAAGAGTCTGCTCTGCCAGCACTGTCCCCAGTCTAACACCAACACTTAATTTCTCCACAGAGCTAGCGGTGATCAGCAGAAAAAAAATCATTTTAGATGCATAATACTGTATATCTTCTAGTTGTGTCCTGTCTTCAATAAATTCCAGCTCAAACAGGTGTTCTGTACTTTAGATGCGGGGCTCTGGTAGGATCCCCCTCCCCGGTTAGGCCCAGTTGTGCAGAAGCCGCATTTATTTGTGTTATGAACCAGTGTAGCAATGGCCAGGGCTACTAAAGGCAGATATGTGGTATGTGCATCCATCTTTAAAGAAATGTGGATACTGTTTATTTTGGGGGAGAAACAAAGAAAGAAAAAATCTAGGATGACGTCATGAAATGGGCGGCAGGTGGAGCCTCAGCAATCGAGTCGATATAGGAGAAATAACTAAATATTTCATAATTTTTTTTTTTTACCCTTCCAAAGGTAACATATGAACATATATATGGATATATATATATATATATATATCTTTCATATATATATTTCATATATATAAAAATCATGGTATGGCTGTCGACTCTTTTGGTCTCCTCCAGCTCCTGCCTGACTCGATAGGCTTTGTTTTCAAAAGGACATGGAATCAACTCAGTCATTCAATCATTTTGCTTTTCTTTCTGTTTATTTTGGCAGATTGATGATTGGTAAATGATAGGTTGAAAACCTTAAAAGTAAAAATTGGTATTTCACTTGAACATTTCAACAAACTCAGTATGTCAAACAAATGTCAAAATACTCTTAGGTTTAACTCAGAACTGACAAGCAAAGCAATCAACATAGAACAACAAATTCTTATAGTTCATAAATTCATTTAGTCCATACCGGTTGTGTCTTTGGTTTGGATTCTGGAGCTGGAGTGGAATCAGATCAAACAGAGTTGCAGGTGTGAGAGCTCTTTTCAGTGGTGAATGAGGTGAGGTGGGTGTTAGTTTTTTCATAGGGCTGTCTGGCCCGGGTGGAGTTAATATGTTTGGCCCGGGTGGAGATTATCTCTGACTGAACGTGACAATGGCCCCTTTAAGTTTGTTTCAGAGATAGACTGTGACCAGCTCAGAGGTATAAGCTAAAACAAAAGTTTCAACTGAAACAGTCATACATGATCCACAATACTGCACATTGTGGAAGAACAACCTCATAATGCGTTCACAATGAGACTTAATGTTATGCCTCTTCCAGGAACTGTACTGTTCGTGGGATGAAGAAAAAGGTAATTGTGCAGATCTTAATATTAGGAAAAAAAATATGCAGCTGCTGGTAATCATTTACAAAAAGCATCTTCTTTATCAGAGAACTGAAAGCTCTGACATTCACTAATACAAGCTGAGCAAAATTTGTTTGGTCTTTGCTATTTTTCCTTCCTGCAGTGTCAGCAAATCTTAATGCAAGACCACCACAGGTGATAGCAGTGTTATTTAAAAAGTCTGTTTTAGGAGTGAACTGGGACCAGCTCATGCTGTCTGACTTTATACATTTTCATCCTTAATAAAACACAAGTTTTGGCTGAATGTTTTGTGTACAAAATTGTTTGTGAATATTTTATGTTGGTTGCTATGCAATATGCGATTTTTTTTTTACTCAAAACCAATTTGAAAAGTACTGTTTAGTTGACATTTTTCAAACACTGATGCTACGTTCACACCATTGGTGTGCCTAAAAAAAATTGATATTGCAATATATCGCGATATTTAGTCCTGCGATTGATTCTTGATGGGTTCTCACCAAGAATCAATCTTTTATTTTTGTTTGAAGATGCTGTAAAACATTATATTCGTCATCCTTTGGTGAGACGTTCATTTAGAGATCGATAGGGAGTGCGGTTTGGGACCACTGTGCCTGGCAGCTACTTGAATTATTCAGTTTAGTTCGGTTATTTATGACAATTTTACAATAAGTGGTGACACTGCTGTTCATGTTTACTATTGTTTGCACTGAATTTTACAGATAATAAGACACAAGTTGTTTACCATGATTGTGTCCAAGCTAAAAATAAATAGGGATATGTTTTCCTAAAAAAATGTGTTTTTCTATAATTGTGAGTTATTAGAAAGGATTTATATTAGTTTTACTGTATTGCAATATCATCGATATCCCGAGCCATGAATCGCATCGTATCGTGAGGTACCCAGTGATTCTGTAGTCACTAAACAGATTCTTGAACATGCGCTTATCCCACTGGACAAGCAGGGAGGGGAATTCTTCTTCTTCTTTTTCTACTGTTTACTAGCGTCTATCCACCACCTGCAGATGGAATAGGCTTGGTGTGGAATATCAAAGAGGTGCAAATTTTACAAATCTTTAATTCACCCTTCTATTCTGATATACAAAATACTTGGTGTCATGTAATAATAATTCCATCCAGGCACAACCTGCAATTAATAATTTCTTCTCCATGATCAATTTTCTAGATGTTGGCACTTTGTGAATTAAGAAGGATGGCATCGTTCAAATCCAAGTCCCTGATTGGTCAAAGTTCTCCTGGTTTAACTTGTAAAACACGTTCAATGAATTTTTGTACGAAGAGCCTAAAACCGTTCACCGAAACTGGCATAGCTATGCACAAACACAAGAGTTTTGAACGCGGAAGCCCAAAACACACAAATATGCAGGTTCTACGGAGACGTTTCATTGAAAGTGGCCACTTGAATGCGTGTTGCCAAGGTGAATGTGACCTGACCATGACCAGGCTTGAAGAAATTGAGATACAGCTGGTCAGCTTGACACATTTTAGATCAACTTTTTCACTGACCTTGACTCTTAAGGAGCTTCTTTTAATAAAAATGAATCAACAGACTGTACTGTACTTCAAGAAAATGTCAAATTTGATGAAGTGCGCACCTAAATGCTCATACAAATATGTACAAACATAAAGCCTGTCGTTTCATCCCAAAACACCACTCCAGCAGTTTTTACAGCTATGTCACAAAACCTTCCAGAAGCAAATGAAGCTCAGAATTCAACAAACATTTTCTACATTTCCTGGCGGAGCTGTTATGCTTACTCAGAGTCACTTACCATGTAAAAATCTTTGGTCACAGTTGTTTAAGCTTGAAGCTCCACTCTTCAGGCATCTCTTATGCAAGCAAAGGAAAATTCCCCATTAATAAAGGGGATGGGTATATTTAAATGAACCCTGCTGGGGGGGCTTGTCACAAACACATGTGATTACTCATCCTGAATCACACTCGCATGCAGATGTGTAGTCTATACCAGCATTGATATCCTAATGAAAACCTCATTTTGAACAGCTAATGTTTGGATACTTGGAAACATTTACATTTGCTTTAATTTTTCAGCTAACATAAATGACAATTAGGAGATGTCTGATGTTCAAATAACAATAAATTCACTAATTCAAAGATGTGTTTTGCAATACTAAGATGTGAAAATGAAACAGACAACTGTTATAAAGGGAGATCTGTAGCACCAGTTATATAGACCTGTAAAAGCTCACATAACAATTTATAGAGACAACAGGACAATGCACCCAAGATGTCATGAAAAAAAATTCAAATTTGGTAAAGAAATAGCCTAAAACATAAAATTAACATTTTTTAAGATGTTTTACAAAATCACTATTAATTTAATTTATGTTATATATATTAAAGTTTCACTCCGATCATCTTTTCACCTATTTTAACAGGATTTTCAGTGGTCTTTTAATTATGATCATTTTTAGCCAAAGTTTAATAAACCTGTGTCCTCTTGGACATAGTTTCTGCAGTGCTGGCTGAAGGAGTTCTTTAGAAATTCACCTCTGAATTCAGAGTGGGACCGTTGGCACAGACCAACCCCGCCCGCCCTTCCCCTCCCTGTTACTATCAGCAGGGAGTAGGGAGTATCTTTTCTTTGTCACAAATGTTTTCATCTCCACCAATTCACTATAATTTGAATAACAAATACTCAGGAATGCAATTTTAAACTTAATTTTCTTCATATATGTATCCTCCATTTTTATAAAAACTACGTCCAGTACTACGTCCAGTACCACATCCAGTACCACGTCCAGTCTCATGTCCAATACTACATCCAGTACCATGTCCAGTACCACTTCCAGTACTATGTCCAGTACTACGTCTAGTACCACGTCCAGTACCGCATCCAGTACCACGTCCAGTACTAAATCCAGTACCACATTCAGTACCACATCCAGTACCACGTCCAGTACCACGTCCAGGACCACGTCCAGTACTAAATCCAGTACCACGTCCAGTACCATATCCAGTACCACGTCCAGTACTATCTCCAGTACCATGTCCAGTACCGTGTCCGATACCACATTCAGTACCACGTCCAGTACTATGTACAGTACTGCATCCAGTACCACATTCAGTACAACATCCAGTACCACGTTCAGTACTAAATCCAGTACCACATCCAGTACCATGTCCAGTACCATGTCCAGTACTATGTCCAGTACCACATCCAGTACAGCGTCTAGTGTCACGTTCAGTACCACATCCAGTACTACGTCCAGTGTCATGTCCAGTACTGAATAAAGTACCACGTCCACTACAGCGTCTAGTGTCATGTCCAGTACCACGTCCAGTACGGCGTCCAGTACCACGTCCAGTACCAAATCCAGTACCACATCCAGTAACACGTCCAGTACCATGTCCAGTACTATGTCCAGTACTACATCCAGTACAGCGTCTAGTGTCACGTTCAGTACCACGTCCAGTACTATGTCAAGTGTCATGTCCATTACTGGATAAAGTACCACGTCCACTACAGCGTCTAGTGTCATATCCACTACCACGTCCAGTACTGCGTCCAGTGTCATGTCCAGTACTGCTTCCAGTACCACGTCCAGTACCATGTCCAGTACTATGTCCAGTACCACGTCCAGTACTGTATCCAGTACTGCATCCAGTGTCACGTCCAGTACTGCATCCAGTACCGCATCCAGAACTGTGTCCAGTACTGTGTCGGAGCCTCATGATGTAATGGGAACAGCCACCACGTCAAAAAACAATGAGTTGTGGACACCCAAGATGTCAAAAAGGGACACAAAGGGGGCCCAAACCATATGTCCATATATGATGAGTTGAAAGTGAGAATTTGTATATATATATATATATATATATATATATATATATATCAGCTTTCTCAGACTTAATGTAAAATGTGGTAAAAATATGTTCAATTTGTCTTCTGTCTCTCCATAGCAACAGGAGCAGGACCCCACCAACCTCTACATATCCAACTTGCCGGTGTCCATGGACGAGCAGGAGCTGGAGAACATGCTGAAACCCTTTGGTCATGTGATCTCAACAAGAATACTGAGGGATGCCAATGGACTGAGCAGAGGAGTCGGCTTCGCCAGGTGTGCAAGCAGAGTCTCCGTGTAGCCTTTTATCACAGAACCTGTTTACATCTGGAACCCTCAAAAACACACATCATAAATGTGTGCACTTGGCAACAAATCTGCCCAAGTTGAAGACATTTGGCAACATTTACCCAGAATTTAATCCCTCCTGCTTTTTCATCTTTTGTGTGGTCTTCTTAGTTATGCAGCAGAGTGTGCCAGTGATTAGAAAGCAGACAGGGATGCATTCTGGGTCACTTACTATACGAAGAAAACCTCAGATCCATACTGAGACACAGGCACACACACACACAGTATCTCCTCTCAGTCACCATTTTTTCCCCTCTGCACACATACACAGCGACACACTGGCTTTTGCTTGCCAAGCAGGCAATTAGTCATTGAACTGTGATTGGGTGAGCGGAGCTGAATAGGGGCAGACAAAGAGAACATGACACACAACAGATCACACTGAATGGAGCTTTTAAACTGGGACAAAAGAGAGGAAACCCCATAGAAAACTCAGACATACAGACACACACAGGGCTACCTAAGGCATTTTTCTCAGGCATAAACTGACATCCTTGCTCTAATGCTTAAACAGGCAGGCATTTACACTTCTTGAAATGTAGGGCACATTTGCCAGCACGCATTTCTGCATGCACTGCCTGCTTTGTGGACTGAGTTTCTTAGGGGAATTCATTTGACACCAGCAATTGAAATCACTTCTTTTTTAACAGACATGATTCTTTTATCTCCAGATAAATGGTTTTTAATTGTTTATAGATTTTAAAACTGCAAAAATTAATCAAATTAGGAAGATGGAAAAGGTAGGCACTATGGGACATCGCTGATTGGTTGATGACATTTGATTTTTGATGTTTGAGTTTTTTCAATGTCTGCATACTAATAAAGGTTTTATGATTAGTGCGGCACATGTCCAGGATCGCTTCATGCCGAATAGCTTTCGGTTAAAATGTCGGACAAACATCATCCGATCAGTGATCTCCTAGAGTACCTTTTCCAGTTTCTGTAAAAAAATGAATAAATAAAATAAAAAATCAGAAGAATAAGTAACTTCCAAAACGAAGTGTTAAAAAATGAAACAAAATAAGAAACTAGAAACGGTGGGGACCATAGGACATCACTGATTGGATGGTGACATTTTGGATTTGCGTCATACTAATCATAAAACTTTTTCAGGTATGCAGACATTGAATATGCATTTGAAAAAATTCAAATGTAAAAAATCAAACATCATCATCCAATCAGCAATGTCTCATAATACCTATCTTTTGCAGTTTTCTTTTGTGTTTCAATCATTTTTTAACATTTCATTTTGATTTCTGGAAATTACTTTTGTTTTTTGAGAAGTTTTATTTTTTTGGAATGTTATGTTCATTTCTAAAATGTATTATTTTTTCATTATTAGTTTTACTTTTCTAATTGTTCTTGTGCTCTTTAACGTGTTTTTTCCATTGAGTATAAGTTGGTGTGATTTGCACTTCAGGGCCACTGTAAAAAATTAAACTGAGATCAATTAGAAATTGGATCAATTGACAAAATTTCTGTAATTTGTTACTTTTAAGATGATTACTTTTCATCAAATTAAAAATCTGAGCTGATGGTTTACTCAATGTAAATGTAAAAAATTACAGAGCTTTTGTTAATTAATCTGGTGTTTCAATTTTTTACAGTGCTGCTTTCTAAAATGTGGCACAAAAGCTGCTAGTCTCTGAGATAATTAGAAATGCTAAACTGCTAATCAAGTTTGTTGTCTGCGTATTGAGACCAAGTCACATCAAAATTCATTACAGATTAAGAATATTTCTAGTTGATTTATTTATCGAACATGACCTCATGCTTCTAGTAGCCAATTATAAACAAGCTCTTTTTCATCTGCAACTACACATTGTGTTCAGGCCATCAGCTGCTATAATTGTGATGGCCACTCAACATTTCAAAGTTTATGGGTACAGCAACAACACAATAAAATAATGAAGACAACAAACACGAGTGATAAATGACATAAGATGACTTTGATTTTATCATGGACTGGTTGAATTCTCAATTCTGATTGGCTGCTGGGTGTGGATTAAAAAATGATAATGCACACCTAAAAAAGAAGTTCCGGTCACATAGCCCAAATGTTCTACATCTTTAAAACAAACTTTTGCTTCATCATCTGGACAAAAACAAGCAGAAAGAGGTGAACTTTCTCTCTGAACTGATGCTTTACTTAACAAATCGTGACGATCAGCATTTATATCGTTTTGTTTTACCGCTGCAGTCAAGGTCTGTACCGGCTCAGCAACATGATGTAATGTTACTGTACATGTATAAATAGTCCGCTTTTTGTGAAAAAGCAATCTAAACTGAAAAAATAACAAGAATAAAGTACTTAAAATTGATTGAAAATATATTTATTTTGTAAGTGACCATGGTACAAGCAGGATAATGCCCTTTGAAGTGTGCTTCAAACTTCCACTAATTTCTGATAATGCACACTTTGTCGGGTATTATCCCTTTCATAATCCACCGGCTATTGAAAATTTAAAGTTTGTTTTTTATTTATTTGTATGATAGAAATAAAATACTGAAGTGAGTTTTTCTTTCTCTGTGTTACAGGATGGAGTCCACAGAGAAGTGTGATGTGGTGATTCAAAACTTCAATGGGAAATTTTTGAAAACTCCTCCAGGCATGACAGGTACAGTTATCCTGATCGACCAGGACTGCATTATTATAAAGATTAACCTATAAGAGCTGCATTACTGGCTTAATCGTGACTATAACTCAGTCTTGTTCTTTAGAATATGCAAAGTTTTATTCTTTTTGTTGGACTTATGGTTTTACTAGAGATACGCAAAAACTAGTTTTTAATATTAAATATTAATAGTTTCATTGGGTAAATCCAAAGCAGCTACAGAATACGTGGCACATACAGTTTTTGCAATTGGCCATTGCATTCATCCACAGTCAATGGCGTGCATGGACCATTGCTAATCAATCATTATTTCTTGTCTCTCCTCTCTCTATTCCTCCCACTCAGAAGACCTCCTTAAGTTGATTTAGTGGGAAGATCTGCATGATTACTTCCCTCTGCACAAGAATAAGGGCAGACACACTCATGCATGAGGCAGATATACATACCACTGACAGATGGCCCCTGAAGTAAACAATCTGTCTATGATTGCCCTGGAATAAACAGCCAAAACTTGTTGCCTTTTTAACACGGACTCTAAGAGCGCACTGACAGATGGTAAATGAATAACAATAGAGAGAAATTGGAGGGAAGTGGAGAAAAAGGAGAGGAGATTGTGACGCTGAGCACCCGTATTAATAAAACAGAGGTCAAGAACAAATCTGATATTTGCTCTGGACATATAATTTTGCAATTTGCGTGATAAAAAAGTTGCGTCTCAGTTCATTTGATCAAACGATTATCACCATCAAGTTACATTCAGAGAAATTTGAAATTGAAATCTGCTCAAATTGACATTTTTATTCATAATTTTCTTTCTTGGGTGTGCTTGGAGAACAGGATTCGTACACTTGTGTCTTCCTTCACCGCTTATACTTTCATTGTCTTTTCATCCTTACCCTCAGGGCTTTGCCTTTGGAACATCATACCCTTTATTTTTTGGGAGCAGAACTCCTAAAACCAGCTTGTACCCTAAAAACACCAGCTTCTAGTAGTAGTAAAGTGCCTCTTACACTATAGCAGTGGCGGGCCGTG
>NC_050527.1:13313816-13318871 GCF_002922805.2 Oryzias melastigma
CGCCACTGCACTATAGTGCACTTTCATTGAGAGGAAAAAGTTCAGTATAGTATTAGCGGCGTTCCTACTAAACATTAGCAAACGTTTTTTGCAAGTTAAATAGACGTGCTCAAACAACCACAGTGATGCGCCCAAAGACTTAATTATTCCAACTCTCCAGTCTGCACCACTTTGTGCTGCACTTGCATGTTGTTAAGTTGAACCCGAGTGGCCTAAAATGTAATTAATACACAAGTGCAACCATGCCTTTCTACATCCTCCAGTTGGATGACCTTTATAATGAATGAGATGCATGTGCTTGCCTGTTCTTTCTACTTCGTCCGCTATGTACGGTGTCATTTTGTACGTAATTATGAAGGGATTAATGTACGCCGGCTATTACATTCTACTGGAGAGCGTAAAGGAATCTGGTGTTTTTGTGCACTCATCCACAAAAGACCGGTGTACACGTATCGTGCTATACAGCAACGTAAGAATGTGCCTACTTAAGGTTGAGCTGAATAATAAATGTGGATCAGTTTGTTCTCATTTTAGGAGTTCACACCTGCATTACTGAAATGAGCTTGTAAAGTAGAAGAACGTTTGCACAAACACATTTACACCAGTCTCTGAGGTGTTGCAGGATGGCGTGCAAACAGAAGTTGTGCAAAAAATGAAGAGGAGAACTTTTAACTGAAGATATGTTAGTTTTTTAAGTTGTATGTTAGAAACGATTTTTTTTTTATGGCTTATGAAAATAATCACAACTCCAACTTTGCTGTTTTAAGATAATCATTTGCACCATTTTCTCTTTTGTTAACATGATTACAGGAACTTGATTACATTACATTTAAAATATTTTCTACAGTTTAGACTTCTCAATAGTTTTTATCAATTAAATTATCTCTTGACTTCATGTAAAATAAAAAAAATGTGGGGATTAAATGGTAAATGGTTAAACAAAGCAGCATTTTTTCATGAGAAAAACATGTTTTACATTTTTAGACACAATCTAATTTAAAACTAATAAAAACATACTTTACAATATATAATGCCATAGAATATAACCATAAATGTACAGTTTACTAAGTTACTAAGACATTAAACAAATACTGGTTTACTCTGCTGGGGTTTCAACAATTCTTTTAGTGCTTTTTTTGCAATAACACACAGCTCCAGTAACTGTTCACCAAACATGATTGACTTTTCACAATACCAGCTACCAGGACTGTTGCCAACATCCGACTTGTCATCTAAGGATAAAATACTGCTGAGTTCAATCTCTTTTTCACCACACTAAAGCAGTTTTTAAAGCCACGTTGTTTTCACTTTGTGGTCGTCCAGACAAGAATTGCTCACATTTATTGTCCATTTTGTTGCTGAGGTAGACAGCACCTACGACTCTGTCCTCATAATTTTTTATTTTCAAAATTACTGATCAATGAGATTTCACTATGGAGTTACAGTATACTTTTATATTTTAATCTTAATTTCTAGAAATGGGATTTTGCTTCCTTTTTTCATTGGGTGCACAAAAGTTAGGATGCAGATATAATTTTTATGTCAACATCAGAATGAATGTTATCAAATCAAACATTTGTTCCTGTCATTAAAATTTCACACTTGCTATTGTAGTCAAAGTAAATTAAAGGACAAAACAAAAGTTCAGCTAAGTATGTTGATATGAATGTATTTATAATGGTCCAAAACAATCATTGTATACCGTCTATACTATGACAGAACACTAGGAGCCGAATGTGGGCAGGAAGATAGCTACATTGATAAACTGGCACGGAGGCGTATATGACCGGGAGCTGCAGAAATACAAGGAACAGAGAGTGCTCAGACAAAAAAAAAAAGAACTTCATTGAGTAATGAAGGCCAGCTGTAGTTGCTACTAGACAAACTAAGAAACGTAAATAAAGGATTAGACCAAAAAGGTTTTTTATAATGAGCTAACAGCACAAACATTTATGTAGGCTATAGCTGGAGAGCCACTGGCCAGAGACAGTTCTCTCTGGAGAGAAACTATCAGTTGCACAAAGGGTAGAAACGGGGGATAAGAAAACAAGAAGAGCAGCACAAATCAAGCTAAACGTTAGGGATGTAAAAGTTTTGGAAATCTGCATTCTTCTTTAAAATAGTCCAGGTGAAGTTCTTTGAAGTAGTGACTTGATGGTTCCTTACAATCATTTTGGAAACAAAATCAAGTCATCTTTAATGTTTAAACCTGTGCAAACCTGTGAAATATTGATAAATTAACTTCAATTCACAAAGATATATGCTTATACTTATGTGTTTGGTTCACACCACCTCAGCAACGCAGGTTCAAGCGACTACTATCAATGAAATGTCCTTGTAAACATGCAAATGTGCACGTTTAGAACTCTCGTAATCACGCAAATCTATATGCATACTTTTTAAATGTGTGTTGAAAGTTAAACCAGTTGAACTTTGACCAGTTACCAGTCAGGGACTCAGATTTGGTAGTGATGTATGGATGACATTCTTTTTAAAGCTAGATTCGCACATATATTCAAGAATGCGAAAAATGTGCGTTCTTAAAAAAGCTTTCAGCATAGAATGTGTAAGTGTCACCAATAGGTTATAAAGTTAAAGTTGGTTTAATTCCTAGTTTAGATGGAGAAATGTCTTTGGTGTAGGATTGCTTTTATTAAAATTAGTAAATATATTTTATTTAGTTTAATGCTGTATAATATGAAGTCACAGTGCATTATCATATGTGAGTTGAGGATTATAATAACGCGAGAGTTCTTGAGAACTCACGGGATTTGGACACCAGCTTCACGTGGCTCTCACATCCTACAAGACTCCAGAGCGAGAGCCACGCGGAAAACGAGCTAACCAGCTATGAAGAGCTGAAGCAGAAAAACTTAACTCAAAAAGGACCTCCAAAGTGACAGGCAGCCACGAGGTAGTTGGCATTTAACATTTGTTGTTACGGATTGAAATGTAATTGCTAACTGTTGTATATTACCTTGTTCTGTAGTTTTCACGGCGTTTCATGAAGATAAAGAATAAATCCCGCCCGTACTCGAGAGACCGTGTGCAGTGTTGTCATTGAGGAGCTACACTTTACATTAGACTGTCACTACCAGATACTAATGCTCGTACCTACAGTTGGAAGAGGCTTGGTGTGAAATGTCAAAGCGGTGCAAATCTTTCTCAAGGTGTTTTCTTTCAAAGTTCTAAGACTTAGTGTCATATAATTATGGCTGGGCACAAACCGGAATTGTTCCTTTCTCCTCCATAATCAATTAAAAAGGAAACTATCCATTCATCTCTACCACATCCAAGTCCTTGATTGGTCAAAGTTCCACTGCTTTAACTGTCAACGCATGCTCAGTGGCTGCGTGTTTTGTACGTAGAGCCTAAAAATGGTCTTAAAAAACACACATATATGCGTGTTTCCACAGACTTTTTATTGGAAGTAGTTTCAGATGCTGCTGTGAACATAGCAGGATTTATGGAAGTTTCAATCATTTGAAAACTGATCATGAAGAAGAAATAATAATTGCGGTTTGCGCCCAGCTGGAATCATATGGAATATATGCTTTGCCCATTTACATCAAGCGTTTTCCAACTGTAATTGTGGTAGTGTCGGGTACGACACTCCAGTGCGAACCCCTTGCTAAAAGTGCATTCAAGAATAAGCACATTTTTGATGATGCATGTAGTATGTATGTAGACTAGTATGTATGTATGTAAAGTTTACAGCCACACTTTTTATCTATGCTTGTTTTATTTTTATTTTTTTTTTCATTTTAATGATCACACCTATACTTTTTTTATTATAAGTTTTATGTAAAGCACTTTGAATTGTCTCTGAACATGAAATGTGCTACACAAATAAACTTGCCTTGTCTTACACACAAATGTACAAATACACTGAAATAAGCTGCCTTTTACTTTGCTATTTTTTTAAGAATTGGGGTAACCCATGAGGAATAGAGATCAAGAACAATGAATGGCAGAGATAGAGGAAGCTGACTGATGCCCTTAATATGTTTTCTAATTCAGGGAAAAGTTACAACACGTACAGTACAGAGAGTCTAAATGCAGGGTAATCACATACCGCTGTGTTTCTACATCTGCTTGCCTTTGGAGATCTCTTCCAGGCTCCAGGCAATTCCAAAGACTTTAATCTCAGCCTTTTAACTGCTGAGTTTTCACCTCTGAGATTACCTCGTCTCATCTTCTACTTTACTGGGAAGAAGAGACAATTTCTTGATCCAGGCAAAATCACTTTATGATTTATTTTAAGTTTTACAATGAAATGAGAGTCAAAGTGATCAAAAATGTATTTTTTGACACATTTGAGTACCTTCTTGGTACACTCAGACAGATGACAGTTACACTTCATTCATCACATTCAAAGCAGCACAAATTCTATTGTCATCCTGTGTTCAATGCTGCCACACCATGACTCCGTCTAAATTGTAGGGTTTCATCTCAATGAGTTACAACCACACAAAGGAGTTTGAACATTTCGAAAAGCATTTGTGAAGTTTGACACTTTTTGTTGTTGGATCAAATTCTTAAAAAACTTACAGAGTTGTCAAACAAAACATCAAATTGATTTAGAAAGTCTGAGAAAGGACCAATATATTTATGAGAAACTGGCAACCAATGAAACTACTGTATCTTCTAAACAATAGGGCACACTGGATTCATATTAATATATTTTTTTATGCTCCGCAAGTTTTCTGTTGTCTGTCTCTATCAGGTAGGTGGTGAAAGGTGTGGGTTTGGGGGTTCTATTTAATTTTTTTACTTTTTATATTATTTATTCTGTTTGTTTTTGTGTGAAGCACTTTATGTTATTTTCTATGTGAAAAGTGCTATATAAATAAAGTTTTATTTGATGTATAAGTCACACCGTCAATAAATTGTTTATTTTTGAACTCTTAAAAAGGCGCATTTACAAGGAGCAGAAAGTCTGTCAGTCAGTCAGACTTTCTCTACAGTAACTCCCAACTTTGGTAGTAATATCTGAAAAATAAGTCTGTCACCGCTACACATTAGCAGCATTAGCATATTCGAAATACATAAAAC
>NC_050527.1:13319069-13353280 GCF_002922805.2 Oryzias melastigma
TCATCGCCCTCAGCAACATAAGTTCAAGCAACTAATTACAATGAAAAATCCACGTAAATGTGCGTATATGCTTATTTTGGGCTTCTACGTTCAAAACATTTGCGGTCAAACGTCTGCGCAATTTTCCGCGTCCAGTTTCGGGCTTTATGCAAAATGTACGGCCATTGAACGTGCATTGAAAGTTAAACCAGTAGAGCTTTCAACAATTAAGGACTCAGTTTTGGTAGTGATGTATGTTAACCGAACTGCTATCCATTTGAAAGTTGATCAGGGATAAGAAAAAATATATTTCTGATTGGGGCCCGAGTCTTTCATATGTCAGAATAGAGCTGTAAAGGAAAAAGCCTGGAGTGACCATTTGCACCACTTAGACATTTTGCACCAAAGCTCTTCCAACTGTAAGAGGTGGACATGCGGCAGTAAACAGTAGCAAAAGAAAAGTCCCTTCCCTGCTTGCCCAGTATAATCACTTTATCATGTTCAAGAACCCGTATCATATTCCTGGTGTGAACGCAGCATCAAAATCACTTCAACATCCATGAACACGTTCAGAATGAATCCAAAAATAAGGTGCTACAGAGTATAAGACACACTGTTGTTTTTTGAAAAAATAAGGCTTCAAGTCCATCTTATAGTGCAGAAAATATTTTAATTAAACTAAAGAGTAAATGTTAATAGAGTTTGGTTCACATTTGTGACTGCCACGGAAATTAGCTGAAATTTAGCAAAGCAGTCGATACAACATTCATCCAATGCTAATTCTGAGCAGTTTGCTTACATTCCCAAAAGCTCCATTAGACCTTAAGTGAAAAACCACACTCCACCTTAATTGGTACAAACCATTGTGAAGCTCAATTTTTTAAACAGACAAGAAAAAATAAACAAAAAAGTAATAGAGTTTCTTCACAGTGCCTAACAAAAATAGTCTAAAATATGTTGAAGTTAAAACAAAAATAAGAAACTTAATATCTTTATCCATTTTATAAACCACATTTATCCTGTTTGGGGTTATAGGAGCCTGGGAACTCAGTTGTGAGGGTTAAATGTTCTTGTTTATATATCTACGTATATAACAACATTCTTTGGAGGTAGTATAAATTTTTGAATTCCATCACAACTGAGACTCCATTTTTTTTTTTTGTTAGACATAAATAGTGGTCAGCTGTACAGCATGCACATGTTGTTAGAAAGAACTTCCAAGAAACTGTCATTTTCTAATATGTCCTCTGAAAAGGCACACATTATTATACAGTTTAAGCATATTGCAGCTGATTCCTGCTTTTTGTCAAGCATTTTTGCTTAATCTGCTTCAGAAAAGGATCTTGTTTACTTTGGAGTGATTCTAATCTCCATGTAACGACCAGAGGTTACATTGTGTGGAGTTATTTAACATTTTCGGGATGTCTGTTTTATGTCTTGTTTGAAGCATGCAGAGAGTGATTGCCCTCTGGTTTTGTTTTTGCGTCAGCAGAGGCATTTTTGTAACACATCATTTACATAGTGCTATTGCTTAAATGCTTTAAAAAAAAAACGTAAAGCTAAAATTTATGTTGTGCATTGTTGTTGTCTTAACCCAAGTACAACATTCCCTCTTTACCCTTCATCTTTCAAATTTCAGAATGTTTTCTTTCTGTTTTTGTACAAATAATTTATTCCCATTTCTGCTTGTTTATTCCTTACAACTTCCCCCTGCAGCTCCTGCAGAGCCCTTGCTGTGCAAGTTTGCTGACGGAGGCCAGAAGAAGAGGCAAACCCAGGTGAAATATCCTCAAAACGGTCGACCGTGGACACGAGAAGGAGAGGTGAAAACACATTAATGCATGGCAATCACATCACAAAAAAATTGATAAATGTGTTTGGCAGCAGGCTACGGGCCTTTTAAAGAAGGATTTTTCTTACAAGTATGACATGTTTTTCAAAAGTTGTGTTTTTACAGAATATTTTGCTGCAAATATTATAAAAATGCACAAATCTCTTCATATCATCTCTGAATTACCTTTTAACCCTAGAATCAGTTTTTCTGTTAAATGTTAGAGAGAAAAGTGATACAAAAAGATCTGCAAAAACAATGACGTCCATAAATCTTTGATAGTTAGGAGACGTCCAGTTACGTCTTGCATGGATGAGATCCGATCAGACCATTGATGAAAAATGCTAAATGTGGTTTAGAGCCTCACCACAGCATCACTGCTGGTGGAGGAAGGCGGCGAAACCATCTGGAATTCAGGGAGATAAACCAATATGGCGGATTTATGGAGAGAAATTAGTATCACCCCCAATGTGCATGGGTAATTCTTGATTTTTAACTCATACAATACATTTTGTACAGAATTTATGAAATTCAAAAAAATACAATTTACACATGCACAGCTTAAAACACAACAGCTTAAACTATTCAATGTGAATGCAGTGTGAATGCACCTTAAGAGGCAGGGGAACTGCGTTAGCAGACCAGAACTCCCCGTCTGGTCTGGTGTCCTTAAGAAATTGGGAAAATGTCAATTTTTCACCAGATAATATTCCCAATCTAAGTTCGAGCAGCTGTAAGGAAAACTTTGAAGATGACCCAGCATTCTATGCATCTCTTTAGACACGAATTTTGGAGCCGTGAAAAGAGTCTTACTTCAGATCTGTACGTAAATGCGGTTTTGTGTGTTTGTGTGTAACAATTAAACAAATAATTTTAATTTGTGCATGTGTAAGTTGTATTTTTTTTAATTTTGTAGGCTTTTTTTTTACTTGTCCACAAAATGCATTGTATGAGTTACAAATCAAGAATTACGCACACACAAATCCAAAGTTATGCACAAATCAAGAATTATGGATGCACAAATCGGTGTGATACTACTTTCTCTCCATAGAGATTGGCTGAGAACATTTTGGTTCAGAATCAAAGCGTGATGATGTGCAGCGTGTTGAGTGAACAGTAGAGAAGTGAATCTTTCTTAATGAAATTGTGCCAAATCTTATCTTATTAACAGTAACTTTACAACAATAAAGTGAGTTAATTTAACTCAGCAAATGCAAATTTTCTAAAAAAAAGAAAAGACCAATTAAACCATCTATGGAGGATAGATGGCAGACTGACAGTAGCACAATGAACAACGCTTTAAATCTGCAGAACAAAGGAAAGTGAATAATATTGTCAACACCCACACAGACTGCAGTTTACCTAACGCTCACATTGCATAGAGGTTGAAACAGAGCAGGAGTTTAAAGTGGAACGGCTGTGACTGTAGCGAGGAACGCTGCCACAACAACAGGATGTTGTGGTTTATGTTTGTTCGACTTTCACGGATGTCTTTGCGTTCCAGATCCAGATGTGTTGTTTAGAAAAGCAAGAAGTGACACTTCGTTTGATCTTTTTTTTTAATATTCATTCTGTGACATGCAATTAGCATGAATCACTTCTAAATTAAATACGGTTCACAATTAGTCCTTATTTTCAACAAGTTTCCTCACATTTTTTTCTAACTGCCCAAGTCCTGACAAGCCTTGATGAGCCTCAAAGTCACTTGTCAGAGGTTCATACATTTGTCATAACTAGGTCTTAGAGTCCAGACTGACTAATAGAGACATCTGGTCATAATTATGCATCGAGGTTCTTTATTTCACCCTCACATGCAATCCTCCAATAGAGCCCCTTTCCTCTAACCAAACCTGACCACACTGCCGTTACATAAGGAACATGTTACAGACACATTTACAAATGCACTTGTTATGTATTCCACATGTGAAGCACACATGCCACTACACATTAACAGAATCCTTCCAGTCGCAGTCAAGAAAGACAAGTTAGAACACTGGCATTCCCCAGTACTGGTACAGAAATATTTTGTTTTCTAAAGACAGTTTAATAGATCAACAGAAAACTAGCTCTGAATATAAATTGTTCCCCAAGGTGGAAAGACTTGTGCATTTTTTTCTTTTTTCATTTTTAATGTTTGTAAAAGGGCTGAAGTTGGAAATAAATCCATGACAGTAATAAATTCTGCACTTCAAAGTTGTTCATGTTTTGCCCATTTTTTATTGCTCCTTAAATCTATCAGCTTCATTCCTAGAAACAAAGTATTTAAGGAAAAACCAACACGGCTGCTGGGTTCAACATTGGGGTACTCTTTGAATTCCAGCACAAATTTGAAAGAAAAAAAGAAGAAGAAGCTTTGGGTGAAGCACCAAGAGAGAGAGAAAAAACAACAACATATAATGCTTGAGAGTTCTTCATAAGAAGCATTTGAATGCAGGACAGCTTTGCCTAAACACATAAAAGCACAAACTAATATTTGCAAATTAGGAGAAAAAATTGCAAAATATTAGGCAGAATAAGTGTCACCTTTTGAGAATTGGTTTAAGAACCCTTAAATTGTCCTCAAAAAGACTTTCTGTTGTTTCTATAAACAATCATTAAACAATAAGAGCTCATTTCTGTCATTTTGGGAGAACATTTTGGTTATTTGAGCTTGAGTTTGTTGTTGCAGCTAATTAAAATGAGGAACAGACTAAATATTCTGTGTTGGGGGTTGTGTCTCAGTTACTCCAGATGTGTTTGTCCCCATTGAGATGAGTGTATGGCCCTTTATATGTCTATGACATTACCTGATCCAATCCAAATCATTTGGATTTGTCAAATGACAGTGTTGATATCTGTGCTCTTCTGTTTTCTTCCAGAGTGGCATGGCTTTAACGTATGATCCCACAGTGGTGCAGAATGGGTAGGTGATCCATTTTGTTGTAAAATGCTAAAACCCTTTAATTTCTAGAATTTTGCCGTCACTTTTAGGGCTACACGGTGGTGAGCGCCCTCGTCTCACGGAGAGGGTTTAAATCCCAACTGAGGTTGCACGTACTCCATGTGCATATGTGGGTTTTCTTCGTCCAAAGTCCAAAACATCTTTCACAGTTTATCTGGTGACTCTAAATTGCCCCGCCAAGACTGGCGACCTGTTTGGGGGTTGTACCCTGCTTTTGTCCAACAGTATTTGGGATAGGCTCCAGCAGCTCTGTTACCCTGAAAGGATTAAGTAGGTTTGATGGATGGATGGATGGATGGATTGATGGATGGATGGATGGATCAATGGATGGATGCATGGATGGATGGATGGATCAATGAATGGATGGATGGATTGATGGATGGAAGGATAGATGGAGGGATGCATGGATAGATGGATCAATGAGTGGATGGATTGATGGATGGATCAATGGATGGATGGATAGATGGATGGATGGATGGATGCATGGATGGATGGAGGGATTCATGGATGGATGGATGGAGGATCAATGCGTGAATGGTTGGATGCATGAATGGAACAATGGTGGGATGCATGGATGAATGGCTGGATCAGTGAATGGATGGACGGATAGATGGATAAATGATTGGATTGATCAATGAATGGATGATGGAGGGAGGGATGCATGGATGGATAGATCAATGATTGGATGGATGGATGGATCAATGAACGGATGGATGGATGGATCAATGATTGGATGGATGGATGCAGTGATTTTTTTGGAGCTTAACCTGCAGAACTAGTGCAAACTACATTTTGAAAAAGTTGCACCCATGAATGCGGCGTGCCAACTGTTATCACTGACATGCACATATCTCCATGGACGTTAATGCGATTTCACATCCAAGAATCAACACAACCACATTTGATGTGTATCTTTTGCTCACTGATAGAGTTTGACATTCTTTATACTCAAAACTGTCAAACAAGTTGGTTTTGATCGGCTGCTGGGGGGAGGTGTGTTGCTGCAGAGACACCATCTGATTTCATTCAGCCACGACTGTCTGCGATGTTCTCAAGGTGAATGCAGACACTAGAGAGTCATCCTCGTGGCTTTTCTTGCATGATAAAATTTCTTCTCTAGGACATGTTCCTTTCTCGCTTTGTTGTCTTTTTTTCCCATTTTTTGGACTCGGTTACCATCATTTCTTCAGCTGTGTTCTGCACATTTGCGCTCCTCATCACATGTTAAAAGTCAGTTCCTGTTTAGTTCCTGATTCGTGCTCAAACACACATTTTTTTTTTTTTTTTTTTTGCCTCTGCACATTTCAAATCATCTCCTGTCATCCTTTGTTTTCAAGCATCTGCTTTAGCTTCAGTCCTCCCTGGTGTATTTTTGTGTTGCTGCGTGCATAAATGCATGCT
Source organism: Oryzias melastigma (assembly GCF_002922805.2). Lineage (NCBI taxonomy): Eukaryota > Metazoa > Chordata > Actinopteri > Beloniformes > Adrianichthyidae > Oryzias > Oryzias melastigma. The sequence continues at coordinate 13,325,222 of NC_050527.1, forward strand.
CACACGCGAGCATCTGTGCGCTCGCGGTGTTTAAGCACTCTCTGACCTCTCTTCCGAGGTCACTCCAGCTCCTTCCGGCACAGCGCTAAATGACTATGAAATGCTAATTCAGCTAATTAGAGAGACGACAAGCAGCGAGGGAAGAGGGTTTGCATAAAAATGGAGGTCTGAACGGGGTCAATAGCAGGGCAAAGGCAAACTGAAAGTCAGTCCAAGGAGATGAGATGGGTTTGTATCAGTTACAGTTAGTCTAGAGTTCAACACCAGTCTGATATCATCAGAAACTTGTGCTTTTATTGGGCAGAATTCTTTGGCCCTAACACCTTCCATCTCTTTTACGAAGAAGATAAAGCATTCTCTTCTATTGTCACATTTTTCTCAAGACTTTTACTCATCAAACTCCTCTACAAAGAATTTTCTGTGCTGTAAAGCCACTGAGGTCAGCACTAAATCATCCTCCAAATCTTTATCCGCACCCCTGACAGACTGCTCAGATCACAGCAGAGGTTATCTTCAATGCCGCAGTAATGTTTTGCTCACAATTACATGTTTAGTACATTGTTTAAATGGCAGTGCTGGAGTCACCATTGACAGCTTGCTGCTCAGGGTTAATAGCCTCCATCAATAACCTTGGATCTGTCCTCCGCTCGCTACTTCTCCCTCTCTCAATGCACATCAAACTAATGAAAAATACAATACACACAATCAGGGAACACTATCGAACAGCCCTGTTGCTTTCCCTCATCTGTATTCATCAGTGACAGTACTACAGTATCTCTAATGCAAGTCATATATTAATTATACCCTCAAAAAGATGGATCTATACCACTCCATTATAAATAGGAGTGAGTTTTTTCCCTCCAATTTCTGCATCAATACTTTTATAAAGGCAGTCTTTACTTCAGCTGAGATCATCCTTTCAACTTGACATTTTTTAAATACATTTAACAAACACAAATAATTTTGGGTTGTTCAGCTTTATTTTCATCTGCTTGAGCATTAACTATAGCTAAATGTGTATCCTTCAGAATAAAAGCACATTTACAAGGCAATCCGTTTTGGGGAATGGATTGCAAAGCTACAGATGTTCGATACCCAGAAGCTTTCTTATCTATGCGGTTAGGACATTTCTGAAAACAATCAGCAAATGATATGGATTCCCTAAAGTGTGATGCATTACTAAAACAGGCTTGCAGGTTTCTACAACTAAGACAAAGTATTTAGGCCATCATTGTATTTATTATTATGAGAATAAAGTCGAAGAATTATGAGGAAAAAAGTCATAATTTTACAAGAGTAAATTTGAAATATCATGAGAAAAAATCTTAATTTTACAAGTTGTAAAATTATGAGAAAAAAGTCTTACATTTATTTGCACAAATACAGCCATGAAATTATTAAGGGAAAAATCATAATTTTAGGAGAGTAAAGTTGTATTATTATGAGGAAAAAGTCTTATTTTTATGAAAATAAAGTTGTAAAACATATGAGGAAAATAATGGTAATTTTACAAGAATAAAGTTGTACATTTATAAGAATCAAGTTGTAATTTTATGGGACTAAAAATATAGAATTATGTGAAAAAAAAGTCTTACTTTTACAGGATCAAAGTTTCAATATGATAAAAAAGTTTTACCTCACAGGAATAAAGTCTTTAAATTATAAGTAAAAATAATCTTAATTTTATGAGAACAAAGTTTTAACATTATCGTTAAAAAGTTGTAATTTTACAAAAAATTAATTTGTAAAACTATGAGAAAAGTAATGATAATATTAATAGAAAATAGTTATAAAATTATGAGAAAAAGTTGTAATTTTACAAGAATAAAGTTTCAACATAATGAGAAAAATAGTTGTAATTTTTACAAGTATAAAGTTGTGAAACATGAGAAAAAATTCATAATTTTAAAAGAATAAAGTTGTAATATTATGAGAAAAAAGTCTTACTTTTACAGGAATAAAGTAATTAAATTATAAGGAAAATAATCTTAATTTTACGTGAACAAAGTTGCAATGAAAAAAAAGTCATAATTTTACAAAAATAAAGTTGTAAAACTATGAGGAAAATAGTTGTTCTCCTAGAATAAAGTTGAAAAATGATTAGAAAAAATGCATCTAAGATAAAGTTAGAGCAGAAAGTCTACAGTAAATTCTACAAGAATAAACTTATTGAATTATGCGAAAAAAGAATTTTACGTTAAAGTTATAACTTCATAAAACTTTTTACAAAGGTATAACCTCAAATTACAAATTGAGAATATATATGAGATTAGATTCATAAATCTTTGAGACAGTTCACTGAGAAAATAGAGACTAAAACAACAACAAACAAACAACCAATACAGTGTTTTAGTGACAAATAGTGCATTGTAAGCGGCTACTTCAGCATTGGATTCACAAATAAGAAAATACAAAGTCTTTTAGTGAGTCAGCATTGTTTTATCACAAGGATTAAAGACATTAAAAAGAATTTGAAGAAGATTCTTGATTCCCAAGAAGTTTATTTCTGTTATGCTGTTGACAGTAAAGTCTCAGAGGTCCAAATGTATTATGGCACATTGATTCCTATAATTATCTAGAATAGAAAAGAAATACTTTATTCATCCCAAGCTGGGAAGCTGGGAACTAAACCCTCATGACATCGGCATAAATTCATAAAAATAAATAAAAAGATTTAAGCGGCACATCATGTGGATGAAGGCTAACAAACATTCGTTTTTTAAAAATAATGTATTTTTTCTTATAAAATGACTTTTTTACTCATAATTTTGCAACTTTATCCTCATATAATATAATAATTTTATTTCATGGTGGCTCTCATGTATTAGTTTTTTTAAAATGTCTTCATCATTTGAAAAAATACACTTTCTTCATACATCATTAAAAGGGTGACACAGCACTGATAAATACTATGCATTTTGATTCCATCACATTCTTTCCAGTGTATTTTATAGGTATTGTCACTACATACTCACCTAACATAGAAGATGAAATCAACCCATCACATGAATAGTGTGTGAAAGTGCTTCAGATGAGTAAGATTGCTCCTTTCTCTCCACAGAGGTCAGTGATGTCATTTGGAAAATGAAAGGATAGTGTTGGAGCTCCATTGTTACAGCCTCTTCTGTTCTTTTGTTGTGTCCACAGAGATTTAAATGAGGACAAAAAGTAGCAGTAGTATAGTTTGGACAGAAATATACAAATCTGGGTCTCACTCAGTCAGATTAAGGGTGTGATTAAGGACACGATACGTATCGCGATGCACATTATGTATCACAATGTATCCCAAGACTATACCAGAACTATTTTTAACTTTTTTTAAGCTGAAGCTCAGTGTAAGACCCACCAAACACCTGGATTGCTTCACATAATTAATAACATATCATCTCGTCAGCATTTTAATTCAATACAAGTATCATCACATGAAATATTGCGATATATCGCTGAATCGATTTTTTGGGAGAAGTTCTTTTACTTTTGAAATTAGGGGCTGCTGGAGTTTTTCCAAAGGTTTGATTTTCTTTGAAATTCTTTATTGTGTACAATAAACAAATATGTTTATTGGATAGTGTCCACCAAAAAACATAACATATTTATTCAGTCTCAAAAATACAAGAAATTTAAAGTGTTCTGCAAAGGAACCTGTCTACTTAAGCTTTACCGCTTGACTCACCGATTAAAGAAATCTTTGATTTGTTGTAAGTGGCGTGTTACATAACCCTGGCTGCGTTAGAAATAGATGCAGAAGGGTCTCTCCTGCTGTATCTCTTTGCCTCCCCTTCCTCGCTCCATTATTCAGTCAACAGACACTTTGGGATCGATCGGGCACAGCAACAGGGTCTGGCGGATGAAACATGTCCTCTCTAGGTACACAATGATAAATAAAGCACTTCGAGCTACAGCGTCCTACTGCAGCAGGGTTGTGGGGGTGAAATGAAAAAAAAAAGAGAGAAAGAGATGGAGCAAAAGCAGAAGGGCAAACAGAAGCACAGGCAGAGAAATAAGTAGAGTTTAAAATGTGGATGTTGCAAAAAAACTCTGCTTTCTCTAAATGCGTAGGTGGAAACATAAAGTGCAATATTGAAATATTTCACCCACTCGTACATTAAAGTAATAATGCGTGATTATACTCAGCTGGCTGCTTTGTAAACTAATGCTGTCAAAATGCAGCATTAAATCACATTCCAAGATGTGTTTGATGGTTTAAAATGATATATAGATTGTTTCCATGGCAAACCATTACGCCTAATCAGTTTCTTTTAGCGTCGACTTGACATTTACTGCTCATTTTGAAACAAAAAGACGCACTTTTGCATACGCTTACATCAATGAAAAGCTAAACCTGACCTGAGATCCACCTGTGTATTCACGCATCGTGTCTTCGCTCCACAGGTTCTACTCCTCACCATATAGCATCTCCACCAATCGGATGATTGCTCAAACATCAATCACGCCCTTCATTGCCGCCTCTCCCGTTTCCACATATCAGGTAAGTGAACCCTCACAGAAGAGTTAGGAGCTTTGGCATGTAGCGGCACATTCCTTAAGTATCCTTGTTACTTGTTGGAACAAACCATCCAGATTTATTGAATCGGATATAAAAGCAGACAAGTCTCTGTTGAACTAAAATAAAACAAACTTGATGAGATTAAAGGCTTTTCACATATTAGTCACCATTTAAGAAACTAAAGTGAATCTTTAACCTTGATATTTATTTATTATAAATTATTAAACCTTATAATAAAAGTAATATTTTTAAAATATTACTTTTTAGAATTTCTGTAACACATAAAAGATATTAAGTTGTGTTGATAGTGGTCCCAAATCCCCAGGCAAAAAAACAAAAAACAGCAAACAAAAATAAAAAACCTCAGCCTACATGTTTTCTGTTTTATATATAATCTAATTCTAAAGGAAGTTTTAATTTGAAAAACTGCTGGATTCTCTGCACCACATCCGACTAAGGGTGTTTAGAAAATATCAATTCAGTAAAATATCACAATACTTTATTTGGCGATACTTTTACTGATTTAAAATACTGCCAAAGCAATAATTAAATAATTATTTAAAAGCAAACATGTAGTTCAGTCTTACTTTTGTTTTCCACTTAAATATTTTCTAAATTACCAAACAAGAAAAATACCATAAACGTGTTTATGAGATACAGTTGCTTAATGCTCTGATCATTAAATAACACGTATTTTATCATATCATGACATGTGTATCGCGATACGCATCGTATTGCCGGACTCTTGCCATTACTCACCTCTACATCCCACTCATTCTTCCCGCGTGTCAAGTTGCTCAGTCACATGTCTAAAATATAATATCCTACTTCCTTAAAGTGGCTGAGCTGACCACTAAATCAAAACCATTGAGTTTGCAAAGCTAACAAATATCTAACGTATTCACAGACAAGAGAATGCAAGGAAATAGAAGATATATTAACTTTAAAAAGGAAATCTGCATTTAGCAGACAAAACCAGGAGTCTTTACTTGAAAATTGATTTATTGTGACAGTTGTTCCGACACAGCACAACAATAATAATGCATGCTTGTATCTATTGTTACAAAGATACTGCTAATTGGACGTTACTGTATGAAAAAAAAGTTTATATATATATATATATATATATATATATATATATATATATATATATATATATATACTATATATATATCAAAAAAATTAGAAGAGACTAAAGTTAGCATCCGATTTTTTACCCTCCAATTTGACAGATGTGATCTAGAGAAAATCTAGATTATATTTCAACGGTTTCTACATGACATCTAGTGTACAAGTAAAGAGTAAAGCAGCTTCAGATATTTTACAGATGAAGATAAACATCAAAAGTCCCAAACCTCAGGAGGCCGACCGGTGCGCATACCCAAATTCGCTAAAGGTTCCGCGTCCAGTACCGTGTCCTGAGGGTTAGGGACCCCTGATTTAATGGGAACAGCCTGCACATCAAAAAACGATAAGTTGGGGACACCCAAAACGTTGAAAAGGGGAGGAGGGACCGTACGCCCAAATATAAGGAGTTGGGAGTGAGATTGTGCAGGATAATTGGTGGTCCAGTTGAACACAGTGAGTTTAGGTTTTATGTCTTTCAGTGAGAGTTCTAGAACAAAGAAAAGTTAAGAATGACAGCCATATCATCTTGAGCCAAGTCAAAGCTGGGCGAGGATGTTAGAAATATCATAAATTTATATGGTTTATCTGCTGCAGCTTTGATCCCAGTTTTTTTTTTTTTCTCTCACTTGAAGTAAATTTTTGATGATTGTTTTTTCTCTTTTTGTGTTGTTGTTTTAGCCAGAAGAAGCCAACGGTTATTATTCATCAAGAAAAGACCAAAAAGTGACATATTCTGCATTCATGACATTTTTCACATCAAGTTATCATAAAATACAGGCTTTTGTCCAAACATTCTCCACATTGATCTCTCACTTCAAAGCTCTTCTCCCTCACGTCTCTTATCTAAGAGCTCCACTGAACCGTGTCATGTCAGACCTGGCTGGAGATGCAGCTGGTGTTTCTCTGTGCGCTTGAGTCTGTTCTTTATCCCCAGTTTGTCAAACAAACATCTTAAAGCAGGCGCAAGCTTCTACCAACAGACTTCGGTTAACACGAAAACCTGCCGTCGATGGTAGGCACTTGAAAAGACACACATCCCACAACGCACGGTTCAGTCATCCCGCTCTCTGAAATGAATGAATTCCAACCTGTACCGCCCATGAGCAAACACACCCATGTACATTCTGATGCCATGCACTCCCATACTTTGTGATATCTTACAAAGTGGTGCTCAGGTTCTTTATGTTTTGATGGAATAATGAGGCGCTGAGTGAGATGAAAGTTGCGATGTGTCTCTGAAAGCTTTGATGATGTAACCCTCACAATAGAGCAGTAACTGTTACACTGTTTTGTTCTCCGTGCTCCGTGTAACCTTTCCTAATTACAACATAACATGCTGTAAAGTGAGCTCAGAGTTACTGATGAGATATTGTTTAAGACGCGCTGCTGCAGGGGCTGAGCCTCTGAAATGAGCTGGTAAAGTCCTCCGCTAATGATTCATTTTCTTTCTTCTCTCTTTCCTTTTGCTCATTTTCACTCCCTCCCTGTCATTCTGCATTCCAATTCTTCATCTTGACGCTTTTTGCTCTCCCAAATTCTATATCCATTTATAACAATCCCCTTTGAACTCCTTTTTCATCTCATCCTTTACTGACCTCCCCTCTGCGTCCTTCTCCTCATCCCCATCCCCTTCTTAATTAATTACTTTATTTTTCATGTCCTTCATTTTTTTCCTGCTCTCCATCCTTCCTCTTTCTATTTCCTTCATCATATCTGATCTTTTTGTCATCACCTCTGGCCTTTTCTTCTCCTCTTTTCTCTTTGCTTAGGTTCAAAGTACATCTTGGATGCCACATCAACAGTATGTTATGCAACCTACAGTAAGTTTTGAAACAGATTTTCAGCTTTTGTGTGTTTGTGTGTTACTGTGTGCGTTCGTCATGTGTTACCACGACCAAGTTTACTCCGTTTCCTTGTCATAGATGGACCCTACGTGTGATGTCTTTTTGTCATGTCTTTTTTGGTTTTAACTCCTGCATTTTTCATAGTATAAGGTAGGTTACACCTGATTATATGGCACACCGTCGATAAAATACCGAACTATGCTGAGAGTCACAGATAAGTCTGTCACTCAGACAAACTTTATTGCTCACAGTAACTCTAGGCTTGTGTCCACATTTCTTCACTACTTTTCTCCCTATTTCTCCCTATTCTATTTACAATTTTTTTGGATGTCCAAATGTACATTTCCAAAATCCAGTGCCCCAGAAACTTCCCAAAAGTCTCTGCAAAAAACAAGTGTGGATTGATGCTCACCAGTGCAGTGAATTGAATGCATTGAATTTAAACAATTTTTCATGTGTTTTTAATAAACCATCCAAGTTTTCATTATGGGAACACTGGACTTATAAAATTCTTTGTAAAATGTTCATATCTTTTATGCTTTTACTTTGGGAAATCTATAACGACATATTTTCCTTTTACAGAAAAAAAAGAATGTGGTGTTCAAATTGCACGTAAAATCCAGGGCACTACATAGTCACGCACTATGTCGTTTTTGTAAGAATTTTTGTAGGAATTCTAATACAGACTAAAAGTCGTTTGTGACACACTACACGCTAGCCACTAGAATCGCTACTAAATTCACTAAATGCACTATTCACGTGGTATATTTACATGTTTGCAACACACAAAAGGGAAACTGATATCACTCAAGCAAAAGTTACAATGACTACGCTAACTACTAATCGTGTTAGTAACTCGTAAAAGAGACACAGTCTGACATCGCTACACGTTAGCCGCATTAGCATATTCACAATACCGATAATTTCCAACTTTGTGTTTGCCACACTAAAAAAACAGACTGATACTAAAACAAACGTTACCATGACTAAGTCTGACTAACCGACTAAACAACATGAAAAAAACAGACTAACGTTGTTAGACTATTACATACAAACATTACTGTGACTATGCTAACTCCCAACCATATTAGGAACGCAGTCTGACACGGCTACACATTAGCCACATTAGCGTATACACAGTAACACCTAACCAAGCATTTTGACAGAGCTCTGTGAACCTCTCAAAATCGCTTCAACGTCAGTTAGCAACCATAATTAGGGCAAATCTGAATTGTTTCCCTACCGCTACGGTTCTCAGTACCCGTGCATTTAGCCCTCCAAGAGGAAAGATGTGACAAAAAATAGTGTCTTCAAATTCTGACGTTACTACCGCTCGACAACGTCATGAATAGTTGCTAGTACTTTAGCATGTAGCTGTTAGCCCTCGGAATACAGAACATTGGTTTTATAACTTTAAAATGTCATGCGAAAAAAATACAATAATTATAATAACTTACTAACATTCAAAGGTAAACTTCTGTGCTTCAGACCACACCTCGTGAAGAAATCTGATTCTCCTCCGCGGTACAAAGGCGACACAGATCACCCTACTGCCAGAAGGATACCGCTACAACTAATTCTCAAAGAACACATTTGAACACCACTAGCTTCACATGCTCCTACAATAGGAGCAATAGGGAGTGGCCAGAGGGGTAGGGAAGCAATTCGGATTCTGCCTAAATCAATATATGACACTCTGGATAATAAGGCGCAGTGTTGTTCTTTTGAAAAAAAAATTAAAGTTTTTAAGTGTGCCTTATAGTGCACTTAAACATGCAATTTAAAAAAAATTATATTCAAACTGTCTAAAAAAACTTTAGAATTGATTCCCCTACTCTTTACCGCCACAACACACCTATTGATTAGGAGATCAATAACTGTACAAAATAAAGGTTCAGAAAGTAAAGAAAAATCAACCAACCAGGTCACAAGAGTCTGCCTTGTGACCTTATTTATCGGCAAGATGTAACAGCTAGCATGTTTCCCCGTTTGTTAAATTATGTAATCTTGGTCAATCAATCTTGCACCAATCTGTCATCTGGACTGCAGGGGAAAGATAAAGTAGCTGGGGAAAAAACCCACACAGGTTCTGAGAGAACATTTGAAATGAATGCTGACTCTTGCTGATTGTGTTTACCATCCCAACACAGTGATAGCTTGATTAAGACAAATGTGCACAGTGCTTTAATTCATTGCCAGAGAGTGGTACAGGTGCATAAAAAGGCTCTTGGATGAGCTTTGTAAAGCTGACACCTACAACAAAAGATTGCTCCCTGCTGGAATGAAGAAAAACTGCATAAACAAAAAATAAATAAATGAAAAAATGTGAGAATGATTGTATTATTGCACACGAATTAGCTCTGTTTGTCAATCAGTTCAAGTAAAATCATTGTTAGGGTTTTTGGATTACAAACAATATCTCGCAGTCTTTGGACAGACACTGCACCACAGGGCCAGAGAGCTGCAAACACAAACACACTTTCCTTTCATTGCAAAGTTCGACACACAGATGCATCAGAATACACCCACATTTGCAGAATATTTACATGCTAGCTCACATGTTGATATACTGAATAAGAGTAGATGTGCTGTCAATAAACATTTAAATAAAATATTCTGTCTTTGGTTGTTCTGCACTTGCATAACCTTGATGTAACCCTCAAGCTATTTACCTCCTCTTACACAGAAACCTTTTACTCCACAACTGAATTAGTATATTTTTTTACTTTTTTTTTTTTTGTCAGTGCAATGCGAAGCTTCAACTGGGAGTCTCTCTTACCGTATATTACTTCTTCAGCAGTCTGGAAAAAGGACAGAGTACGAAATTTAATTAGAAGAATGAATGGAGCAAAATGTCCTCTCTGGCCTCACCTCAGGAGTTGACTTCTCTTCAGTGCAACAGGGCCAGTGGATTTGAAAATTGCCACAACGGATTCGAGTTACAGTCACCTTGAAAGCTGGGAATGAAAATAACTTTTAGTTGTATAGGTGCAGGAAATTGGACCCACGTCCGGGGAAGCGGGGGAGACCCCAAAAGCTTACTAAAAAGATTAGCGGACGAATGAAAAACCACCAGGTCTGGGTGAAAGGAAAAATATGGCAACAAGCACATTTTTATCAGAAAATGAAACATTTGCTGAGGTTCATGTATAAGCTATTTTAGATATGTTACAGTGGGAGAACTGAGGAGTGATGAAAGGGAACTTAACTAAAAAAAAGTTTTCTAGCTCAACAGGTTTAGTGAATTTTACCTGCATTAAATTCAATCATATTTCTCACATAAACAAGCTATTTTTACAGGTTAAGTCAGGGGTCTGCAACCTTTACTACTCGAAGAGCCATTTCTTCTAGTCTCTCACTGACCAACAACGAGTCCCAGCTCAGTGATGACAGAAATAACTTCATGTTTTTGTGGCCATTAAGCCACTTCATTTATAAAATTTAGTTTTTTACTATAATTGATTTTTTAAATGCACTGTAAAAAGTAAAACATTGGATCAATTTACAAAGGTTCTGTAATTTATTAGATTAAATGATTCGTTTTCATCAAATTACATTTTGGAGTTGAGTTAACTATCAACCCAACATTGTATTTTGATGGAAACTAAAAAACAACAAGAGCAACAAATTACAGAACTTTTGTTAATTGATTCATTTCACTTTTTACTATGTGTTAAATAACAATATTTACTTCTTTTTTAGCCAGAAGCTGATGCAAGCTCCTATCAAAATAAAATACATCCTGTGTCAAATCAGATCCTCCTGCTGCAGCAGATTTACACAATTTAAAAATGTAAAGAAGTCAAACATGAAACTTTTTTATCATCATGACTTTGGTCTGTCTTCATCCTTAATCTCCTAAAAAAAAATGAGAAAACAAATATGTAGAATCCAGATTTTTTTAAATTTACACATGTACATGCAGTTCTATGCTTTATGAAATGTGTGCTTCTAAACAGCAAATAGACACTGTTGTGCGACATAGATCAGAACATTTATTGACATAACCTAATATTTATTCATTTTGTTAGAATTCTTTAACCCAGGAGAACATAAGAGGTAACATTTGGGTCTTGTTTTTCCTTTTTTAGTTACATGTTTTGTTTTATTCATTTTTTTCCTTCTTTTTCTTTGTTATTTTGTTTGTGTTTTTCTTTTTTTTTTGCCTGTTATTGGTTCAACCTAAAATAATCAAATAAAAATCTAATTTAATTCAATTATTATCCTTATTTTTGAAAGCTTGTTGTTTCTTGGGTTCTGCAGGGCTGCAAGTGGCTCCGGACATTCAGGGTTAAAGTTCGTAAAACAAAGCAGTTACCTGAAAATGCCATAGCTGCAATGATAACATTTGTTTATTAATTTTATAGAACGTGACAAATCAATTTAATGTCTTTCATATGAAGTTAGTTTAGTTATGAGGTTTAACCACTTGTGAAACTTGCTAAACTGCCATTTCTGCTATAAGAAGCTGTATGATTTAACCAAATATACACAGAGAAAAGTCTAACAAATTGTGTCTAACATGTCAGTTTATCATGTTGGGAACGTTGTCATCCATTCCCAAAATTCTTCCTCTTTATTTTACAAATCTTAACTGCATTCTACTGCCGTGTCTAATTTAAAGTTTAGTCTGTGAGAGAGGATAATTACCCATCTGTAAATATATTTCCCAACTAATGTCCCCTCTCATTATTTGGCAGGCCACTTGAATTGACAGCATAAAGACTTAAGACAGACAGAAGAGGGAGGAAAAAGCTAAAAGAAAGAGGTAGACTTGACAGAGTGGGGGACAAAGAGAAAAAGGAAACCGTGTTACAAACGCTAAATTAAGAGCAACAATGAGAAAGCAGCTGTTCCTGCTGCATGCTTTTTGCTCTCCAACCTTGTCTTTGTGCAGGCAAAATCCTCATCAGAGAACAAAGTGGAGACTTGTCATTGTCTTTCCAGGATACAGAGGAGCTGGGAAAATGAAAACTGCATTAAGCAGAGAGGCTGTGAGCGTCAGAGAGGGTGTAAGAAAACAGCAGTCATACATATATTCTGTTTTTACATCTAATTTAGTACATTCAAATCCTTTTCATAATAAATCAAAAATCTCAATGGAAGAAATTAACTCCTTAATGCCTATTGTCATAAATATGCAACAAACTAAATTAGCTTTAAAATTACCTAAATATAGCATTAACTTAAAAGCAAAAACATAAGTAAATATCGTTTTTCAAAGTCTGAAATAAATTCAGGTCTTAAGGGGTTAAGACATCATCCCAACCACGCACTGCAATTTTACTCAGCTCACTGAAAAGAACAAAGAATTTCTGATCTCAATTAGTTAAATTTCATCTAGAAATATATTTTAAATGTTAAAATAACGACAAACATGTTTTATTTAGTTTGCTGTTTGTACAAACCTGTAATCTTTGCATGCACATCTGCAGATGCAACTGTTCTAAAACTCATATTTTATTGTTGCTTTTTTATTTTTGTGAATATCAAAATTCTAAAATTTTAAATAATTTTAACTTAATTGTTTAACATCTTTGATCAAAAATAACTACTACAAAATTCAGATTCTTTTAACGCCTGGACACGATAATATCAATAACATTATTTTTTGACCTTTAACTAAATATCTGTCATATTTAATAATGTAAAATTGATGCCAGACTTTGTCTGTAGTTTTGAACTGACATAATTAAAACCATCTGAGCATTCAGGTTGTCAGTTTCAGTTGTTTTAGATAAAACTAAGGAAGAATCAGGCATAAGTAGAGGAGACACACAAAAGAGTGAGTCAGTTCAAAGTGAAGCTGTTTTGTGTTTTTCTGCCTTCAAGAAAATAAAAATTAACGTCCGTCTTCTTTGTGCATTCATCTATTATCCTGGGAACACATTCTGATCACTTTAACACATGCTGTACAATGTATAATTACACTCATCACACTCGGACACACAGTGTCCGCACGAGGCGCACGCAGAGATAACCAATTTAACACTGTAAGCAATAAATCAGAGCGGACAGTTAGTCATTACGGGTTCCTTTTTTCTTTAGGCTGATTTCTTCTGGATGAAGTCCTGCTGTGAGACTGCATGGGAAAAGATAGGAGATGAAAACTGAGTTCTCATTAGAGGGATTGGGGTATTGTTTGGATAGAAGGAAGCTTGAGCAGGAGAATGGTAAATTTACCTGACTTGAGGCTTTGAAGGGATTTCTGGGCAGATGTATGAAAGCGTTTTTTTTTTCTTTTCATGTAAATGTCTGGAATGCAGCTGTCAAGGCTCCTGTTGTAGAGAACAGTGTTTGCAAAGCTTTCTGAGAGCTGCTCAGTTGCATCCCACTGCAAGGACAGAAGTCTGTGAACCCTCTGCTGCTGTTAACTGCTCTGAAGTGTTTTAGTTGTGCTCCTGTGGAGCTGTCAGGCGTGATGATCTTTTCTGGGAAGCGTTGTTTGCTTGTTTTGCCACCTTGTAAACCCCGACACTGCAGGGTTATACCTAAAATGCCACACTTAAACCACCGTGTTCCTCCAAACGTTCTGTCTTTGTGTGAAGGTGCTGACTGCAACATCCACTGATGCTGTCTGTGTTCATAGGAGGTGCAGTTAAGCAGCTATCACAGCGCACATCTACAGGGATGTTGTCAGCCATGTCAGTACACACCGTAAGGAGTCTCCTGTTAAATCTGCACAGAGCTGCCGGGCTTGTAGCAGAGTAGTGCTGGAAAAAGGACAGCTTAGAGCATCAATGTGTTCAAAGCCCTTTACAGTGGAGGAGCTTTACAGTAGAAGCCTCTTTCCTGCATTTTCAAGTATGTTCTGCAAGGTGTGCAAGCTAAGGGCTTCAATAAGGGCAAATCACAGCAACAAATCACTTTGTTGAATATAACATTCAATTTAAAAAAGAAATACAAAAATTAATAAAAAGCAATTTTACATTTAAGCAACCAAAATAAAATTCCAGAATCCTAAAATGTAAAAGAAAAAAATATTAATTCTGAAAATAAAGAAATAAAATAAAAAGAAAATGTCCAGAATGACCTACCTTGCTTCTTTTTTGTTCTCTTTTGATAACGACAGCTACTAACACATAATCATGAGATAATACTTGTTGTTGTGTCGTAATAGTGAGATAGTAGATGTTGCTTTCACAAGATAATACTAGGGCCGGAAATCAATTAAAAAAAATTAAAAAAGGAATCACAAGTCTGGAAAAACATTAATCACGGTTAATCACAATAATTATTTTATTTTTAGTTACAACATTTGCCAGCCACTTATTATCTGCAAATAATCCCAATATGAAATCACACGCAAAATTGTACATTTAGAATGCTTTTTTAACTCTCTGGAACCTAAAACTCTCAACCTATGAATTTACCTCTGTAGTTTGAATTTGAAAGACTACCTGCTTATTTTGTATCATTTTAATCAGAACAACCTCTCCTATGTGACACCACCTTTATTTTGTGATTTTTCCATGTTGTATTCACACACTAGACATAAAATCATACAGAAACAGAAAATTCTGTCTGGAAAAATTGGATTAATTTTGCTGTGGAAACCCCAAAAATGTTTAACAAACTTTTTTTACGGCATAAAATGAAAGTTTTAGGTGTGATTTTATCAAAACAACAAGAATAAAATGTGTCAACAAACCAATCAACATGTTTTGAATGAAGACACAAACATCCAGGCTAAAGTCACAGATTCCTTTGGGCCACATATAGAACAGTCTCTGTTGATAGAGGAACATCACAGCTCCATGATGTGATCTGTCTTATGAACTTCAGTACATGTGTGGATTCAGCTTCCAGGCAGCCCAAAAAATAAGGTTTTTTCTCCTAAGAGCATTGCTGTCCATTTGACATTTTTCCTGGAATCCTGTGTTTTTTTTTTTCATAAATTTTCTTTTTTGTGTTTATGAAAAATGCAGCTGACAAGGAACCCTATATATGGTGCATTTTGATAGTCTTCATGCAACCCTGACAGTGGCCAGTTTAATACAGTTTTAAAAGTAATTTAAGAAATTGTTAACGCACCAGAGGACTGCTGTCTCTGAACATTAAGACTGTTCATAAAAGAAACCGGAGGATTCACTTCGGTCCAGTTGCAGGGTTGAACTGTCCTAATAACGCCATAAAAAGGTTACTCTCTCATTTGCATTTGGATTTTCATGGTACTCTGTTTTATCCCCTCTCCCCTCCTGGCTCAGGGTGCTGTGATCACTCCAGCTGCAGCCATTGAGCCCAGTTTGTCCCTCCATCCCTCCAGTGTAATGACTCCCCTCACCCAGCAGATGAACCACCTCTCGTTGGGCCCCACAGGCACTGTAAGGCTTCCTCTTCGCCTCCTCTCTGTCATCTTGTATATTCCTGAACTAAAGACAGACTCAGAATTCCTCACTTTTTTTTCTGTCTGCTTAGTATTATGAATAATGGGCGGGGCTTGGGCTCCAGCCAAACAAATGATTGTAAAATGTCACAAGATATGCCTTTTCTTATTAGATCATTTCAGGATCGCGCAGTGACATAAATAGTAGAGATAGTTTTTTGTGTAATTAAAAAACCCTGCTTGATTGATGAAGTGGTTTCTGGGTAGTCTTCTTCAGTGGGACTTTTAATTCAAAAACTCTCAAGGTCGTCTGGCTTGTGCTGCACTAAAGCTGTCGTTGGCCCCGTCTCTGTCTCTGCAGTTCATGTCTGCCGCAGTGGCTCCTATGCAAGGCACCTACATTCCTCAGTACTCTGCAGTGCCTGCCTCTGCCATCACAGTGGATGTGAGAACAAAAGCAAGCATGACTTTAAAACTCATTTCACTCCCTCACAGATTAACACTACACTCCATATTCCTTCACATTGTTTTTTAAGATGTTGTCAAATAAAATGAACAACTTGTAGTTTTTTACTGTTTTTTAAATGAAAATGTCTTTAAATATTTCATACCTTTTATTGTTTTCTTATTAGGGTGTGGTGACAGACCCATCTTCACAGACCACTGCCCCCTCATCACAAGATGCCAGCGGGCAGCAGTCTTTATCAGTGGAGACTACAGTAGATCATGCTGCAGCCTACTCATACCAGCAGACTAAGTACGTTTTATTTCATAACATTAACAATGTATAAAATAAAAATTGTCATTTTAACTTAAAATAATAAAAGATCAGCAATTTTCGAAGGGTTTGGGAATTTAGGCTGTCTTAAAAGAGAGGCGGGCCACGCCAATTGTCGCACAAATTGTGTTCACTATGAATGCAGCATTAGACTTCAAGACATGGGAGAAAAAGTCTATCTACAGGTAACTGTAGCTCTCGTCAAAATATAAGATAGAAGAATAAAAATGATTACTTAAACATTTTTGATTGGAAATGGTAATTGTGGGATTTACAGGTGAAAAGAGGAACAATTGAATGTTACTGGAATATTTTCTTGTTTTGTTTAGATTTATATAATGTGAATTATTTGAGTTACTAGAAAAAGACATAAAGGGAAAGGCTTAAATAAGCTTTTGCTTCTGCTTATCCCCTTTTCAATTGAATTCTGTTGTGACTTTTCTTTTATAAAAGGTGATTGCATTGATTTTTTTGTCATTTTTCTGTAATATTTTACATGTTTGAAATAAATCAAATATAAAAAAAGTATGTCCAAATCCCTGACGGTGCATCCACGGATAAAAACATATATACTGTACAAGTAATGTGTGTACACTGACACACAAAAGATCTTTAGGAACACGGTGCTTACATGTGTTGATGTTAGTAACAAGCGCATTGATTTTAGTCTTGCTGGGTTCCTGTGACATTTTAAGTTGGACATCAGACTTCAGGACTGAACATAAACGCTACAACCGTTCCTGAGCACGGCTGTAACTGCAGCTACAGTCCCCCAGGAGATGGGTCAAATGCAGGAATACATTTCACCAACACTCAGTGGTCTGTGACAATAGTGGGACTTCAGAAGGAAATAGTGTTAATCATGTACTGAATTACTGTGTTTAGTAAGCCGTACTGAAAGTTTCATGTTTTCCCAGAGTTTTCATAGATTTAATGCTCTCTGGATAACCTTGTGGTAGTTACATTTGCACTTAGCAGTCATCCAGAGGCGGTCAATATTTGCCGCCTGCATTAGAAACACCAACACGTTTCATTTGTGTCTGTTTCCCCCTGTTCACTGATGTTTCTGTCTCCCTTAGGTAACAAGAGTGGAAGGAATCATTGCAACGTTGCCTTCTGAAGGACTGCATGATAGCCGTAGTGACAGAAAATCAAAATGACAGACGATAAAAATCACAGAGAGGATGCGGACAACAATGAAAGCCTCTGTGCAAAGGCAGCGAGCAAAAGACAAAGTCAAGAAAAGAAAACAAAAATCCTCTGAACTTGGTTGAAAAAGATAAAAAAAGAAAAGAAAAAAACAAGCGATTGTTGAACTTAAGGACCTCAACTTTGATTTGATCTTTTTTTTCACCTTGAGACTGGACTTTGGTTCAAAAGGAAAAAAGAGACTCAGAATTGAACCCACCACACAAAAAAAAACAAAACATTTGAATGTGCAGGAACATTTTCTGACTTTTTTTTACAGAAAACAAAAAGGAAGTGAAGTCTCGGAGTAAACAGGCTGTCTTCCTTTGATATTAAGCTACATTTATGTTCCTTTTTTTATCATTTGATTAGTTTTTTAGAATGTCAATGTTTGGTGAATCTTTATTGCCTTAATTTTCTCAAATTTTGGGGAAAAAAAAAAGTTTCCATTGCGTTGGATTTCTGAAAAACAAACCTAGTGGGAATGATTTAAGATGTTTTTAAAGTTTCCGAGAGCCTCTGAGATGAAATCTACAAAGCTATCTGTACAGGATTAAAAAAATAAAAATAAATACTATTTGTAGGATGTTGATTTTAAAGCTATATGGTGCAGGTCATATGAATATGAAAGCTCTGTAATGTGATTCATAAAGGAGGGTCAAGCCACTGCTCCAAGGAAAATGCAGTTTGAGATGATTGTGAGATAAAAAACGGTTTCTACACCATATTTGACTTTTTTGTTCCCTATTATTTTGTGTGGTTATTTTTTAAGTATTTGCTTTGCACGCTTGGCTTGTCTTTCTGATTAAAGAAGAAAATAAATATCGCCTTTGTCAAAAAGCTAATAAAAAAGTTTAACTTTCTAGATGTGAAGAAAGCAATAGTTTTAGTCAAACTGTTGACATGTTTCATGAGTTTTTTTGCTACGACCGTTGTCGTATTTGTTAGCTCCAATCCCGGACGAGACCCCAATTATGCACAAAGGTGCATAACATTTTTCTCAACTGCTGAGTTAACGCAGCCTGCAGGTGGAGTATTTTATACCAAAGATAAAGAAAAGTGGTAAAGATCTTCCTTTTTTTACATCTCTAAAGCTTGGGGTGTTTTGTTGCTCGACGTGCCGTTTGTGTGTGTGAAATGCTTCTTCAACGGACCAGAAAACGCAGTTGTCTGAACCAGACGGGTGATCAAATGTGATGATAATCCCCGAAAGAAAACGGGTCCACATCTCGGTGAAGATTGGTCTTAGCTTTTGCTCTTTTATGTTTGTATCGACCTTAATTTTGAAGTGTTCTTGACTGCTCTTAAATTAAGCAACTGAAGTAATGTGGCTGCCCTGAAAAACACCAGCCACCAAGAAAGGGCTTCTCTAAAACGAACCGTTTCAGCTCATATGTCTCTCCCCAGAAGATTTATTCTCTTCTTTTTTTTTTTTTTTTTGAGAATTGATTATAATGTATAAGCTGCTAATCACTTTTCACTTTGGGGGCACTGGTTGTCTTGAGATGAGTGTTTTTACATCTTCTTGTCTCAAAAATAAAACAGAAGACAGAAGAGAGAAAAAAACACTATAATAAATGTTGGTTTATGGGTCTTTCCATGTCGTCATGGATGAGAACATGCAGATAGAGAAACAATAGATCAACCAAAACAAAATGGGTTCAAATCTGTAGTAGGAAATAACTGGTTGGAGAGCAGAACAAGGAAACAACTAGTATTTATGATATTTCTTTTTGGTTTTTTTTACAAATGTGTAAAGGAAAATGCAAGTGAAAAATCTTTGATGATGCTATTTTTTTATTTGCTCAACAACATGCCCTCCATGTCATTGAAGTTGTGATTATGAGTGTCTTTAGAATCAGTGGATATTGCTGTAGCTTCAGATGTGTCTTTCTATTTTTTGTTTGTTTTTCTTTTTAGACAAAACTTTCAATAAAAAAAGAAATAAACAACAATCAGCTGGTCCATATATTAAACATTTCTGCAGTTACATTGGGTTACCACTAGAGGGCAGCATTGTCTATTGAGAGAGAAAAGAAGATTTTGAGGCTGATAAAATGGATTTCTAGTGAAAGAGGTTCCATAACACGAACAAACGTAACACATGGAATGCATTCAGATTGAAAAAAGAGTGTCTGCACTATTAAATGACTTGTTATCTCTGATATCAATCTAAAGAGACTGTTAATATGAACTTTATCAGCAATTATCAAATCATTAAATAATAGACATCTTTATAGAACATCAACCACAAGACATGTAGATAGTGGTTATGTTTACTATTTATTGAGAAGAGAGATGGAAGATAAGAATGTAATATTAAAACATGGCAGTGCATCACATGAACATGCATGAGTTTGTTTTCCAGTGGAGGGAAAAATGTTAACATTTACAAACAAACAAAAACATTATTAATTAGATCATTATACTTTACACCAGTCATTGAAATAACATTAAAATTTTATTAGAAATGATGCACTGTAACAAGTGAAACGTTAGATACATTTTATTTTATAAAAATTAAATGTTTAAGTTGAGTAGACCATCAACTCAAAATGAATTTTATATGAAAACTAATATTTTTAAATGCAACAGGTTGCAGAACTGTTACAGAACATTTCAATTTTTACAGTGGATGACATGAGGACACAATGCTATTGAAAAAGAATCAACGTTGTTTTGTCACCTTCAGTAAATTGTTTTATGTTCTACATATATTTTGCTACTAAGGATAATTTAGTAATTTTACAATATTAATGACTTTGTCAGCGTCTACATTTTGTCTCAGGTGTTACTTATTTTAAGGTAATATCACTTTATGGGTCATGCTTTTAATCTTGCACCATATATAATAATACCTCCTGGGCACATTTGAAAACAATACAACGGAACCCAAAAGCATTCGGCTCAATTTCTCACACAGCAAAATATGGTAAAACTGTTGGATCAGTTGTTCATGCTCCCGCCTTGACTGTTATGTGAGCATAAACGCACAGAAACGCATAGGTAGAACCTCAGTTTGAGATCATTTGTGAATTGAAGTAAGTGCAAACATCAATAAATGACATTAATTCACATGTGTGCCATTCAGACAGCCATTCCATCAAACAAAGCAGATACATTTGTGCCAGCTTCCCTGAGTTACAAAACAAGTTGTGTCATCTTTTTTTTTTCAAACTCCTGTTGGTTTCAAAGGTTCTAGAAGAAATAAGCAGAATTTGAATGCCCCCATTCCAGGATTTGACCTTTTTACTTTCCTGTTCACTTTCCTCATTTTACTCTCAGTTCTGCCTTAGTGCCAACAGTCCCTCTGACAACAAGGTGTCTGTGTGAATTCTGCTTCGCTGCCTCAAACGGGGAAAAGAGAACACGTTGGTTAGTACTTTATGCATCCGAAGGAGGCTGCAAAACCCAGAATTCCAGTGGTGTCCGGAGGTTCCTGACCTTCTCAGAAACACATGCGAACGACGATGATAGAAACAAGGACGACCGCTACGATGATGAGTGCTGCGAACAGGAAGATGAGGCCTGCAAAGACCGGGTCTGCAATCGGGAAGATGACTTTCACTTCAGAGGGGATCATGTTGGACATCCTCATCATGTACCCCAAACTCCAGCCAATGCTTGTGTTTCCAACCTACAGAAAGAGAAAATGAATCGTTTTGATATGAATTTGTGCTGCATTCCCACTAATACTTCAATTTGCATTTCCAAAGTTGCATAAGGAAAGCTCCAGGGCAAAGAATGAGTCACAGGCAAAGTACATCCCCACAGAAAACCTAGTGAGTCTCTTTTGTGACTCCCTGGTTGCCCCACACCCTGACAGCCCGGGGGCTCTCTGTGCGAGCACACAAAATCTCTTGTTGCGAAGTGGCGGTGTCTAAAGCTGCCTCAGAAACATCTTTGTTGTGCATCTGAAGGTCTGTTCAATTAGGAAACTGCAGCTGTAACATCGGGCTCGCCAAGAGCCGCTTCATCTTTTATTATTTAGGGGCTGCGAGTCACAGACAGGGAATCCCCTCTGTCTTCAGAGGACGCCTTTGTGACAGCAGACCATGCGTGCCTTCTAAAGCAAACTGGTCTGTCACACTCGTTCTCGGCCTTGGTCTGCAGCTTCACTCACGCCTGAAAAGTGCAAGTTTTATTTGAGCGTTTTTCTTATCTTTTTGGTTTTTACTTACTTGTCGCTGAAAATTAATATTTTTCCAATTGTCGTTGTTAAACTTGTATCCTTTCGCCAGCAGAGTGTGGACATAGTGAGCTCCAAAACAGTATGTCTTCAGGTGTTTTTCACCGATCCCCTTTTTTTGGGCTATTAGCTGTAAAAGAGAAAATGTTCATGTCATAAAGAAGTGAATGCAAACTTGATGTTAGAGAAATTAATTGTTTAATATTTTAGGGTTTATTTATCATGAATTTAATAAATACACATTTTTAAAGCATTATTTGAAAGTCCCAGTCTGATGAAAACATGCTTTTAGTGTTTTTAACTAGTTTTGCATTTCTAAGTATTTCTTTATTGAAATCATTGTGAATCAGGAGTGGACAAAAATTGCAGCATGAAAAATATTGCCTTCGATACATAGAAAATACTCTGTCTGGGCCAAAAGCTTCCGGCTCCGCTCTATTCTGATGCATCCACTTGTAGACAAATAGATCTATGGGCATCTTTGCTTTCCTCGTCTGAGCTGGTATCTGGTTTAAAACTGTACGCCTGGATAAGTCCAATATTGCTCGCTGTTTTTATTGCAGCGGTAATGTTAGGTTGGAGGTGACAGGCTAAAGATATTTACAAATCAGCTGTTGTGCAAATTTCACTGAGTGTATTGGTGTTGTTGATGTGTTGGTTTTGTCAAATAGTGACAATCAAAGTAGCAATTTAGGGTTTTTTTGTTCTTTTTTAAAAAATAATAATGGACTTGGCATGACTATATTTCTGAATTGACATTTTTGCAAAGCCATAGTGAGATATTTTTCTTCCTGATGTAATTTTTTTCTCTTCTTAAACTCTTTCCTTTGTAACTTTTCCTCCTTTACATTGTTTTTCGTTCCACAAGGTTCACTCATTTACTTTTATACAACAGATTAGGATATTAGCTCTTATAACATTGAGAAATCAAGATGTTCTAATGGGAACGTTCAGCTAGTACCAACGTTTCAAAGATCCACTCCAGTGAAAAATTTGTTTTTAGGGTTTTTAACATTTTCTTGTAGAATTTTTCTCATGATAAATGACATATTTAAAGATATTAAAGATTAAAACTGTGTTTCTAAATATTTTTTTATTCAAATTATAATTAATCTGGAGCAGAGGGGAAAAATGGCATTTAGAGTTGGACTTTATATGAAGTTCTAATGCAAAATATTCCTAATTTGAATAATATTTTTGGATTAAAAATATAATTTAATAGATTTTCCAATTATACAAGACTGACGTCGACTCCTCTTTTATGCCAATAGTAAATAGTTCCTGCCTGAACTGCATAAATCCCTTGGACATGAAAACTATGTTTGCACTACAACTCAATAAATGGGAAATGAGAAGGAACTCTATCAAATTTAAAACTTATAAAACAAAAACAAAAATATGAACAAAAGAGAGACTTAAAATCCATCGAGTGTCACAAAAACTGAACAAAAACTGCCAAAAAAAACGAATTTTTACTGTGTTTTTTCATAATTAAGAGTAAATAATGGATCTGATTAATCTACAGTAGCATGACTGCCAACCTGTTCGTTCCCTTTGAGCACACATCCAGTGATACAACTTTAAAGATGATAAAATGGAGACAAACAGCCTTGTTAAGATCTGACTCACTCAGCTTTACTGTGACCACAACTGTGGTGAGCAGAAATTGGTGGGAAAGAACTAATGTTGTAAAGCAGAAGCCATGTTACATGATGTAAGACCCAAGCCCATTTCAAGAGTCTTCAAAGTCATTATAAGACTAATTCTGTGGAGAACAACAGCTTTGCTTCAGCAAAAACAATTCTGTCAAGAAAATGTGTCCTCATGTTCGAAGGTAGAAGTTAGAAGAACTCACATCTTCCCAGTCGGCGCTGCAGAACTCCCTCACTGCCACTTCAAAATCACCAAGTTCAGATGTGCCGTTTTTTCCCAAAGCTCTAGAAATGTAGAAAAATCCAGCATATGCCTACAAAAAGCAAAATCCACCTTCAGTTTCATTCTACTTTCACATGCCTTATATGAATGGACGCTATATTACCATAAAATCTCCGATCACAGGAGGCTGCTCGACGCCATTAAAGGAACACTGTGACGAGGAACATGTTCTGAAATCAAATATGGACTCCACTAGCTTTTGACATTGTTCTGTGTCACCCGCTCCAACAATCATGATGGATTGATCTGGGTTGTAGTTGCTGGGCTTCTGAGTGCATTCGCTGTCGTAAACTGCAGAAACCTTTATGGTTTCATTGAAACCTTTTGGGTAGCAAGGGTTTGTTTTATAGGCCTGAAGGGATGGACTCTGAAACATGAAAGAAATGAAAGTGTTAGGAATAGAAATGGTAGCAAGAAGCAAATACAAGTTCAGACATACACTCATTGGCCACTTTATCAGGCACACCTGTCCAACTGCTCGTCAATGCAAATTTCTAATCAGCCAATCACAAGGCAGCAAATGAATGCATTAAGGCATGTAGACATGGTGAAGATGATCTGCTGCAGTTCAAAAACAGATCAAACTTTGAGGCAGATTGGCCTACAGCAGCTGAAGACCACCCTGGGTGCCACTCCTGTCAGTTAAGAACAGGAAACTGAGGCTACAATCAACACAGACTCACCAAAATTGGACATTAGAAGACTGGGAGAGCGTTGCATGGTCAGATGAGATTTCTGCTGCAACATTCAGATGGTACCATTAGAATTTGGTGTCTATAACATGAAAGCATGGATCCATCCTGCCTTGGATCAACGGTTCAGGCTGGTGGTGATGGTATTATGGTGTGGAGGATATATTCTTGGCACAATTTAGGCTCCTTAGTAATTGAGCATGATTACAACACTACAGCCAGCCTGAGTACAGTCTACCATGTTCATCCCTTTATGACCACAGTGTACCATCTCGTGATGCTACTTCCAGCAGGATAAGACACCATGCCATACAGCTGGAATCATCTCAGACTGGTTTCTTGAACAGGACAATGTGTTCACTCGACTCAAATGGCCGCCACAGTCACCACATCTCAACCCAGATAGAAAAATTTGTAATAACTATGGGATGCCATCATGTCAATATGGACCAAACTCTCTGAAGGAATTTTTCCAGTACCTTCATGAATCTATGCTACCAAGGATTAAGACAGTTCTGAGGGCAAAAGGGGGTTCAACCTGGTAGTGCTAGCAATGTCTGCCTAATAAAGTGGCCGGTAAGTGCAGTTGTAAAAAGAACCACATGTGCGGAACAGGAAAAGACAGACCAAAGAGTTTCAGCTGTGTTACACTTATTAGACAAACTATATAATATGTGTGCTACAAGCAACTTTACGCAACAACAAAAACTTAAACGTTAACATTTTGTCAATTATTTTATCGCAACAACAAAGCATTTTCTCTCTGCAGTCTTTCAATTAGTTTCAAGAGTGAAGCAGTAAATTACCAGAAACAATGCATTTCTTAAAGGCCAGTGTGATGGCATTCTTTGTTCAATCAATAATCTTAATGACATAATGCATTCTGGACTAGTCTCCCTAAGCCTGTCAGGGACAGCAGTATTTGCTAATCAATGCCAAACTTTTAGCAGCATTAATGGCTTTCGCAAGCATTATGGGTCTTTTCCTGAGGAAGCTTGGAATATTTCTGAGCAAAGTTGCAGAAAAATTTAAGTTTTATACCTCCAATACTTTGGCCAGAAATTTCTTCTCTGCTTCATTTTTCCCGTAGCAGAGGAAGCTGTGAGTGTAGACGATGTAAGGATAACCATACAGTTTGACATGCATGTAGTCAGGTCCTTGCCCTTCTTCCTGAACCACAAACGCTATCTGCGTTGATGCTCCACCGAGGTCCATAGATCCCACTGTCTTTGCCCCATATGGGCGAATATAGGTGTTCAAGAGGTTTCTCTGTAAATACAACAATATAAATTCAACCTTGTAAAGCTCTGCCTGTCTGTCAAGACAATTTCTATGACTTTGACATGTAAATTCTCAGAGACCAAAAAGACCGGGGTCGACTAAGACACAATCCTACTTGTCTTACAGCTCTACTTGGACTGCTTTATGCTGACTACCTAAATCCGACGATCAGGGAGAACTGGGAAACAGGCAGGATTGTGTCTCTTCAAGACCAGGTTTGACAACACATTCTCATTCCTAAGTCGTCATGTAATGATGTTTGGTTAAGGCCCCTTCTTGATGTTTTGGGTGACCCCAACTTGTAGTTTTAGGACGTGCTGGCTGCTCGTAAAATCAATGGTCCGCAATCCTCGGAACAGGATTTGATTTCCAATCCGCACTAGTCCTCGGGACGCGTCCAATACTGGTACCCAAACCCAGCACTGATCCAGTTTCAGGTTATGGTACTGATACCAGTGCACTATGAATCGCAGTACTGGACCAGTCCTGGTTCGCAGCCAGGAAGTTGGGGACCCCTGATTTAATGGGAACAGCCAGTACGTGGAGCAATGACGACTTGGGAACACCCAAATCGTCAAAACATGACAAGGAAGGGCCTTAACTAAATGTCAATATTTGACGACTTGGTAGTGAGAATATGTTGGGTTTAGTCAGCCTGAAAGACCATGACAGTCATACCTCCAGAAAGTTATCCATCAAGTAGTTGACCGTGATCCACCCATACAGCCCCTCCTCCTCACCAGTAATGATGGAAGCATTTTGGAAATTGAACGGCAGGGAGCTTAGGTAATTCCTGAGATTTCTCATGACTTTTTCAGACCTGCTTTCATTTTTTAACCTTAAAAACAGAGAAGACAAAAGCATATCGGAGTCTAATTTAAAAACATCAAAGTATAATTTATGAAATAATAGGATTTTACAAACAAAGGCTTGTAAGGCAATTTACTTTGTTTTTTTCTTGGACCATAAAAACTGTGCATAGTAGAGATAAAACAAAGGAGAGGATTGCCAAATAAATTAATTGGTGTAAAGGTCTGCAACAAGGAGCTCCAAAAGCCTGCTTAAAAAGGGTAAAGAGGAGGAAGAACTAATTTAATAAATAGTTAGGTTTAAAACAACCCACAAGTATTTGTACATTTTATTTTACACTCTATCACTCTTTTTGTATATGTCTAGTGATTGAAACCTAGTTACATAATTCTTGCACCTCTCAATTGAACGGTGTGCAAGGACCGAGTCACATGCACACATATAGGGGACCGACCCGTACGGGTGCTGCAGATTTTTGGGTTGTCCAGACCCACAGAGGGTCGTAAACAGGAGCACCTGCATCTTAAAAAGGACCACAGGTGTGTCTGGAGGTTCAAGGAACATCATGCAGATGGAATGTTGATTGCTGTGTCATGGTTAGTGGTTCGTGAAGTATTTGTAAGGATCATTTAAGTTACACGTATTTATGACATACGGGTGATTCTGTTGTATAGCACTCTAGTGTGGTCGTTGTACTGGCTCCTTACTGACCACGTGCAAATGCTGCACGTACAGTGTGCACATTATGCATAAGTGCATGACGCCCACACAAACTTTTTTTTTTTTTACATTTCTCTTGTCTAACAGCCAGGCGCACTTATCATTTGCACTAAGAAGAGCCCTGCACAGTGTGCAGGGCTTGAGAAAATGGAAATTTCCACACAATGTCTCTGTGTCTCATCTACTTCAACCTTACTTCTTACCCTTGCATGTTGTCTACACAGCGACTTCTCACCCGCAGCATGCCCATAGAAAAAATGTGCACGTACATTTTTGCATTAAGGGGCCACCAAGCAATCTATGACCTTGCAATTTTGTGCACACCTACTGCGTTTTACCTATTTTTCACCTGCAGACAGCCCATATCCACCTGTAAAGACAGTTGGACTAAGGTATGAGATACAACAGACCAATTGTAAACAGTACCAGACCAACAGTTAAGAGTGTAGAGAACCCTCCGATCCCAAATCTGTCCAAAAGCACCCAGTTTAGGTCATCAGGTGTGTCTGGGGCTTAGACATGTGGAAAATCTTTAGAGATATTTGCTCTGGTCATTAATTAACACTTGATAAAAAAAAGTGGAAAAATTCTTATTTGGAAAATTATAGAACACAAATAAAGACGTAAAGCAAAACTATCACAGGTAAGTTTGTAAGTTATT
>NC_050527.1:13353605-13357712 GCF_002922805.2 Oryzias melastigma
ACTTGATAAAATAAGTGGAAAAATTCTCGTTTTGAAAATTATAGAACACAAATAAAGACGTAAAGCAAAACTATCACAGGTAAGTTTGTAAGTTATTGTTTCTTTTGTGTACTTTACAGTTAATGGAAGGATAAAACCACATCTTACTGTAGCAGTCTCATTCCAGCAGTAGCTCCAAGAAAAAGAGAGGTGGATTTATGCTTTTCTTCAGGAACTTCTTTGAGGATTTGATCTGTGCAATTCTTGAATGCCTCCCACACCGCCGCATCTTTCTGCTTGTCCCCCGTCATGTCTGAGATAGGAATAGCTGTGGGGACAAAGCAGACCTGTGCTGAACAGGAAGGACTCTAGCGTAGCTAGAAGTATTTTGTCTCTTTAAAATCATCAGCGTTGTAATTTTTTTTTTGTTTTGCCACTTCAGTGTTTATTTTAGGTAAAATTTCTTACGTTAGACACAATAAACTGTTTACCCGCCCAAAATAAACTTTAATTAAAATATATGAAATACTCACATTTAACTTGACAGTGTGTCTTTTCCGTCACCACTCCTGTGTCATTCTGCTTCTCTCCCGGCCATTCGTACAGGAAAACAGTGGATCGAGATGAGCCAGAGTCTATCACTATGCCATACTGGAATAGTAAAAACAGAAATAAAAGTTACAAGAATGCACTTACTCCACTTCACTTTTTATTTGGATTTATATTGATGATGTCCAGAAACACATTATGTCTAAGAATGCAGTTTTTGGGATTAAGATAACAAACCCTACATCTCAAAAACATGGTTTCCTGTGACTATTACTAAAGGTGTTTCTAACTGCACTCATCTTTCTTAAGTTTCTTTTACACCGCCTTCTACAATACGCGTTCAAATGACCACTTTGAGTGACAAGTCACGTAAATGCACATATATGTGCGTTTCAGGCTTATGCATACAAAACGTTTGCACTCATGTGTCAATTCTACAAAATGTGTGTCCATTGATCACACATTGAAAGTTAAAGCAGACTTTGACTAATCAGGGATTCAGATTTGATTATGACATTTGGATGACATCCCTTTTTAATTCACGGAAGCGCCCACCGTTTGAACATTGGTCATGGCACATGTGTCAAAGTCAAGGCCCGAGATTCGGCCCTCCAGGTAATTGTATCTGCCCTCGCCCTCCAAATCCTTTTATTTTATTGTTGTTAATGGCCCAATGTTATCTTGTGCTTATTTCTAACTTGTATCATTTTGGCAAAATATATTTTTATGGATAGTAAAACATTGAAAGTTATTTAAGGTTTAAGTTGATTTATTCTGGAATAATATTCCTGTCTTTTTTATTATTCATCATTATGTTAAACGGTTATGGTTTTAAAGTTTAAAAAATTGGCATTATGCAAGCTTTTTGGACTATTTTGGCATTTATTATGATTTTTTTTTTGTTTTTTCGCTATTTTGGAGATTAACTAATATTTCAGCTACATGCTAGCTGTTTTGGCTTAACTAAGATTTTTTATTAGTTTTTTAGCCTAGTTTGCCATTTACTAATATTTTAGCTGGCTATCATCCTTAGCGTTTTTAGCTATTAGCTTCAGTAATTTTAGTAATCATCTTCAGCATCTTCAGCACTAGCATCTCCAGCGGCCAAATTCAGCTCACAGCCTTCACACTAGCATTATCGTAGGTTTAGTTCATAATTATGTTAAAAACAATATAGTTTTAAAAAATTAGTTTTACCGTTTTCAATAAATGTTTATCTTGTTCGGCCCGTGACTTAAGGTGTGTTTGGATTTTAGCCCCTTGTGCGATTGAGTTTGACACCCCTGATATATTGGAATAGAGCTGTGAAAACAAAAACCTGGAGCAAGATTTGCACCACCACGATATTTAGCACCAAAATCCTCCATTGTAGGTGGTGGATTTGTGTTAATATTGGGTAGAAACAGTCAAATGTGAGCACTAAATGTTTTATTGAACAGGCTTTTAGCAAGTTCTTGAACGTGTGCTAAACACCCGGTGTGAACGTGGCTTTGTTACTTTGTCTCTTCGTGGCACAAAAGCCTCTGACATTTTTACATATCCACATGTGGAAACCACAAATTTAACAGGATCAGTGCATGTCTCTTTCACCTCTTGACTGTACTGGTTAGATGTCCAAGTGTTCTGGATGACAGCAACAGTGACGAGGGCAGCAATGCTACCCAGCAGGAGAAGCACCACTCCTCCTATGCGACACTTGTAGCCTATTTTCTTTTCCATTTCCTGTTGACAAGACAAGGACATTTAAAAAAGGAGAAAATGGCCTTTACCAAGAAATTTGTGGTGATTTTTGGCAAAAGATAGTAAAAATAATTATTTTTTACAGATAAAATAGATTGTTATTAGCATTAGCTGCATATAAAACGTGATAATATGGACAGTAAAACATTCCAACGGTGTCTGAAATTAATATATCACCTTGAAAGCAAGGGGGTAAAGGAAAAAAGTTAGCACATGTTTTTATTTTTTCTTTCCTATTCTTCTTTTTTTTAATGTTATACTTCTAGCTGTGTAGATGTATTTGCAATATGCTGTTTTTTTACTGTACTTATCTTTATACATTTAAAGACCTACAGGAAATAATTAGAATATCATCCGAACCTGCAGAAAAAATTGTTAGGTAAAATTTTCTATAAACAACAATTCCCATTTAATGTTATCCTTTTTGCTATCTTGTGGGGTCCAGATGACCCCACCCTGACATTGACGTGTTATCCTTTCCATGGCAAAGGTGGACAGGATTTCATGTCTGACATGGACAACAGGAACAATCAAGCATAATTGAAAAAAATTGGGGGTTGATCCCACTCCCAACTTTTTTGTGCCTTGGACATTAAAAGGGTTAAGTCATTAAAAAGCCCCAAATGTCCTCTAAAAATACCAAAAGGAGTGAGTCCAGTGCCATGCAGTGGTTGGGAGTTATTGAGATTTAGACATACCCTCTAAAGACTTGCAGCACTGTTGGAAATCGGCAGGAATTGTGCCTACTTATTTTGGTCCATTTTGTTTTCTGTGCTCCGCTGACATTGTATCCATCCGTCTATCTTGTAATACATAATTAAAAGTTCTAATCACATGTTACCTTTAAAAACAGTGTAATAAGTTCCTCTAATGATAATAATAGAGATGAAACTCTTTGTTTCTATTTTGTTTTTGATATTCAGAACTTAAAACTGACCCAGTTTGGATGAATAAAATGCTTTCAAAAACACAAATATTATTCAGATGAATTTAGCACAAAAAAAGACATTTTGCGTCTTTGGAAGAATGTTGCTGATGACAAAACACTGAGTCACTGAGTTGAAACAGTAAATGAGGAAGCTGTTGGTTTTTGAGTTGACAAAAATGTCACCTGAATTGATGTCTGGATCTGTAGTGTGTTTTTAATGATGCATTTACCCACAAACCCACAGACACGTTCATCTAGTAAAGCATTTTGAGGTATTTTTAAATATATATATATATATATATATATAAATTGGATGTCTTATATTTACTTTAACGATGATTCTTTCTTCTTGAATCATTTTTCTATTAGAGGTCTTTCATAAAATCAGCTATTGAGATTGAGGAAAACTTGTCTTTTTTTGCATCATTCGTGTCTGCTTTGTAATCATATCCCAATAGTATAGCGTGTCAGCATTTTTTGCTCATAAGCAGGCCACAACATGTCTTCACTTGACTTTTTTTTTCTTTTTATTGTACATTTTCGACTCTCCCTGTAAGCTGTTGTGTGTCTGTGTTCTTCAACTCTATAATGCCTTTATGTACAGTAAGCTTCATAATCTGCTGTCATTTATGAGCCAGGACTGAAAAGAGTAGTATTTGCTTTACGTGGGGAAACTGAGAACGGTTTTTGTGCAGCTAAAGATTTGTTGCTGCACGGCAAAAACAAGCTCTATAAAAAGAAGTCTGAAATTCTTCAAATAAAAAGAAAATCTTTAAATAAGCAAAAAAAAGTATGCCAATGGGGTAAGAAAAAATAGTCTTACCAAGATTTCTTATTTTAATCAAAAATATTCATTTCTAGTCACTAAGACGTGTTTTCTTATTTTAAGATTATTTGGCTTTTAAAAAAAC
>NC_050527.1:13357998-13364842 GCF_002922805.2 Oryzias melastigma
AAATAAGCAAAAAAAAAAGTATGCCAATGGGGTAAGAAAAAATGGTCTTACCAAGATTTCCTGTTTTAATAAAAAATATAAAATTCTAGTCAGTAAGACATGTTCTCTTATTTTAGGGTTTTTGCTTTTGAAAAACTAAAAAAGGAATAAAAAAAAATATTTTTTTTTTCTTGAAACAAGAGTCTTAAGCTTCAGTTTTTGCAGTATTTTGACTACAAAAAAAGACATATTATTTTAAAAGTTGTCCATCTGCGTAAATAAAAAACTCCTACTTCAGTTGCTGCCTAAAGTACTCTGTAAATTGATACAATTGATTCCAGGAGAGCAGGAAAAGCTATAGTAGGTGGTAAACTGCTTTCAGGTAGCGGCCTCTGAAGTATGTGATGTTGTTAAGCAATCACTGGGACTATATTCACAATGATGCTTTTACAGATAATGCGTTTTAGTTCAAAGCAGAATTCCCTTTTTTGATCATCAAAAAATGAAACTAAAAACTCTAAAAATAATGGAATGATAAGAACATCAAAGACATTCACACATCTGTTAATGAATAAAGGGAGGATTTTAAAAGACGTTTCAAGTCGGTTCTGGATGTCATCAAGAGGTGCAAAAGTCAGGAGTTTGTCATGACTTTTAGTCCTGTAATCATCACACATGTTGGCTGACCTTGAATAAATGTTGGATGACTGACAGCTAAAGAAAAAAAAGACTAAAAGTCTTCAAATGTGAAGTTGGGAAATGCACCAAAAGGGATTTTAGTAATTACTTACAATAAATATTTACCCTCCTTAAATAGTTGAAAGGCTATAAGTGCAAGCAGATGCCAGTCCAGCTGTGAGGCTTCACCCTCGTGTTTCATTAGTCCGTTAAAACAGAATGCTCTCAGGAATCATGAAAGTTTTTGCACTCCTTGTGTGAAAAGAGGACTCAATTTGTTGGTGAAAGAAAGCGTCTCCAACTGTCATTTTTTTTTTTTTTTATTCTCGTGCACTTGGATAGTTGTAAATGCAAACTGTTCTTTTTGGACAAAGCTCAACAACTCTCAGTTAAAGTCCAAGACTGTAACAGAGAGAGGAGTTGTCGAGCATTTATGTTTGAAGCTCTGTGTTGCTTCTGCGCTGCATTCCTGGAGCTCTCCTGGTTTTGCTCAACGCTCTGTCGGCGGCCTTACATGAACGTGTATTTGTACCACTTCAGGCCTGCTCTGAAGGATCTGGAGGGGTCTGACTCATGGACTACTCTGTTGTTGAGTAGTGGCAAACACAAGTCATTATGGACAATTGGACTCTAAATTTTCCCTTGAAAAGCAATGCATGTCCACCTGCATTTATGACACAAAAGCATTATTTTCCATACAGTCTATCCAAATCAAGTCACACTTTTTATTGTGTTCATAAATTTTCCAACAATGCAACAGTTGTATGTGTTTTATGTTTTAGTTTTGTTTTGTCACTACACCTTACCAAAACTTTAAACATAGTTTGTGTGTTCTCTTTGTAAATATGCACAAATGATTACAGTCTCTGAATTACATTGTCTTCATTGTGACATTATCTACTAATTATTCCTTTGATGCAGGGGTAGAGCTACAAGGGGACAAGGGGGGGTGGGGGTGCCCCCTAGCAAAAAGCCAGCTTTTCCCCCATTATTTGGGTCAATACACAAGCTTCTTTGAGCGCTGCAAACATAAGAAAATCCTATTAAAAATAACATTCTTTCTCATGTTGGAGGACATATGTACAAGAATTTAAGATTGAAACTGCATCTGAGTATTTTTTTTTCTAAATCATGATTGATCAGGAGCAGATAAAAGCTCAGGTTTGTTCCCTGCTCTGCTCCATTCCAATGCATTCCCTTGCAGACAAATAGATCCATGTACGTCTTCATTTTCCTCGCCTGAGCTTACATCGGCCTCAAAACTATACGACTGAATAGCTCCAATATAGCTCACCATTTTTTGTTGTACCGGTATTGTTAGAGAAGTTGTAAGCTAGTAGGAGAGAGTGTAAATAAAGGGATGATGGGATATGAGCTGAGGGTTACTTTTGTTAACAACTCAGAGGAAAATTCCTGATGACCTACTGCCTCTCTGCAGAAACTATGACTAAAAAAAATGACACAAGCTTTTTTATTTTGGCTCAAATTTGCAAAATCTCGGAACGATTTTACAACAGAATAAAATTTTACAACAGAATAAAATATAGTTGAATTGGGACTTTTTCTATTAATAACAACAATAAAACTGAAATACATATTTTTGATCCTTTCATTTTCTCCACTCTGTTCTCATTTGCCCCCCTTCCAAAGTCTTTTGCCGCCAATATAAAACCTTCTAGCTTTGATGGGTATTTTGTATTTCTGTTTCTTTCATTGCATAAGTGAACACCACCTAAAAATGAGTAAAAACACGCTGAATTTACATTTACAGAAAAATCAATAACACAATTTGCTGTATTTAAACCACGTTTACCATCAGCTTAAAGTCACCATTTCTCTTCGACTGACCTGCCTGATCTTCCTGCAGAGGGAGGTACTCAGTCCTGCATGTGTTACAGTATCCTTCACTTTCTCCCATGAATAAACAAAGTATGTAATGCAACAGAATTTCAGCAAGCCTCTAAGTCAGTCAGGAAAATCAACAGGTCTAATAATTATTCTTGCACATTATGACACACTTAATGACTGAAAACACTCGGAGTGTTTTTCTGAAGTCAGCCGCGTGAACACCCTGTCTTTGGAAAACATGTTATTGGCTCTGCTTGTAGAGACTGGTTGATGTAAGGAGGTGTGTAGTAACACACACAGTGATGAGTTCTGAACCGGCAGATCTGACTACCTCATCCACTCATCTCAGAGAGCTCTTCCCTTAAGCACATTATGTGATAACAATTTAAAAAAAAAAAGCACGTTATGAATTGTATCTTACCTTGAAAAGCCGGTTTGTAGATGAAATTGTAGAGTGGGAGGGAGAAAGATGACAGGGAAGGAAGAAGGGAGCCGGAGAGAGTGGAGGAATGACCGGCCTGAAAGAAAATGAGAGAAGCCCCAACACAGCTGAGAGGAAGAGAGGAGCGAGGGAGGAGCAG
Organism: Oryzias melastigma; assembly: GCF_002922805.2. NCBI lineage: Eukaryota > Metazoa > Chordata > Actinopteri > Beloniformes > Adrianichthyidae > Oryzias > Oryzias melastigma. Next base: position 13,361,085 of record NC_050527.1, read on the forward strand.
TGCACAGACTCTTGAAGATGCAACACCTCCTACTCGACAACACAATGGAGTGGAAATTCAGCTGAAAAATGCAAGGTTGCTTTGTGCTTCATGGATGCACAGTTTGAATGCTTGAATAAAACAAGGAGAGAATTGTAAAGCGAAATGTTAAGTGATGTAATCAGTAAGGTAAAGTCCAACACTACTGTTTGTCTCCTGAGCTGTCACAAGTTCTTTCTTGATAAACTTGAATCACTATGAACTGCAGAACAAACAGTCTTTGAGGATGTGTTAATACCTGCATGTTTCACTTTGCATGTTTAGCTCTGGCCTGTGAAAATATGAGTCATAACTGTGTCTGACAAGGAGTTGTTGGACTAAGAAAACTCCCGCTGCATTCGGTTTGCTCAGCTTTCAGCTTTCAGAAGTGCTAAAAGCCTGACGCTAATTCAGTTGAGTGTAGTTGCATGTGCGCACTGAATACGTCTCAGGATTTTGCAGCACTTTAAGGAAACATGAGAAGTCCCTCATTTGTTTTTTTTCTGACTGCCTGTAGGATATCATTTAATAAGAAGGAAATACCAGAAAGCATCAAGATGTGCAGATAAAGATCAATGAAAAAAGAATTTCACACATTCATTCAGTTTCTTTAGTTATTATAGAGGTAACACAACTGAAAAAAAGCCCTAAATTATTTCTTTGTTTACCCTTGTATCATATGCTGCCTGGCAACCACTGGTGTGTCAGTAAAAACCCAGAAAGAGGACACTGACTTAATATTTCCAGGACTGTCTGTAATCTCACTTTGTGTTTGTTTCTTTAAACTTGTCACTGTTTACTGTTTGACATGTGCTACTATGGAAGAGGTAATTGCATGCATGAAATCACAAGTTTGTTGATTCTTCTAAACATAACCTATTTTTTTAAAAAGCCCTGTCCTTCAGTTTTTAAGGCTTTCAAATCTTAATCTGATTAGTAAAAGGTGTAGGCCCAGCATTTAAAGAATGTATTTATAAAAGAAGCTGTTGTAAGAGGAGCGATGTGTTGGTGCACATCAGTTAGTTTTAAAGAGGAATTGAAAGAGAAAACATTTTCATCTTCTATGGAGAGAAAATAGGCTCAACCTGATTTGTGCATGTGTAATTCTTGAGTCGTGCTTTCCTTTGGATTTGTGTGTAACTTTGGATTTGAACGTAACTTTGGATTTGTGCGTGCGTAATTCTTAATTTGCTACACACACACAAAACCACATTTACCCACAAATCTGAGGTGAGACTCTTTTTGACGTCTCTGAGACAAAAAAAGACAAGTGCATAAGTGATGTGTTTAAATGCTGCTAGAATGCTGTGTCATCAGTTTTCCTATAAGTCGCTTTGAACTTAGATTGTGAACATTATCTGGTATATCTGATTAGGAGAGTGGGAAGATATCAAGTTTTCATCAGATATTCTGATGAATCAACAAGTGATTTGTGCTTGTAGTTACTTTCAAGCTGTTGTAATTTTAGTTTGTATATGTGTAAATTTTATTTTGTATTTTTTTTTTTATTTAAAAAACTTTTGTGCTTAAGCACAAAATATATCGTTTGAGTTACAAATCAAGGATCACGGACGCATAAAGAATTAGACATGCACAAATCGGGGTGAGTCTATTTTCTCTCCATATATTTTGTTTTAAGGTGAATCTCAGTTATGATTATTTTCAGACATGAAGACTTCTAAACTTTAGTATGTATAGTTTTCACAGTGTTTTGCATAACTGTGTCCATTTTATGACTCTTTAAGCGTTTAATCAATGAAATTTTAGCCTGTCTTCTTCTTATCTGAAAGCAATGATGAGATTGGCCAAAGTGAGTTACTTGTCTGATTCAGACAGCAGTGAATGTACAGTATATAGAGTATTTTTAGCAGCCTAACGTGAGACCTGAGACCTACTGCTGAAATCAACCGGAAAGGCAGCACAATGAAAATCAAATTTGCAAGTAACAGAAGAAGCCTCATGGATACAAATTATATACATTTGCCTCAGCCAGGCCCATGCAGTACTTCTGCTAAAGTGTTAGGTGTGTCCTTTCCTCTGTTGTTTCCTTCCCCAAGATTTATACGAATAAGACTGACTACTGTGCAGCAAAAAAACAACAATAAAAAATCCCTGATGAGTAACAGATGTTAGGTGTCAAGAAGGTCAGAGGTGAACTGACTTGCAAAGACTTTTCTAGTATATTAAAAGCCTAAATCTTCTAACACTTTGTTGCACCATTATTGTTTTTGTTTGGTTACATTCAACCCATTTAAGGAACTACATCAATTTGTGTTAAAATAAAACTACACACATGGCAACGTTCTTCTTCATCTGCCTCAGGGCAAAGCTCAGTGAAGTTGGTGTCCCTGTTGAAGAGCTACAGACTCTCTGGTCACAAGTATTTGGAGACACACAACCCTGACTAATGAAAACCAACTAATGCTGGCAGCCCTGTTGTGTAGCCAACTGTCTTTAGTGTGTGACATTTTCAATTCAATTAGATTGAGAAATTAATTTGGAATTGAAATTGGCTGATGTAGGGCAAATTGTTTCTGTCTTTATGCTGAGAGTTTGTAACAAAAAAAACTGTTTGGTCAGCAGAACAACACTGCAGTTCCCCCTGCAACCATGTTTGGAATGAGTCAACCAAGTTCACGCAAGCAATTTCTACTAAAGAAGGTTGCCTTCTTTAGAATGTGAGAGCAATATGTGACAACATACAGTATCCCCTAGAGCTCTGTGTATCACAAGCAAAGCTGTTCACATAGCATGTACAGTTATAATAGTAAAAGACAAACAGCACTTAAATACCTTCTTAGAAGGCCCAAAGTGCTTTACAGCCACAGTCCCATTCACTAATGCACACACTGTCAAACACTGGCACCAATCTGTAACCACCAGGAGCATGTGGGGTTCAGAGCCTTACGGACACGTGGAAGTGCAGGGTGCAAACTGTTCCTGCCATCTTTCCATCTACTTCTGGACCATGGGCGCCCCATGTAAGTTACAATACATTTTGAGCTATGCTTTTTTTCAACAGAACATTTTAAAAATATGATTAGTCAGCATTCGGCAGGCAGCCTCAGTGCCTGTTTTTAACAAACTTCTCAAAGCGTATTTTTATAGACCAGCCTTTGACACAGCATGAAACTCTGCTGTATTGGTGTGTTTTATTTTTGCTTTTAGCTTGTGTTTTTATGACAATTAATTATATGTTTTTAACTCTTAGTTGTTGTTTTTAATGTTTGGCGCCTGGTCATTCTGCTGTTCATCTTTTGGCACATCGCATTAGGGTACACCACAGCAAGCCAGCTTTCACTGATTTGGAGGTTTGGCACAAATTTTTACTCTGGACCCCCATTCTGACACCACCCTGTATCTTATCCAAGGTGGTGCCCCAGCATTTTATCCAGGCTGGGGACTGGCACAGGGAGACCCATGCTTGTGGGCCTATTACTAGAAGAGTCACAGTGGATGAAATTAATTGCACAACCTGGGAAGTGAACCCTTCGTCCTTCATCCAACCAAATGAGCCAACTGGAGTCATTTTAAAGCACCATATAAATAAAAATTCTTGACCTTGATGCTTCCCCATGGTACCAGATTTTCTGTTTTTTCAGCATAAAAACATGCAACAACCCTCATTTTTACCACTTCAAGTGAATAAAATTGTAATATGGTTCTAGTGATTTATTTTTAAAGCAGTTTTGCTGTGAATGAAATGCTTATTTGTTAGTTTTAGCTAATGGTGTATAATA
>NC_050527.1:13365065-13370350 GCF_002922805.2 Oryzias melastigma
GGTACCAGATTTTCTGTTTTTTCAGCATAAAAACATGCCACAACCCTCATTTTTACCAGTTCAAGTGAATAAAATTGTAATATGGTTCTAGTGATTTATTTTTAAAGCAGTTTTGCCGTGAATAATGCTTGTTTGTTAGTTTTGGCTAATGGTGTATAATATATTGCATTTTTCCGTGTACTTCATCTATGCACACATGTTTACACACTAAAAGCTGCCATACAAAGTGATATCCAGACCACCTTGAGCAATGTGGGGCTCAGTGTCTTGTGCAAGGACACTTTGACAAATGGTGGAGACCGAGCCTGAGACTTTCCAATCAAAGGTTGACCGCTCTACCTCTGCGCCACAGTCATTTTTAGTCATGTCATAATGGGGTACAGCCTGGACCGGGACCCTTGTGTTCTTGACAAGGTGAAGGAGTACAAGTGGAAAATCCTGGAGAATGACCCTGAAAAGAGAATCACTTGAATAGTTGAGAATCATTAACATATACGGTATTTAAGACCTTTTTCTTACTAAGCTAATCAGTCATCATACATCTTGAGTTATTAATAAGCTGGCTGACATAGGATCAGAATATTTGCACAGCAATGTTAGCTTAAAAGCCAATTCCCTTCTTTGTAGAGGTGATAGTTTTTCCTTGTGTAAGCATGCAGAGGTTCCTTGAAGTACTGACACTTCCTTTAACGGTCTATAAACTCCCAGAACTGCTCTGTCTGATTGGAACGTCATGTGAGCCTGTAGTTTGGGATTGACCAACAACCTGTTCTACCTGGTGATTTTTGCAGGTTCCACAACTTTAATTAGGGAGAACTATAAGGAAAAAAAGTGAGAGAGTTGATTAAATCAGTGTCTTTACCAAATACTAAAAAACTGGCTCCATAATAATAAAAGCAGTGGGCTGATCACAAACAGAAAACTTTAAGAGGAAAAGTTTGTTTTTGCTCAGGTCCTGCTCTCAGGATACTGTTACCATTGATCACGGGTGAACTCTTCAGTAGAGTTTGTCAACCTCATTATGGTCTGTCAGTTTACATAACCTGCTACATTAGGGCTGTTAAGACTTTTGCAAATATATTGGGAGGACATTACTCAGAAATGTTTTTGCTAATTGGGTGCATATGTGAGTGAATGTCCACTTCCCAAACATGCAGAACACTGATGTCTTTCCACCGCAAGCCAATGGAGGAAATGATGTGGTCACAAGACAGACAAACTCCAGGTTTGCAGAAAGGTTTCTCTATGCTTTTTGAATTTCAAGGTGCATCTGGTTATTCATATTCTACAGCAGTCTAAGAAGAGATGGCCAGACTTCCTTCTCTACAGAAACTTTGCTTGGGAGGAGGGGTAAAAGCATTTTAGGTGAGACGAAGATTTCAAGATTCTAGATGTTGTGGTCTGTCTTTGCTGAAATGTCCAGTGACACCCCATGGTGAATGGGCAACACATTCTCATCCCCAAGTCGTCACATATTGACGTTTGGTCCGCATCAAAAATTGACATTTTGACATGCTGGCTGTTCCCATTAAATCACGGGTCCCCAACCTCGGGCTGCAAACCGGAACGCCACAGTAACTGGACATGGAGCGTCCAGTAACATAATAGCAGTACCCTAACCCTAACTCAGTACCAGTTCGTGTCTGATACCGTAAGGTCCTACCCCAGGGTACAACGGAAGAGAATTTCTCATCCAAATGGAACGATGTGACTGCTAGACTGATCATGTATCAGCAAACCAGTTTGACACACTCCAAAGAGAGCTTGAGGGTTTATTGGAGTTTGCATATTCAGACTCCTCATCTCATCTATATTTGGAAAAGGTATTTGGCCATATCCCTCTTGGACTTAGAAACCTGTACAAAGGGCCACTATGTCTTTGTACAACTAGAAATGTAAGCTTGCATTACCTGCAGTGAGTCGCATCTGTTACTACTGTTGTTTGCCACTGAATCAATTGATGCTTTTAGGAGCAGCCAGAGCGCATTGGGAGTCTGGCTTGGGGACCTAAGAATTTCGTCCCCTCCAAAACTCCTGTTCCAGTGTTGGAGTTCAACATTCTTGGAGTCTTAGGCATGGCTTATTCTTTAAAGCAATTTGTAATCTTTTGCATCGCAGTGGCCGCAAGGCCATCAGACCAGAATCACTCCAGTAGCAGCAGAATGTGACACCTGCTGATGATGTCACCTGCAACTGGAATTTTTAGACCATGTTGCAGTTGTGCACACAAATGGCTCCATTTAACCTGAATTTATTTTGAGTGACTGGAGTACGAGATGACAGCACAAACTCTAACCAGAAAAATGTATTTTTCACACAGAAGATGGTGAATACTAATTTGAAGAAGTTAAGAAATACCTAACTTAGAAAATAGATCAGAATACTGGAAACATCTTATGTCTCAACACTGTATCTTATGTCACATATATCTTGCACTAGACTTCTGTTTTTTTTTATTTTTTTTAACACCTCTGTCTTGCCTGCTTCCAAGTGGGTGAATACACCACTTCCTCCTCTGCCACAGCACACTTGCAAACACAGCAAGTCTATGAGCGAGATGTCATTCATGTTAAAAATAAACGCTGGAGACAATCGCGTTGCTCAGAAGTTCATCACAGTTATCGTGGACATTCACAAGAAAATCAAAACATTAGTCTGAACTAGACCACACCATTGTGAATACTATTGACGTGACAGCCGATTGCTGTGTAAACCAGCCCTTAACTCACAGGGAAAGAAAGGATGGAGCTTGAGATGAATTTAGTGTTTTAGCACCTTAAGCAATGTGGCGTTCACACTGGTCGCTACCTGATACTATCACATGTTCACCACCTACAGTTGGAAGATTATTGGTGAGAAATGCAGAAGTAGTGCAAATCTCACAAGTCTTGCTTTAGGATTTTTCTTTCACAGCTCTATTTTGTTGTATGAAAGGTTTGGTGTCATGCAATTCTGCCTGTAGGCACAAATCACAATTATTCATTTCTCCTCTGTGATCACGTTTCAAATAGTTGGCACTTCCATGAATTAAAAGGGACGCCATCTATATGTCATTATCTAATGAGTCTCTGATTCATCAAACATCAACCTGGTTTAACTTTCAAAATGCACTGTGTTGTACATAGAACTCGAAAACTGTCTTAAAATTGTGCGTGGCTACACGTGAATGCAAGAGTTCGCAGACGTGTTTACACCATCTTGTGCATTTATCACAGGTAATAGAAAACCATAGCAGCGCAGATTTTTTTTTTCTCTAAGCAGTGAGTCCTTTGAATTGGCGCCCCGGACAGCTGCCCATACCTAAAACCACTGCTGACGTTTACATAGACTTTTCATTGACAGTGGTCCATTGAACGCGCATGAATTACGTGATTCAGAGCAGTAGCTACTATGGTGCATGTGTTGTGTTACTCTGTTCAAGTAAAGATGGAACAGACCTAAAGGCTATATCCGAATTCCTACCCTAATCTCTAACTGCTGCTTACTACTTTACTTTTGTTTTCTAAAAGCCGGAAATGACATCACTGATTTCCCAAAGTGAAAATTGAATTAAAACAAACATTTCACAACGTCTATTTGTGACTCTACTGTTTTCTAATGTTGAAAATGTGGATGGTTTATTGAAAAATTACATTTATACATGTTTTTTTTTTTTACAAAAATTATTCGACCGCAATGCATTGTGGCCTATATTCACTAATGTAGTGAGAATCGATGCATGCTAGTTTTTCACAAAGACTTCTGTAAAATTTCTAATGCACTCGATTTTGAAATGGTAGTTTCAGACAACACACTATATGGCAAACACACTATTAAGAGTAGGGGTGTTGAACTAAATCGCACAAGGGGCCAAAATCCAAAACACACCCTAGGTCGGGGGCCAAACACAATAAACATTTACACTCAAAAACTACATTTTTGAAAATGTTTTAACATAACTATTAACTAGATATATAGCATTACCTGAGATAATGCTGGTGTGAACGCTGTAGCTGAATTTGGCTGCTGAAGATGATAGTGCTAGTAGTTAAAAACTCTGAAGCTGATAGTTGAAATCACTAAAGATAGTAACTGAAAATGCTAAAAAGCTAATAGCCAGCTAAATATTAGCTAAATACCAAATTAGCCTAAAAAACTAAAACAAAAAGCCTTGGTAAGCCAAAACAAATAGGATATAGCTGGAGGAATAGCTAAACGTCAGAATAGCTTAAAAACTGAAAAAAGCCTAAATTAGCCAGAACAGCTACCATGTAGCTGAAGCATTAGCTAAACTCCAAAATAGCCTAAAAATTTTTAGTAAATGCCAAAATAGTCCAAAAAGCTAGCAGACTGCTGATTTTTAAAACTCTAAAACCGTAACTTTTTAACATAATTATGAATAATAAAAAAGGCAGGAATATTATTCCAGTATAAATCAACTTAAACGTTAGATTACTTTCAATATTTTATTCTCCATAAAAATATATTTTGTCAAAACATGTCATACATGTTAATAATAAGCACAAGACAACATATGGCCATTAGTAACAATAAAATAAAATGATCTGGAGGGCCTTGACTTTGACATGTGATATGGGGAGTAGGGAAGGAATTCAGACATAGCTATAGTCATCTTTTTCTTTTTTAACAGTAAAAAAGTAAATACAGTTTTACTGTTTTTGCAATTAAATATTTCACTGCAACGCTGTCCACCTACTATTCATTTTTCTTTTGCTTTTTTTTTCTCTATTAATGCATCTGGGATTAATGCTGCAGCTTTGTTTAAAACCAAATTACGAGGTACTCCATTCTACCGGTCAGTCTGTGAGTTATGGGGCCGTTTTTGGTTTTGTTATATAGTGATCTACATACGTCAAGCCAATGCACTGTACACAAAAGAAGTATTCTGCTGTGTCAAACTGACAGCAAATTATCCCTCAAGCCTCTAATTTGCGGGTTTTAATGCATGAGCCAGTGCGCTTTAGCTGCAGCCCTCTCCATTTTGCTTTGTGTCCAGCCTTTATCAACCCACTTCTCACTTTGCAGACACTTCGGCTGCAGTTTGACAGTTGGAAGGCTGATTTTGTGCTATGTTTTGTTACAGAACATAAAGTACTCTTTTGAGATCAGAGTCGCTTTTTTATGTTTTTGGGTTGTTATGTTCTGATTTGAACTTTTTACAGTTTGGAATGTATTTTTATAGTCTTGTATATACGTCATAGGTCAGATTTAAATCAGGATTTTTTTTTATTTACTTCTGAAATTTTAACTTGATTTTTTTTTGTGTGGAATTATTGAACTTTAGC
>NC_050527.1:13370376-13374985 GCF_002922805.2 Oryzias melastigma
AACTGGCACTCCAGTCAGCCCTTTGCCTGCTTTTTATCTTTCGGGTAGTGATGATCTCACCTGCTATCCGATCTTGGATTGTTTCTTGGCCTTTTTTGTCACTTGGTTGTGTTTCTGATGGTGTATTCAGACTGGACACATTTGGTTCGCTTAAAGTGAACCACAGTTTGTTTCTGCCGATAATCCAGAACAAATTTTCAGTTTAAATACACCAAGTGGACCAGGTTTGGGATATTCTCCATCTTTGTTGACATTTTCTATTGCTCATACTTCTTGTGCACCACCTTTAGTGTTTCTGTTGTTTTTTTTTAAACTAGAAAATCTCCATGTGAGGAACAAAACACCCTTTCCCATAAGTAACACTGCAGAGACCTTCTTAGTCACGCCATTAATAAACTTTTATGTCTTTCATGTTGAAAATGCAAACACTTAACATCCCGCTATTAAATTATCACAAAGGAAACTCTTATCCTGATAGAATTATAAGTATCCGCGTTAACTGCTATTAGTGTGCCTAAATGCTGATTGTGTAACATGACCGCTGAGGTCTCAAGCATAGCTGTGACTGCAGCTGATGGTGGCTAGATTGTAATGTTTTCCCATCTGATGCCTCCCAAGTGAAAATTAGCGTCTGGGATAAGCTTTTAACAAACATTCTCAAACATAAGACTGAAGGCTGAATATGGACTGGACTGGAGTTCAGACATCAACGCCTGGTCTCAAATACATGTTTTATATTTGAGTGTTGACGTTTGCTAAAGGAGTCTAAAGGACTTTTTCCCCCCTCGATTCTATGAAATCAGCTCTTTTAAAAATATTATTTAAATTACTTTAAAAAATTGCAGAGTTGAGAGTTTATGACTCAGTTTTTCAAAGTGACAGTTCAGTTTTCCTGTGGTTTGAGGGATCCACTTTAAACCATTTAGTGCTCCATGGGGTAATGCGTATGTCTGCTTAACATTGGCAGGACAGCCCACTGTATCGATAAATTATATTAAAACATTATTAAATGAATAATTATATGTGATTTGTTAAGTGCAGCCAGCAAAATAGTCATAATTTCAAACAGTTTGTCATTTTAAAGTAAAAATTTAAAAAGCGAGAGTAGTCAGTGAAAAAATGTATGTGTGCACAGTAATAAAAATACTAGAAAATTATATTTGAAGAATGCAAAGAGCAATGTTTCCATTATATAAATGAAGAACACGAATAACTGCTTTGAGACGTTTGAACTCCAAATAAGTTGGCGCCCTCTAGTGAGCAAATTGTGCTCTACAGCTTAAGCGTATGTTGGTTATGGGAGAGCCAGGCTGACAAAATGCATAAAATATCGTTTACACTTGCTGTAAAATAGCTGTGCGTCACTGAGTGCTTCATAATGTTTTCTTTGCTCTGCTTCTAGAGCTCAAATGAACGTTTATCGTAATTGGGGACAAGCCTTTCTAAAAGCCTCTTAGGAGTGTTCAGTAATGGAGATAGTATGAAAAGTACATTATTGAGGACTGGCTTTTTGTAATCCTGTAATTTGAGACAAGAAAATAAAGCAGATTTCAGTGTTTTTCCTTGAAATTATAGATATTGTTTTCACACTTTCAGGTAGAATAGGTATTGCTTCATCTGGAAAATGTGAGAAGCTTACAGAAAATAAGCTAAGAAAGGTGATATTCTATGCTAATAAAATTAGAATACGTAAATGTTGGAAGAGTTACTTAGTCATAACTGCCCTTACGGGGGGATATGAGCTATCTGCAGGTATATGAGCAAACCTCTATGGGGCACACAGGTGGTTCACACACAATTTTAAGATTGTAGATTCCTTAGTCAGCCCATAGAGAGAAAGTGTTTAAGCACATTTTTTTTCTATGGGCATGCTGCGGGTGACAAGTCACCCCAAACACCTAAACAAAAATAAGAGTTAATGTGAGACACACGCTAAAAACTCCAAAAACTAACTCAAGTTTGCATGTTTTTAAACTAACTCAGACATTTAAAAGGATGTAACTTTTTTCATGGAAAAAAAATAATAAAATGGGTTAAAATTGAACCAATTTTACCCCCCAAAACAGTATTGCTCCAAAAAGTAACCCCAAAACATAATTAACACAAGATTTGTGTTGAAGAGAGATTTAACAGAGTAGGTGAGAGACAGGCAACTTTCTTTTCCTTTTTTCAATCCCAGCCAAATCTTGCAGACTTCACAAGGGGGCTGTAAGTGCTGTTCATGTGATAAGTGCATGCCCACCCTGACTGTTAGAAACTAGAAAATTTGACAATCAACTTTTGACAATTTACTTTTTTGTTTGTTTGTTTGTTTTAGTTTAGGGTAGTTTATTGACTTGAAATAGGCCATAGACACAACTAGAGTGTGGCGTAAGGGCAGCATACAACAGCATCACTTGTACGCCATACTTGTGTGTAACTTACACTAGCCTTACAAATACTTCACAATACAATTAAAGAACAAGTCTTAGACAGGTGGAGCTGCATCGTAAAGGGGCCATAACCATGATTTTGTTAAGCCTTTCAGAGTAAACTATATCCACATATATGATCAAACATTACCTTCGGAACACTAAAAAACAATTTATGAAATATGAGTGATTTTTGTGGACCGTTTTAATACACGGAAGTAAAACGACTCTGTCCTTGTCAGTCCCGCCCATTCGTGACATCATCCTTGAGCCTGCCCATAGACCATCAATGAGCCTTCCGAGTCTCCTGCGCACACTCGTGAAACCACACTCTGATTGTCTAACTTCCTAATTTCTAACAGCCAGACACACAAAGGACGCACAAAGAGTGTGCATCTTTCCCTTAAACTTCACTGATGGGCCAGTATGCAGCATTTGGTGTGGATAGAAAAAAGAAACGTTTGTAAAAAAAAACGATGTCTCACCTGCTTCATCCTCACTTACCCTAGTGTTGCTTAAATGTGATCACAGCCTTGTGTCCACACCAAAAAAAGTTAATTAACATTTTCACCTGACAGTCTCACCAGGTTGTCCACAATTTTAAAATGTCCTGGTTTTCCCATTTTCCCCCCGCAGACAGCCTATATCCACCCGTTTAAGGGCATTTGTGACAAATACCTAACACATAAACAACAATAGTAATTATTGTCATGACATCCTTTGAGGTGACTGTACAAACCTCAAGAGAAAGACTAGACTACTCTTAAGATGTGGCCACAACTCTCTACAACTCTCAACCAAAAAACAAGCAACGGATCAACCCCGTAACTTGCAGCTAAGGCTTTAACTGAAAATGTGGGTTTGTATTAAACTTGCCGGTTCCCACTTTCACTGAAACCTAATTTTTCAGGTCAGCTTCATTTCTAAAGTTTTTGGTGGTGAAAGTGCATTTCTGAAGCCTTATCATGATGTTATAATGTTGAAGTAATTCTGAACATTAGTCTGTCTTAAGCAGAGCTGATCTTCGTCTTCAGGATTCATTTATGCAGACATGGTTCACTGGGTGGAGGTATAAGATTTCGCCTGTCATCTATAATTGGAGCATTTTCTTTCGAGGATCCTTTAAAAGTTCTCATGTTTCATAAAAAGCTGTATTTGCATTTAACATTACTTATCTATTGTTTAACTCGTGGCCTCATAGCCACAACTTCTGCTCTCAAAACATGCAGCTCCATTGCCAGACAGAGCAAAAAAATAAAAAAATAAGTGAGTCTTCAATCGTCACAAGAAATCAGAAACCTCTTGCACACTACAGCAGACTTTATTGAAGTAACCTCAGAGGATTTGATACAACACACACGCAAGTAAGCACCTGAACAGGAAATACTCCATCAAGTGACTGAAGCAGGAGGAGTGGTGATGACACGCCACATTTTACACATCTCCAAGCAGTAGGGTAAAACAGCTTTATTCTCTTGTGCAGTCTATAAATATTTTATTCTGAATGACAAGATACGAGGGGAGATGATTCTAAACATCAACAACAAATGCAAAAAAAAAGCATCAAATTGATCTCACACATTGTGCAGTCGGGGTGTGTTCACCAAATATGCACGAAAAGGGACTTTCATGTCGTATTTAAGATGTAATTTTGGAAATTACATGTTTTGGAATTTTGAAAAATGTTTCAAATCTTAAAAAAGTCATTATTCTTAAATATGTATTGATGCAGAAATAAAATGAATTTATAGTTTATTCTGTGCAAAACAATGAGACACCAATGTTGTTACGACATGAACAAATATTGCACTCGGACGTTTTACTGATCATGTAACACATTTGAATTTTTATTTTTTCTTACTTTAACAACTTAAAATGCCTTTCATGCTACATTAACATTCACAGTGCATTAGGCTGGGTTTAAAACATCAGCAGCTGGAGAAAGTCGGATTTTAAAAGTTCATTCACGTTTTACAATATATTCTGTGCAAAAGAAATACACCTACAAAGCCTACAATACAGAAATGTGGAGTCTGCATGGAGTTAAGTGCACTATGATTAGGACAGTGGTGTTACTACACAGTGATGGACAGAACCTAAGACAAAAGCTGGAAAAGCTGCAGATTTCAAATCTAAAGCTTGTGAGTTTTCTCACTTTTGATTCCTTTAAATTTAATTTTTCTTAGTTAATCAATTTT
>NC_050527.1:13375160-13379892 GCF_002922805.2 Oryzias melastigma
TGATTTCAATTTTTCTTAGTTAATCAATTTTAATATACCAAAATAACTTTGCACTCAGCAGTGGAAAGAATGATCTTTGAATTTTCCATATAGTTTAGTAAATCTGCAAGCTTCACAAACCTGTCAGAATTGTGGTTCTGTTAGGAGGGAGCCAAACAAACTTTTCTGTCAATGACGGTGCTCCTGCAAAAGCTCAAAGGCAAGCTGTGTGATGTGCTGCCACGCCTGCTGGATGTGGCGCGACTCCGTGGAACGAGAACAGATGGCAAGACGGAGGACAAAACTGCCCGAGAGCTGGCAAGGCACGAGGTGAATTTCTCGGCTCTTGGTGATTTTCTTCAGCAAGCTTTGGTTCAGCTCATTGGAGCCCTGTAAAAAGTGGAAAAATAAGAGATAAATCAATTAAATAAATAAATTAAATTACATTTTAAATAAATTATTTTGGTTTCAGAAAAAACTGGACTTGCTTCTGCATTGTGAGATTTTATGGGGTCAGATACAAACCTTAAGGGTGAATGAAACATTGAAAAATGTAGAGAATGTGCTGATACCTTAAGCCTGAAGCAAACCAGTCCCATGACAACGGGAGCACAGATCTCAAACCTCTTGTCTGCTCGCACCAAACTCTCAAACTCTTTGGCAAGACCCACTTGCTGCAAAAGATAAAGGAATAAATAAATCAATCAATAAATTATCCTGCACCAAAGCTCATCTAAAAGTGGACAGCCCATTGGCTCACAAATGTATTGCCCTCACTGATACATTGTTTTAATTTTCCCACTAAATAAACATTCAAATGCTATGTTTTGTAGAAATCAACAAAAAAAAAATATTGTTTAAACTGTGCACAGTACATTGAAAAGATTAAAGGGATTTTAATATAAAAAAACTGAAATACAGTGGAACAATATTTTTGAGACATGAACAGAAATATGTACTATTATGTTTTTTTTCATTGAAAACATTACACAGTTTTTGTTGTGAATAACTTTGATATATTTTATACATTAATACATAGCATTTTAAAGTATTATTTGACTGCATCCCAGATTATAGACAAAAGGCTGTAATTTGTAGGATTTTTACTAGGTGGCGGTGTTGTCCATTTTACTAGGGTCTTGTTTTTTTGCTGGCTTTTTCAATATGTACGTCATAGAAGTGTGGAATAAGGAATCAAATTGCATTAGATGGCTCTTTCTCAAATTTGTACACAGGAAGTGTAATTTCCTTTATTTAGAGTGTATTTGCATGGATCACATCAAACCTCCTGCTATGGTTTGAATTATTTACCAAGGATCAAAGGGACACTGGATGAAAGGTGAAGAGGCCATCCTCTGTACTTTTCATGCCAATTCTGTCTTAATAAATTCAGACATTGTTTTTGAATAAAAAAAAAACTCAAACTGACCTCCAGTGTTTGATTCCAAGTACAGATTTTTTAATGCTGAAAAGCGCATTTAAAAACCTTACTTTTTTATTTTTAAACAATATTAAAATATAATTAACTATTTAATTCTGGTTACTGATGTCAAAGTGAATTTGAGAAGTCAAAATGTTAGTCTGTTTTTGTTTTATTGCCTGTCAGTCAAAACATTTTGAGAAAAAAAATATATTTTAACGTAATTTTTTAAATAAATAATCCACATTTTCATCATCAGACGAGAGTGGAGATATCAATAAATGTTGTGAAATGTTTGTACTGATTTGATTTTCGCTTCATGAAATCTGTGACATTATATGTTAAAAACACTAAATATAAGTAGGGAGCATGGTGTCTAAATTGCTTTCAAAATCCAGGGCACTATATAGTCCTGCACTGTATAGTTTTTTAGTAGTTAGGGATTAAGGTGGGAATTCGGTCATAGCCTAAGATTGTTTACTTAATGCAACATTTTCTATTCATAGGTTTGTAATTGGTGTTTGTTCAGATAACAAATACAACCATTTTTGGAATTGAAAAAAGAGAGAAAAAAATGCAGTGGGGTTTAAAATCATCATATCAAACACAATAAGTTTGATGAAAAACATGACAGAAAGATGACGTAAAAGACATGCATGTCCAGTAAATGTCTTATTGCTGCGGGGTCGAGCTCTGCTCCTGCCCACTTAGTCTAAAATGGAAACTAAACATGAAACAGACCCACTGATTGACAGAGCAGACTGCATGAATGGAGAGGAAGACTAAATAGAAAAAAAAATGCTGCTTCAAAAACGATTCCTTTCACTGGGTATAGCATGCTGATAAGATGAAAACCGGACTTCAGATGCATGAAAACGAATCGAGGTTATGAGTCAAATTCAGGGATAGAAGTGACATTTTGATTTTGCTTGCAGAGAGAAGCTGGATCATTCAGGCGGTTGCTTACCTTCCTTATATGAGCTTGGAGGCCTTGGAGCCCATACATGCGAAAAACAAACCACATCTTCAGTGATCGGAATCTTCTTCCCAATGGAATCTGCCAGTGCTGCAGAATGACAAAGAAAGTTTTTTTTTAAATATATATTATACATATAATTAAGTATGCAATAAGCTACTGATAGCTTGTCTTACCCTGTAATCAGTGACCAATCCTGTTCAAAGAAGAAGAGTGTGAATAAACACAAAATATTAAAAAAATAAACTTATGTAGGCAACTTATGATGCAGAAACATTTCACTTAGTATTTTTGCTTTAGTAATATATCTTCATTAAAGCTTTTTTCTCTCATAGCTGTTTCTTTTGGTCATCAGCAGCGACTTGCATAGCTGCCACTTTAGCCACGGCTCACTATGAACAATGGGGGCATTTGTCAGCAGAGCTAATTACCACTAATTAGATTGAAGGGTGGACATAGAGTTCTGGGAGCTCCCTCGCTGCCTGCGATGGGAGGTAACTGCCTCTTTTTTTCCCCTGAATCTGACAATCTGTCAACCAAATTACAGAGCAAATCTGAGCCCATCAGCTGGATGAGAGGACGTCAGCAGACGCAGCTGTAGCAGAGATATACAATTATATCACAACAGATTTATGCTTTCCATTAGTCGTATGTATGCATAGGCGTGCTGCATGTTATCATTATACAGTCTCAGGATATGAATACACTGTATGTTGTTTTTGACTACCCAAATGTATAAATAAAAAAGGAATAAGGTGGTACCTGTTCGTGAAAATAAACGTTTTGACAGTTTTTAGACACTTTTTAACAATAGTCTGAGTAAAAATGCAGTTAACTGGAATTGTGTGAACAAATTTAAACACAAATAGGCGAATTAACTTATCAAAACACCTTAGAATCTGTAGTCCAAAAGTTCCAAGTTTTAGTGTAGTCACTGACATACTGTATATCCACTGAGTGTCACATGAATCCTGGTGTTTGTCCAGATTAGGCTGCACCTCAGTGCATCTAAGAGCTGTGGCACAACACTTGAGCAGCCTTTGAAATGCTAATGTGCTCGGGAAGGAACTCAGAAAAGGGTATTACTTGTGTGTGCTTGACTGTAAAAACCGATTGAGATGATTTTAGTCCAAAAAAATACTCTACCTGATTCCTGGTTTTCATGTTTTAGGTAGAGTGGTTCCATCTTAAAGGCTCCAATTATGTCAGTTCTCTTCTTCACCCTGTTGACAGTGAAGAACATATTTGCTATAGCATGTTAATGCTAATGCAATTTAGGCCATGATAATCATCTTCTAAACAATCAGGTCCACCTTAGAGGATAACATGCAATGTGTCAATGTGGTTCCAAAGGGGAACAGGGACAATGGAGGTCCCTTTCACATACATCTTCCATGTGGGATCTTTTATGAGTGTTTCCATCTTTGTCCAGAGCTTGTCTCGTTTTGTCAGCGCTGACAGAAATGGCAGGTGGAAGGGATAATTCTATTTTTACAAAACAAATTACAAAGGCGCAGATTGATATGAGTGTTCATTGTGCTTTTTTGGGCCATTCGTCTGTGGGATAAACAGGAGGGATGTTCTACCACATGGTGCCAACAGAGCAAAACAACAACTCAAGTGACCCCTGAGGGTTTTTTGCATGATCTACAGGCACACTTCCTGTGTTATTATGTCACTGTTAATGATTTTGCAGGAAGTTTTATGAAAAAACAGCTAAAAAAAAAAAAAAAAAAAAGACGAGATGCTTACCACATTGCGGAGCAGTCGAAGTTGACCAACATCCACTTATGGGGATTGAAATTAAAGGAATCTGCATACTATAAAAAAAGACAATTTAAAAATTACAATACATATGCATAATATTATAATAAAATGCAAACATTTTGAAAAGATTTCCTTAACTCTTGACACATCTTTAATACATTGAATTGATGTTGGGGCCACATTATCACCAGCTATGTCACAATGTCAAGTATAATTGTATATATTGTCTTTAATTTTAATAAAAAGCCAGCAGCTTGCCTACATTTCACAAAACATATAGGAATAATGAAAAAAAAGCTTCTTCTAACAGGGTTTACTGAAAGAGAAACGCTCCCTTCCCCAATCTGTTTCAATCTTTTTGTTGGCTATCTCTGTAATATCCTTTTCTCTACCTTCCCTGATGCAATAACAGCATAGAGACACAATGAGATCAGACTGTTGGTTTGCATAGAGCCGGTCGACGTCAATCACTCATATCCTAGCAACCCAACCTTCACCCGGTTCCTCTTAGAGGGGTCTGTTAATTTTTTTATTTATATCTCTTAAAAAAATATAATTTGAAAGCTATTTAATTTTCACAATAAAAGCAA
>NC_050527.1:13379972-13383894 GCF_002922805.2 Oryzias melastigma
CTTCAGTAGCCGGGATAGGCTCCGGCACCCCCGCGACCCTGACAGGGACAAAGCGGTCAAGAAGATGGATGGATGGATGGAAAGTTATTTAATTTTCACAATAAAAGCAAATAAAACTTAAAAAAGGAAAATATGACTGATCTTAATCAGGGAGAGGATGCTGATCATTTTTCCCGTCGGGTCTGCCTCCACACTAACATTGTTTGAACTTGTGGGTCTAATAAACAGTGATATATAAAGGTCTGCTACAGCCTCAGGAAATTACTCCGCCCTTATCTCCGCGTCTCTGCACAGCTTGGGAAGCAGCAGCTGCTTTGGCAGCCTCAAAAGACAGATTGATGCTCCTAGTTTTCCGATTGTTCGGACTATTGCTCAGTCTTCCAAGCTTCCTCCTTGACATTAACGTTCTTGCCCTTTTCAAGTAGCAGGAGGTTAGTGCTTCCTTTCATGGATGTAATGACGGATATTTCGCATGCAATTAAACAGGCGGTGTATGCTTTCAGAGAGAGAACAATTTTCACTTTGATTTTTGAATTTTCAAATTTAAAAACCTATTTTATGAAATTGAATATTTTATATACCAAAAAACACGTTTTTTTTTTCGTTTTTTTTTAAGATGTGCAGTATGAAACTGTGTCTTTTGAAAAATTGTACTCACCTCCACTCCATTTAATAAAGGTCTAAATTCAGGACAAATAAATGCACTGCCAGCATAAGCTGCATCGATGTGCATCCACATGTTCTCCTGATTACCTGAAACAAACAAAAATAGTTTTAATGATATCACTAAATGCGCCATTGTTCTTTTTTCACATTTTATTATCTATGTAGTAATATCCCTTGATCAATTTAATTCACCATCTGTATTTACCTTTTAAAAACTGTGGTCGTTCTTAAATATCACAATTGGAAAGATTTACATATATATATTAAAAAAAAGAAATAAAATGTCCACTTCCTGTCATAAATCCGAAATCATCAGTGTGTGTTTGCGGCTGCTGGACTCACACAGGGGCCCCAGATCGGCGATGTGATCAAAAGCGCATGATGGAGTGGTACCAAGAGTCGCACAGAACTAGAACACAAAATTTAAAAGATTTTCTGTCGTTTTATGGTTTATATGGAACACAATTTTGCATTCTTTCTACACTATATTTTAAGCTTGCAAATGTATTTGTTATGCTTTTCTAGATCAGACACATTGTAGTATATAACCAAACAAAAAATATTAGGCAAAACAGAAGCCTTGGGGGCATGCACAACCGCTCCACAATTAAATTACGTCATTGCCACAGGCAGAATTAACACTACATGAGGGGATGCTGCTGGAGAAATTGAAAAAGCAACTATATTATTGTTGGTTTGATGTTTGTATTACATAGAAAGGGATGAGTCCAGCAGCTTTATCTTCTTCCACCATCTTTTTCAGCATTTCCTCTCTGACACCATACAGGTTGTCTGTGGGAACTTTCTTCATCATCACCGCTCCAATCAGAGCTGCACGCTCCACAGAAGAATGGGCCTAAAACATCAGAGGATAAAAAACAACACATCAGATTTTGTTGAAAAAAAAGATATTTTTACTTATAGTAACTGTAAAGAGGCTAAACTTTTAAGTGAGTTTTCTTTAATTTTAAAAATTTAGGACCATACAATAATCATCCCATTTGGTAATCATAATATAAGGGTCAATCATTATATTTACATTTATTTATCTTTTTTTCTGATTGCTTGAAACAAACCAGTTCCAATTTAATTGTGATTAGTTTATGCAAAAATTTAAGACTCAAATAAACGTCCAGTCAAACAGTTGCAGGACAGTATATTGTTTAAGAATCCTTCTGTTATAATTTTCTGTTTAGGATCGTTTAAGTTTGAAATTTAGATTTTATAAATCAACTAGTACGCATTTTAATTCAACCTACTGTGGTCTATTGAGTTTTTTTAAGCCAATATTATACCTTATTAAATATGGTTAGAAGTCTGTCAGTCAGGATGCAGAAACACTGGATCAAGATGCTGCCTTTTTTCCTCAATGAGATTTAAAAACTTTAACTTAACTTTGTATTTTTGCTTATCATGCATTATCATTATTTACACAGGATCTTAAATTTTAGTGATAGCTGTTGTGATACTATTATCACACTATCACACTTCTACAAGATTAAAAGCATGTGGAGGCTGCTGCTCTACGAGAGAAATGGATTTTAGGCAAGCGCAAAAAGTGACTCTGAAATGATTCAAGGAGTGGATGGAGGTGATGGTAGAAACTATATTAGAGGGAAAAGAGACAGCAGCTTCAAGAACAGGCCCGACAGGTACGTTCATCTGCCAGAATGACTATCTCTGCTCTCAGCCATCACTGATTTGTTTGTAACACTCATATTTTTGTTATCCTAAACAGCATAAAAATAAGATGGATGAAGGAAAAGACAATTCTGCGTGTGTATTGGTGACTGCTGTTTGGTCTTTTCAGAACAAACTGGTCATTCTGCAGATGGATCTGGAGAACTGTGAGCATTTTCCTTCATTAAATGGATCAATGTAACTGCTTATTCTGACTTTATCAAAAGTTGATTGAAAACTTTAAGACTTGTTTTGATGGCTTTTACTTTGGGACACCAGCTCTTAATCTTTGTTAAAAATCTCTTCTTGGTGAAGAATTATGTCATTTATTTAAAAAGAGGCCACACATTGTTACAAATGGTCGAGTGCAGGCTTTTAACGCAGGCTATGTGGCGTTAAAAGATCAATGTGAATCCTCTGATCCTGACAGGTTTCGTGCTAAAATAAAAGTTTCCTTCTCTCAGCAAAGTGACATTGTGCACATTAACAATGTTTGGTTCTACCTACAGTTGTAAATCAGCCTTCCCTGTTAACATCATTAAGAACAAGTTTCACTCCCAACTCACCAGTGAACATGTGTATGTATACCTCAATGGTTTTGACTCCTTTCCTTCCCAGATTTAAGATCTTAGCTCCCAGTGCTCATGCACATTTCTCACACTGAGAAAAGTCTATTTTGCAGTTTACCTTTATATCCATAGTTTTTTGCACTTATCAAAGTTATTACTTCAGTGATCAATATGTAGTATTATTTGTAACCTACTGTTAAAGGGTTGTAAAATGGAAAGTTAACATTTTACGACATTCATAATTATGAATGCTTTTTGAGGTGCATTCATGTTACCTGTTGCACTTTAAGTAAAATAGAATATCAGTTTGAGAAAGACCATGCATATTGCACTACAAGTTTATGTGCAATATTTTTTTAAATTCTTCACTGTAGTAATGTATATTTAAGTATTTTTGTATAAAAATGAATGACAGAAATGCTTTGAGGCAATAAGCTAAAAAAAAGTATTTGCCAATTTAACTACAAATTTCAATTAAATAAAATAAAAGAAAATTGTATTATCGTCTGAATGTCTTTGTATGTTCGGACCCGGTCTACCAAGCTGACTGGGTTACCAGACCTCTTGCCAAATTAGTTGGGAACCCCCGGTCTATGATGAAGTCTATGTTCAAGATCAATAATTTTTCATTAATAAACAATTACAATAGGTGTTCATCAAAATCGAATGCTATGTTAAAAAATAAGTATGTTTGTCCAAATTGAACACAATGTTCAAGAGCAAAGGTGTCCATCAATGCATGTGAGAAAGGACAAGCTCGTTAGGAAAACAATAATAATTGACCTAAATTGGAAGTGCTGAACTTTGCCATTTATCAAAAGACCACAGGAAGCAAATTGCAAAGAGGAGGAATTTCTCAATGACTCTTATGATATTTTTCCTGCCCAACGGCTGAACAAATAGACAAAAGCGGAGAGCCTCTTGTTGTCAGGTGTCAGGGTCTGCCATACCTAAGACACTGATTCACCACACCTGCTCATCATCTCATCAGACGACCGGTTAAAAGC
>NC_050527.1:13384314-13386331 GCF_002922805.2 Oryzias melastigma
TAGACGACTGGTTAAAGCACATCCACGCCCACCAGTCAACGTCGGTTCGTCTGCTCCACTCCGTTAGAGTACACTGACCTAGAGTTGCTACCAGGCCACATAGTGAATCAAAGCCTTACTGCCCACGTTCTGTCACTAACTTCTGTTTTTCTTGTAAAGGATCATCCCGGACCTCCCCTTGTCATGCCAAAGACCAACCACCTGCCCTCCAGGATCTCTGCCCTGCTCAAAATAAACTACCTTCTTTCACTCACTCCGTCGTCCTGCATTTGGGTCCTCCACCACAAGTTCCCAACACTTGTTTTGGGTAATGTTTTATATTCCTCTCATTATTCCTATTTTGAATCCACTGAATCATTTTTGAGATCACAGGTTTGATGGAGCCTGTCCCACCTAGTGATGGACAAAGGCAGGAATTACCTTGGACAGGTTGCCAGTCTGTCGCAGGGCCACACAATCACACACATTCAAACCAAGGGGCAATTTAGAACATCCAATTAACACAGAGTAACTTATAATGTGTATTCATTATTCATTCCTTCTTAATCCATACTTAGTGATGCCCTTGGGGAAACTAACAGAGGCGTGGTTGCTAGTACATGCCTATGGCCCCTCTAACCATCACAGGGACATTCACACACATTCACATCCCAGTAGAGCCACGCAAGGAGGATGAGGTTGAGGTGTCTTGCCCAAGGACACAGCAACAGTAAACTAGGGGAGTGGGGATCCGACCGCCGACCCTTCGATCATTGACTGACCTCCTCAACCAGACAACTCAATACCAGCAACTCACATTATAGACCATATAGGCCTAGCTCAGGAGCCTCTGCTTTTGGGAAGCAAGACACCAGAGGAGCACAGAGAGCAAGAACACTGGGCCAGGCAGAAATGTGTATCCAGGGTCCAGTTCACAGCCTAGCATTCTCAAAGACCCAACCAGCCCCAAATGAGAGTCCTGCCTCTCCACTAGAGTTCTGAACACCCCCTACCACACCCTAAAAACAGACTTGTGACAAGCAGAAGATGCCAACACAGCACCCCAGAGGGTTCACCCAACAGCCCTTCGAAAGGTACTGCATAAGGCAAAGGCGAAGACCAACCCTTCCAGTTTAAAGGAAGATGCTGGAAGAAGGCAAATATCACCAACAGGAAGGAAACACATGACATATCAGAACCACTCACTTTCCAGTAACAAGGCAACTGTGGATTATGGAATGGCATCAAAACCCCTCTGCAGCTTAGATGGAAATGATCCCTGATTCATGACCAACACCAGGCCCAAGACGTCCATGCACATTGAACTCAACCACCACTCCTTTATCATCCGCTTGCTCCTCCCACAATGGATGGGGTAGGGTGGAGAGGATCAATGGGTTCACCCCCCTTGTGCAGAGTATATGTTGTTGTTGACCTTCCAGATCAAGTTGAACTGAGTCACACACCAAGAGAGGAGTTGAGTGGGTGCAACCCCATCTACCCCAGGAACAAACCAGACCTCCTGTCCACTAGTACCAATTCCTCTGTGGGAGCTCAAGCCAGAGCTCATCTAGTCTGTGGTGTTTGCTGGATCTGCAACGGTTATTGCTTTATTTTTGATTTATTCCATCCAACTCTTGAGAGTTGACAAGATGAGCAGAGTACACTCAAATCAATGAACCTTATCCAGTTTTTTTAAATGATTCTGCAGGTTAATATTAGCTTAGTGACAGTTTGGATAACACGCTCCAAAGCACTTAGAATCATGAATGGAACTGTTGTTGCTGTTGTACAATAACATACTCTCCTTTTCTCTTGGATCAGCCAGAATCCACAGAGGAACAATTTATGTGCTAAAGTTTCTGAGCAAATTCCTACCTAACCCAGAGTTTTTTGTAGGAATCATTTCCTTTAGACAAGTTTCCTCAGTTCAGAAACATCTTCAACATGTTGGCAACTTTATGTGATTAAATCTTCATTGTGTAAAATATTTGTGGCTGATGTAGACTTTAGTATGAAGATTTTCCCTTTATCGTTT
>NC_050527.1:13386656-13403524 GCF_002922805.2 Oryzias melastigma
GATTAAATCTTCATTGTGTGAAATTTTTGTGGCTGATTTAAATGTAGACTTTAGTATGAAGATTTTCCCTTTATCGTCAAAGTGGATGGTAACAACTGGATGCTAACTCTATGTCCAACGTTTAAGATGTAATGAATAAATAAAGTAAAAATGACACAACTGTTGTAAAACTGGTATTTTCTAAATAGAATTATAAATCTATCGTGCCTGTAAAAGCTGCTACATTTTACACAGCTTGGTACATGGAAACAACGGTCTCCATAAATCCACATGTCGAGGAAGACTCCTGGTTTAAACAGAAGCTTTATCTTTCTCTGAAGTCGAAGGCTCTTTTTCATGTTCCTCAATGGCTCTTCAAAAATGTCATTTGTTTGGCTTTTCTTAGCTTTTAGCTTTGGGCTTTTAACTTAGCTAGTGGTCTGAGCGAGCAGCTGTTTTATGTCACGCAACTCGGTAAGGCAGGCGGATGTGGTGAACAGAATCTGATTTCCAAAATAAAACTTCCTTCAGAATTAGAAAATAAAAAAATGAAAATAACCAAAGTTAGAGTGTGTATTTTTTCACTGTCTGTGGCCCTCAGACTGCAGACCCGTACTGGTTTGCAACCCAGGGGTCGCCATTTAATAGGAACAGGCAGCCCGTCAAAAATCAACAAGACGGGGACACCCCAAACGTCCAAAAGTGACGTGGAGTGGACCCGGAAAATATGTCTTTATATGATGAGTTGGTAATGAGAATGTGTTGGCCAGATATGTCTCTCTGCTTAAGCCAGTACATGTCCACGAGCCCCTGCAGTTTGCTAGAAATTATGTGGATGATCCAGAAGAGGATTGGGAGAATGTCAAGTGGCCAGATGAAGCCAAAGAAGAACTTCCTGGTAAAACAACAGCAACAGCCAACAATAGATGGGCAAGACAATGTAGTTAAAAGTTATTTTGAGTCTACCAACCAGCCAACCAAAACACACTCCTAAAATTGCTCAAACTTGAATTTCAATAAAAAAGGTGAATTTAAAAAATAAAAAATTCTTGGCATGCAAAGTTAGGAAGAAAGGTGGGAGCTTGGTGTTTATTAGCAGTTCCCTTGTAGCTCAGTTTTATCAAAGCTGTCAATGGACTAATTTACCCAATGATTTAGCTGCAAAACACGAGTCATCCAGGAAACTCAAACATTGCAATATCAGCTATTTTGGTAAAGCTGGTAATTTTAAGTTGTTAGATTTGGTAATAGTCTAATATCAATTAAATATATATTTTTTGTCCTCTCTGGAACTATAAATAATTCAAAATTTATAGTTATTTTCTTTTAAATAAAAATAGCTGTATTTTGATGTTAACTGGTTCACCTTTTTTCACCTAACAGTAGTTCATTGTTTATTTTCAATTTTCATAGATTTAGTGTTCATAAATTAACAGTTTGTTTCTTTTTTCACAAAAAAACATACATTTTTAATAAACTCAGATATTGTATACTTTTATGTTCCAGGCACATTTAGAAAGACAATGGAAAACACGTTTCTCTTCTAAAACATGAATACACTTTACAAGTCTACTTAATGAATTGTATGTTTTTAAATTTGCCTATATAGTGGTAAAAGTTATATATAATTTATTGTAGGTTAGTCTATATAGGGACTGAAAATAAACATTAAAGAGGAAAATTATGTTGTGTAATTAGGAATTTTGAGCTCTAATTTGGTCACTTTTGTCCCAAATCTAGATCATTTTCCCTAGATTTGTTTCTTTGAAAAAAAAAACAGCTTTTAAAAATATCTTTTTAAGGGCTAAAGTACACATCTCTTAAAGAGACTGCAGAAAAAATAACAAAAAAACAATGACTTGGACTCTTTGTAAAGGTCTGTGAGGCCCTCAGGCCACTTCCTAATCGAATCACAAAGCAAGCCTGGTACTAAACCTGATCAGAGCTGGATAGTGGCTCACTGACCCTCCGTCTGCTCAATTTCCAAACCAAGTCTTTTACTGCTACCATGTAACCATTAATGACGTCCTGTGTGTTGCTGGTAAACCAGACTGCAGATGCAAACTTTTCAAATAAAGATTCGCTCTCAGTTTCATTTAGATTATTTTCAACATCTTCAACCTATTTGAGGTCAGTTTTATGACCCTCGATAATATACCATAAAACTTACTTACAAATTAAAATGTTGAGAGAACAGTTATGGCATTACTGAACACCTATTTTAGACATGCCTACACAGCAAACAAAAGAAAAGAAAGTTGAAATATATATATATATATATATTGACTTACTTGTTCAGAAGTGTACGCCACCAATTTGGAGAGAATTTCCGCCTCAGACTTTTTCGGGTCAAGCGTTTGGACCCTTCGGACTGCTTTGCAGCGGGCAGCGAGCAAAGACACAAGGGTCGCCTCACTGGCTGTGCCCTGATGGAGAAAAACAGCAAGGGAGGTTTAGCATGGATCACTTTAAAAAAAAAAATGTCCAAAGGATTTCTGCAGTAGTAAACCACGTTTTGAGACCAAACATCACTTTTACTATCATTAGCACGTGTTTACCACTTTTATGGCTGAGGCCATATGTTTTGTTTTATTTGTACCTTTGGAGTGTTTTACTGTTTCTGTTTTCTTTAGTCTTCTGCTGCAGTTGATGTTTTTCCTTGTTTTTCCCCCTCCTGTTTGCAGATTGGTGCCCAAATTGTTCAGCGCACCTGATTGGATGAAGGCCTCCAGAGCCAGCAGTCAAATACTGCCATCTGTTGTCTTCTTTTTCAAATAAAAATAATATTTTCGTTGCTATCTTTTATTTCATGACCAGGCGTCCAATAATACCGATGTACTCTTGCACTCATACTCGGGTTTGAAGTACAAATGATAGCTCTAAGGTTGCTACTAGGCCAGCACGATATGAGAAAAATTTGTGAAATGCAATATCTGCGTTTGAAACTGTGATGATGGTATGACTTGCGATAAATGGACAAATAGCAAAAAAATAAAATAAAAAATACTAAAACGCATCAATTTCACTGATAATTGTATTAATATATATATATTTTTTTGTTTTTTCACCATGATTTGCTTAGTACCTGTGCTTGGATAACATCCCCTGTAATGAAACCTGAAACCTGAGAACTTGTATAATTACATGCATAAGGATGTTTTTGGTGCCTATATGGAACACAATAATATGGACTAAACAGACTAAACAGCCATTTTCTGACCATAATTATCACAGTTCTGAAGTTACCACCCTCATCGATTTTGATTGGTCCTTTGTGTTAGCCCCGCCCCAATGCGCCACAATGGGGCCAAAAGTTTTGAAGCTGAAATTTTTAAATTAAAAAAAAAAAAAAATTAAAGTGAAAGTGGAAAAAAGACTTGGAATTAAAAAAAAAAGTTTTGAAATTGAAATTTTGAAACCTAAAAAACAGAACATTTGAAGCTGAAAATAATTAGGTTTAATGTAGAATAGCAGAAAGTTTTGAATATTTTACTTTTTTTTTTGGCCAAACATCAATATTTTTTTTCAATTTGTTTTATTTGGGTTTCAAATTATATTGGCACCAGTTTAGCTCCATACGCTTGCAGCACTGGCTTGATACAGCTATGACGGAAAATTTTCGGTTTATTGGCCTAGGTGTTACTATTTTTTAGCTTCCAGTTTACCCTTTGTAGTAACACCATGTTTATAATAATAGCCTGGCAAAGTGCTGTCTAAACACTCATTAGCCCTGCTGCAGTGAGAAGAGCCTCATTGGTTGCCATAGTGAGCCGGTAAGCTGCACTAAAAAAGGAGAGCGGGGAGACAGAAACAAAAAAACAAGATGAGCACGACGAACACGCGCATAGAAACGCTTTCATACTCAGGTGGTCACAAAAGGAGCCCTGAAATGATCTGTCATCAGAGTGCACTCTCATGCTCCACTGTTCCTCATCCTATTAAACTCAAACACAAGCATTTGCGGAGCGTGTCCTCTGCTGCCGCGTCTGCGTCGGTGTCAATGGAACACTAAACCAATGTTTTGGCGTTTTTCACACGGAACAATCCCAACACCATCATTGTCATGTCTCTATTGTCTGGCTCAGAGTGACACATTAAAAGGCAATTTCCTGCCAATTTTCTCAGATTTGAACCAGACTGGGGGGAACATCAAAAAATCAATTGTACCCAATTTGCCTTTGTTTATGGACACAGGAGATCTGAAGTGTTTATGCATAGAAATCACCTTCAAAACCCTTCTGACTGACAGCAAAAGGGAAAAGAGGATGTTTGATGGCGCTATTAAGGTGAATTTTTCAAGTTACTGCCTGTGTTTAGTCATTTGAAGGACCTCAGGGAGTTTCACTTCCCATGAATGAAAGAATGGAAAATCACCTGTATTTCTAAAGAATTATAGAATCTAGTGTCTGTCTGCAGAATTATCTCCACTGTTAACCTAAATATACATTTTTATTATAAAATACACACATGGGAAAAAATTAGAGCATTTGAAATTCATAAACAAAGTATTGGACCATTCATCCATCCATCTATCCATTCTCATAACTCGCTGAATCCCTTTTTGGACCACGGGGGCTGCCATAGCCTAACCCACCTTACAGTTGGTTAATGGCAAGGAACACCATGAACAGGTCCTCATCAATCTATTAGTCTGTGATAATCTCATACTTTTCACAGCTGTAAGAGTCCTCTCTGGAGTTTACAAAGTTCTAGATATACTCGAAATATTTTTCTGATTTCCAGAACTTTCTAATTTAGATATTATTAAATATTATTTTTATATATCGGTATTAATGAGATTTGTCTTGAACTGATCATTGATATCTGATGCCTAAATTTCATTTTCAGTCAAAAAACTGATAGCATGGCACTTGTGCACCCAGATTTTTATTCAAATGGTTATACTTTAAAAATTGATTAACTTCTTAAGACCCAAGTTAATTTTTGAGCCAATCCTCTACAGGTGTTGTCACAGAGCCTCAGTTAAGCAAAATTAACTACTGTAGTATTATGATCCAAAATGGGATGTCCATGCATGTAGAAGCCAGATCTTAAGAGGTTAAAACAAAAAAATAATGAAATCATCAAGGACCTTAAAAAAGAAAACCAGAAAGATAAATTCATGTATACTAACAGTTGAAGCTTGGATCATTTAGCACTCCCTTTTGCTCATTACTTGCAATAAAACCATTTGGAATCGTGGTCCTAGTGTATCCAGTCCGGCTCTGGTGCGGATGCCAAAGCGGTCTAGATAACTCACATAGGCTACAGAATGGCTGTAATCCTGCATCAGTCACAGGCTCTGCTGTTTGTGACCTCATGAGACTCCAGACTCATGTAGGTTCATGCGATGACCCGCCATTTATGTAGGAGGCACAGTAATCCCCCTTATTCGTGGGGGTTAGGAACCAGATACATCCGGCAATACACCAAATCCGCAAATATAGAGAACCCCCATCTCCATCTCACCCATCCCTACAGTAGAAGAATGTCCATTACCGATCAATACTCATTAAAAACACTTCTGAACATGCGTTGTAAACATTGATGAAAGAACATTGGAATATTACACAATAACATTGCTCAGTGTCACTCTGGATCTCTGTGCCTTAAAACCAGGAGAAATCGATTCAAATTTTTTTTTTTCGATTATTTTGATCCATTCAATTCAGTTTTGAGTTTACATGGTTTGCACATTTAAACACATTTGTTGAGCAAATTATGATGTTTTAGACCATAAATGGTTACTTAAAAAAAAAAAAAAAAAAATTCCTTTAAAGAGTTAGGAAAATTCACACCGTGGGAAATTCCATTAAACGTTAGCATCGAGCTAGCAGACTTTAGCCTCATGTGCTAAATCGATCTCTACTTTTATGGATAAATAAGAAATTTACCCGGCATCTTTGGACGTAAAAGTTTAAAACAAATGTTTTTAGTTGTCTGAGTTCTTGTGCCGAAACGGAGGAGTCGCGTGAGTGAGAAAAAGTCTGCAAATACGTGGAATAAACAGGGGGAAAACTGGTTGACAAACCCTCCCTCCCCTGTGATTTTGATTCATATTTACAACACTTATTTTTCTGCGTGATTCATCTTCATACAATGGGTAAGCAAACTTTAATTAATACTTTTGTCTTATATATGGCTCACGTATCGTGTAATGGAGACAATGTAATGGAGTAGTGGAGACCGCGGTTGGTTGTCACAATGATGTAATGTCTGCAACACAGTGAAAACAGAGAGTACAGCGGGAAATAGGTTTTATTTTAAAAAATATTATAAATGCACGTTGATAACCACAACTTGACAAAAAGGGCTTCAGCTCTTCACGGTTCTGGTGATTGCCAAAAAATCAAAACCAACAAAACGGATAGGAGAGGCCGGACCGGACCGGACCGGATGCAGTTTGAGGGCCTCTCGCACTTTTCAAGTTTTGTAAAGACTCCAGCATCTGCACTGGAGCCTGACCGGATGCAGTGTGGGTTAAGATGCATCCCATGGACTTTGAACAAGCTGCACTTGTATAAGGGAGGCAAAAAATATATATATATGCTAACCTGAACTACGCCACCTCCATGTCCGTCTGTGCCGGCTATGAAGCATTCTGGGAGTTGGAGCATCTTTCCGAGCCAATCCAGCATGATGGTCTCCAGTTCAGTGCATGCTGGGCTGGCAGCCTGCAGACACACCACCAATATTCAAAGACGGTTCCATAAGTTCCATTAGAGACATGAGTTATAAATGAACTACAGCTTTAGACAGAAAATAAAAGTGTTTTTCTTCTTTTGTTGCATTTGTGTTTATTACCCAGGAAAATCCTATACAGCCAATGGCTGTACACAGCATGTCAGCCAGCATAGCAGGGTAAGAGGAGGCTGCTGGGAAGTAAGCAAAGAAGTTTGGACTGTGCCAGTGTGTTATCTGGGAAAAGATAAAACATGCACACATTGGTCACGTTAATGCCATAAAGCAGAATTGAGGAATAATGAAAAACACAATTCTTTAACTTCAAATTTTGTTTCTAATGTGTCACAGATCCAAAGAGTCTCTTACAAGGAAAATTAAAAGCATTTTAGTGTAAAAATTATATGTACCTGTAATATTAATTATGCTAGTCCCATTTAAAGTGATATCTTGTCAAGCTGCAAAAAATACAATATTTTGTTTTTAAGACTTTCTTCCAAATGTGTTAAATTTAAAAATAAAATACATAAATGTTTTGATTGCCCAAAAAGCTAAATTCACATTACAAAAATATGAATCTGAATTTCCATATTAAAAAATATTTTTAAAGCACACTTTTATCGTTGGCGACAGTTATTTTCTGTTCCTAATAGTGGTGCAACAATTTTATTTACAAAATCCAGTGTTTTTTGTGTTTCTTAAAATGACATTTGTCTGATGATGCAGGGTATCTATAAAGAACATAAGGCTTTATTCATCCATCCATCCATCCATTTTCTTGACCGCTTTGTCCCTTTCGGGGTCGCGGGGGTGCCGGAGCCTATCCCGGCCACTGATGGGCGAAGGCGGGGTACACCCTGGACAGGTCGCCAGTCTGTCTCAGGGCCTCAATCACACACCCATTCACTCTCACATTCACACCTAGGGGCAATTTAGAGTCACCAATGAACCTATGAAGCATGATTTTGGACGGTGGGAGGAAGCCGGAGTCCCCGGTGAAAACCCACGCATGCACGGGGAGAACATGCAAACTCCACACAGAAAGGTCCCAGCCGGGAGTCGAACCGGGGCCTACTCGCTGCGAGGCGAGAGCGCTAACCACTTGCGCCACCGTGCAGCCCGGCTTTATTCAAATTCTGAATATAAATCCTTGTGATACAGTGGCAGACGAAAAAATGCTTTTTGATAAAGGGTTTATTTGTGAAATAAAAAAATCGCTGGGCGGGCCACAAGCTCTCCGCTCCAAGTGGTAAGCAAAAGGGAGGGAAAGAGGGGCGGACTTGCTCCAAATTAAAGGTCCTGCTCACAACTTCACAGGCGAATTTCTGACAAATTGCTGCCACTCTGCAGAAACTATATCCTAGAAAACGACACAGGTTTTATATTTTTTTGGCTAAAATAGTATACTACTACTAGGAATCCTTTGAAATACATCAAAACACAATCGAAGTGGAAATGTAAGCACATATTGATGGGGTTGTGCATTGGTTTTGAGAATCATTATTAATAAAAACACAGCTTAGTATGTTCTCCTTATTTACAAAAAAAAGCGACTCACCCCTGGCATTACCACTCTCTCCACATCTTTCATGATGTCCTCGTAGCTCTCAGGCTCCACCGGAGCCTCAGTAGGGATTAAAGAACGCAGATATCCCGGCTCCACATCCGGGTAGACTGGTCGTTCCTCAATTTTTTCCAGGTAGTCAGCAACATAATCCACCATCTCTTTTCCTCTGCGCCGAAACTCTGCAGCATCCATGGTCCACCTGCACAAATAATCCACATTCAACCAAGAAACTTCTTTTACGATTTTTCTCCTGTTTAAAGATGGGAAAAGTGCAAGCACATATAAATACACATTAACCCAGAAGTTTAACCTTTGATCTACAAGTAGTAAAGCAGTCATCAAATGAATCAACTCCACAATTCCTGGTAAAATTGTCTCATTAAAAGATACTTTTTCATATTTCTTTAGTCATTTATGAGCCACATTTGAATTTAGGCACGATGACTTTGGAGGACATACATAGATATTTGGATAATCTTTATCATTGAAAATGGCTACTTTATGAATGGATTCTATCACAAATCACAGTGTTTTAGCCTCTATGATTTCCATGTTTTTAAAAAAATAAAACATTCTGAATTGTTAAGTCTTTGTCATTTTTATTTTCATTTTAAAAGAAAGAAGAATTTAAATCTGCGACAGACTGGCGACCTGTCCAGGGTGTACCCCGCCTTCGCCCTTCAGTAGCCGGGATAGGCTCCGGCACCCCCGCGACCCCGACAGGGACAAAGCGGTCAAGAAGATGGATGGATGGATGGAAGAATTTAAATTTGAACGCATTTCTGAGAGTTTACTTCTTGTTTTTTTTTTAATCTGACACAATATGCTCTTATAAATCAACAGTCATTTGCAGCTTTGCTTTTATAGTTTGATTTAATTCATCTTTTTTTTAAATCACTCACATTTTACAATTCTTTACTTGCAAATGAAAAGAAAAAAATCAGAACTACTTAGCTGTGCTCCTTGATGGTTCGTATAAGCCGGCAGGTTTTAAATGAATGAATGAATGAACCACTGACCCTCTTACTCTGTTAAGCCAGTCATACAGCTTTAGTTTCCACTAACCCTAGATAGAATGCCTAATTACCAATACCTGTTTTTGTTCTTTAAAGTTTAGAATTTCAATGTTTATAATATAAAATAGTCAGATAAAAGGGTTATTTGACAAATTCTACTGATTTTTTTTAATTTCAACAACCTGATCCAATAAAGATTGAATTTCTGGGGAAATATATGTATATACAGGAATAAAGAAATTGGTGGCATATTGGTTTCTGATGTTTCTTTGTTCAAACAGCACCGCCGCTTGTGAACGTTGCCCTGTGCTCAACACTACAGCCCCTATCATTCAACAAGTGTGTCACTGTGCAGGTGCTGTTCCCCTGATGAGAGGCACAGCTCTTATCCTCAGCCTTATCTCCGATGGGATTAGACATGCTGTATGGATGTGTGTTTGTGCGTCCTCATACTCACACGAGCAGGTGAGAGCTTCAGCAGCGGGCTTTAGGACGTGGATCCTCACCTCCTGCTTTTCCTTCCAGCAGCACAACAGCAAAGCGGGCGCCGAGCGAGTGTGTTTGTGTGTGGACGCAGGACAAGAGACATTTGCTCCTTTTATGTTGCCTCTTACGCCCCTCATCACGCCAACCCCCACGAGGCCAGCCAATGGGAGAGGAGCTCAGGAAAAACGCAAGTGACTGATTCATAAGAAGTTACACACACACACACAAAGCATATGCACACACACACAATCTTAAAATCAACCCTGTGTAAAGTATGCCTAGTTGCAGAAATAGATTTAGCAACATTTGAAACATACAAACATGCTATTTATCCCTTAAAAAAAACATGATAAAAGAAAAACTTAGTAGAATAGGGATGTCAGAAATGAAAAGCATTTTTTAAGAATAAAGGACAAACATAATATCACTTGCTGGCCTTGTTCTCAGAGAGTCTAAAAGTCACAGTTTCACTCTTCTCTTTGCTTTGTTCGCACAACCTTGAATTCATCACTTTGCTTGAATTGCCTGCTTTATTTTCAACTACCTTAAAAGAGGATATTTCTGTCTCAACTGGCCATTTTCTCAAGAGCTTATCATCCAATTTATTAATATTTTAGACCGATAAAGTCTGAAGATTCAAATATGAGAAGAGACGTGGATATTTTTAGGAGTTTCAGCAGAATTTATGTGTGTTTTGCCAAGAGTATTGAATTTTTTAATCGAAATATAATCAAGATGCATCCTAAAGCAAGAGAACGTCAGTACGTTTACAGCAAACTTTCAAAGAAAAATGGACTTACAAGACACAAAAGAAAATATATGAATATTCTGACTGGTTAAAATGGACTAAAAATAAGAAAAGAGATACACATACACAATGTAATGGAGGTTAAACCCATTTGTAAAGATACTGTATGACCACAGTGTTTGGTAGAAGAAGACATTTCTGCACTAAACCTTTCTAGGACCCAGCTGTTGGCTCCAACCATCAGATTAATCAGACCTGGTAACTTAGTTACTAGTTTTCTGGCAACTGAAAAATACATGAGCTTCTTTGATAATCAGGTCATGCTTTAAGTCATTTTCACACCACACTCCCTCAACACGCGTTCCATCAGCTACTTAGAAATTAAAAATCTGCACAAATCTGTGTTTTGGGCTTCTACATTCAAAACTTACATTTGCACATAGGTCTATGACCGTTTTTAGGGCTCGACAAACAAAACCTGAGGCCATTGAACATGTGTTGAAAGTTAAACCAGATGAACTTTAACAAATCAGGGGCTCAGATTTGGTAGTGACGTATAGGTGGTGTCTCCTTCCATTCACAGAAAACTGTTTGAAAATTGGTCATGGTCATTGAACAAGAATGCTTGTTTCTTGCATGTGAACGCATGTCTCATGGCCGTAGTGTTTGTAGCTTTACAAGAATCCTTACAGGTATAACCACTACAGCCATGAGACGTGGGGTTTCTTTCAGAGAAAGGTGCTATGGAAACTCTCACTGTACATAAAGTTTCTGATAGAAAAATTGTCTTGTTTTTGATGGTACGTTGTCACTTAAGGCAAGTCTGAAAAAAATAAAACAAGCCTGATCACCGTGGACTTTTTTCATGCTGTAAAACGTCTTTGTTTGCACAGACAAAACAATTTTGAAACCATAAAGATTTATGTTTATCTCAAAGGCAGCAAATTAAAAAGGCTAAAGAAATGCTGAATAAATATAAATTTGGTTGTTGTCACTTGTCTATCACTCAACTTTACAGCTTAATTCTAAATCCTGATCGTTAATCAGGAGACTGAAATTTGACCCATAAAAAACCCCAGCAATCAAACAGTTTGTGTTGAGGATGAAGAACACAATTAGATTTTGAATAATGAAATATGTATCATTAATTGATGGACGGACAAATGGAAAAATGCAAAATTGGCAACTTGTGAAGAACAACTTCTTTTTTCTAACTCAAAAGCAAGTTGAGCCTTTAGAATATTTAGCATTATTAAACGTTTGGAACAAATATGGCGGAAATTGAAAACAAATGTTGGATTGAGTTTTGCTTTAGATCCATCAAAACGTTGCTAGAGCCTATCCCAGCTTTCATAGGGCAACACTTTAGTATTGTTTCTGTATAGCTAAAAAAATGCCAATCAAATGGAGTAATATGCTTAAATGAACACATAAACTACAGTTATGATTCCTTTGGGGATTCTTTCCCCAATAAACCTACTTTTAAAGTCAACAGGGAGTCTGTAACTCAGAACTAAAGGCCAGCATTGACTGTGACTTGTGTATGTACTGAGGCAGCAGACTGCAAACATGTTAATCTTTAGTCTTCTTCTTTCTTCACAATAAAAGTCTAAGCCTCGAAACGTTCCTTCTTTTGCATGACTGATAATCCAAAGGGTGTGATACACGAATGGTGTCAAATGTCAGCTGTTGTGCTCCTAATGGGTAACCCGCGTTCTCCTGAGTGTTCTGGGCCACACAAACTCACCAAAAGCTTTTGGTGAAACTCTTTTTTTCATTTAATGTTAAAATATTCAAACAGCAACAACCTGAACTAATAAGCAACCTAATTTTATGACATTCTGCCATCTAGTGGAGGACTTCTCT
Source organism: Oryzias melastigma (assembly GCF_002922805.2). Taxonomy (NCBI): domain Eukaryota; kingdom Metazoa; phylum Chordata; class Actinopteri; order Beloniformes; family Adrianichthyidae; genus Oryzias; species Oryzias melastigma. Next base: position 13,399,000 of record NC_050527.1, read on the forward strand.
ACTACATATAAAAGGGTTTTATAATTGACTGAAGAAAATACTTTTTTCCCAGAATGCTTAGCATGATTGCATAAATACACTGCTGTGATAAGATTTTATTGAATTAGTTGCATGTTTACATCAAAAACGACAAAGAGGGATTTTTATATATCAACGTATTAATGATTTATTCTAATAACAATAAACAGAATATATCAGTCCCTTATTTGTACAAAAATACCTGAAAAGGTTACAAGTAAAACTTATAAGCCATTCAACTATGTACAGATTGAAGCAAAGCACATTTTGAATACAGGAGCTTCCTCTCACAAAAAGAGACAAGTTGCTGCTTTCCGTTGCTGCGTTCCCTGAAATACGTGTTTCCATAAAGAGATAGATTTGAATTTCACTCAACCATTCTAGCTTTCATTGTGACAACATTTTTTTGTTTGTTTTTTGGAGAAAAAAAATGCACAAAAGTCAAAAAGTAAAAGACCAACCATCTTTGCAGGATCAGGGCCGACTGACTGTGAGCTCCTAACGGTTCCTGTACACTGAAAGTGCAGCCGAAAAAAGGCAAGCTTTCATTCCAGAGAGCGGATTAAAAAAAAAAAAGTGCAGTGTGAACCGCATTGATAAAATACTCGTTGAAAATGCAAGAAACAGCAAAGTCCCCGAGTCTGCGGGTTCGGTCGTGTCCGTGCAGAAAACAGAGGTCAGCAGAGGCACCAAATGAGGTTACAAACGAACTGGCATTGTGCTTCACCGCAATGGATTTCAGGGAATTATGCAACAGATCATCAAATAGTTTCTAATGCTAAGAATAAAAAAGTATTCGTCATTGAATCAGCCAGAGCTACAACTAATATATTTTCTGCAAATATGATTTCAAGTATTCATTAAGCAGATGGGCTGTGCAAATGAAATACAATTTTAATCTAATCAAAATAACAAAAAAAAGGGAAAAAGTTCATCCTGTTTTAAAGAAGGAAAAAAAAGATGGACAAACAATATCTAACCTCACTTCTGAGCAACTGAGGTGCACAAAAAGGTGTTAGGGCTAAATAAGTAAATTACCAAACAATCGTATTACTTTTATCAATGTGACTTCTACCTGAATATCTCAACAGCTTTGACCTAAATGTGATCAAAAGTTGGAGTTCAGCAGTTTGGACTGAATCTCAGTGGACAGAATGTCTGATCAATTCAACAAAACTGTTAAAATACATGATCAGCTAAAATCTTTTATGTTCATAAAATATTCATTTTAAGTTTGATTAAACCAGATGCAAATGGGCTGATTTGTATTTATTTGCAGCATTTGCAGGGAGAATGTTTATTTCATTGAACTGATTTCACTTCTGTTTTTTCTACATCTATGTCTTTACATTTCGTTCGTACATGCAGGTTCATTTAACAAAAGTTTGAAAATGTTGTAGCTTTATTGATCATCTTTCCTTTCTACGTATATATTTTTATCTTTTAAAGATCAACAATTATATGTAAAAATAATAATAATAATAAAGAAGATGGAGTTTTTGCAGCACACAAGGCCTGCAACCTTTTTCATGAAAAATTTCAAAATAAAACTGTAAAAAGATGAAATATCAGGTGCTATTTTAATGTTGTAAATGTGGTTTTTCAAAGGGTGCAATAGCTTACTTTTTACTTTTTTAATGCAGTCAAAACCTAAAATACATGGACACATCGGACCCCCAAAAATTAATCCTTTTTACTCAAAAAGTGAACTATTTCAGCCATTCTCCCCGTGTTAGGATCAAATTTCAGATCAGTTTAACTCTTTATTTTGTGTTTGGGTCAAAATTGACTTGTTCTGAAGTGGAAAGAAATGGTTAATTTTGGTAATATAAGGGTTAATTCAGATAAATATTGTTGCTGCAGTGCGACATCTGGTGGTCATTTATGGTTGCACATGCATTTTCAGCAAAGCAGGGAGAAAAGAAAAGACTAATTAAAGGGGTTGGAAAATCTATTTAGAAACATATCCTTTGGAAAAATCCTGTTTTTGTTTTGTTTTTTTTTCAATTTGACAACATTCCACTCGTCATCTCTTGGAATGACAAAGGTTACACAACTGGCATCAGTGTGCTTTGAACATCACTTCAAAACAAAATGATTTTCATCATTAAAACAAAAAACAAAAAAAAAAGACCAATAGAAGCTACATCTTTACAGTTACAATAGTAAATAATGATTTCATGGTTTGAAAAAAAACAAAACAAAAAGTACAGAACAGCGCTGTGAAAAAAAAATCTAAAATTTTCAAGTAATCAGAAACGTCCCAGATAAATAAATACAACCTGCTGCAACAATAAAAGTGAAAAAACAAAACATCATTGCATCATCTTTGATAAATAATGGGAACTTTGCACAGAATGTCAATTTATTGCTCCTTTTCTGCAACTTTTAATACATCATTTCTATCATTTTGAAGCCGGATTTGCAATAGTAGATAAAATCTAGAGTGTTGCAGGTACACAATGATTTTTCCGTTGGACTATCTACCTTTACAAACACATTTCAAATTAAAGGTAACATTTTAAGTTCATTTTGGGTAAAAAAAACGGTTTTACAGGATTTATTTTTTACCAATTTGAAAAAAAATCTTTGCACAATAACATAAAACATTTTGTTTTTTTACTTGTTCCTTCTGACAGAAGCTCCAGTGTGGCATTTATTTATCAGAAAAAATGACAACCGGATAAAGGCTGTTGAACATATTAGCTGTAGCTTTTCTACGGAAGCAGAAATGGGTCAAAAATGACGTCTGGGAGCGCACCCTAGGTAGAACCATCTAAAACAGTATTTTCACTTATTGGTAATTTATTTTAGTTTTATGGGAAGTATAGTAAATTTGAAATGCTAAAATCGCAATAACATTTCGTAATCCTGACTACCAACAGCTACCGGAGGCCTGGAAAACCAAGTGTATATTTAGAACATTCTAATCCATGTTTAACAGCTTGTCCCCGACTGAGTAATGTGTGCAACATGTATGAGGAGGAGAGGGTCAGAGAAAGGGGTCACTGTTCCCCACAGCATCGTTAGAGACTCAAAAGTTGTGAATTTGAAGTTAAAACCCTCAAACGGATCAATTTTCCCCCCGATTTGATGCGACGAGAAGCTTTGCTGAAATTCAGCCAATGAAATAACTGCATTTAGCTGCAACAGAGAAACCAAAAAAATAAATACATTAACTACAAAACAAAAAAAGAGAAATATATATATATATTTTTTCAACTAAACTTGAATTTCTTTAAGCGTTTGCCCGGTCTCTGCTTACAGCTCCGTATTTGACACATTGATTCGTGTTCCTGCGGCTGCTTCAAGACTTTAAAAAACAACAAATAAACAACCATAAAGATTCTGATGTAGCTTATTCAAAAAGAAACAAAACGTTGCAAATACCCAGATGTGGAGCAGACATTTTGAATTTGAAACAATAGCAGTAGCTGCAAATGATTTAAACAAAAAAAAAACATCAAATGAATGAGAAAACAAATGTCTAAAAGGTTGAACAGCAAATGTATCTTGTAAAATCAGAGATTTTTTTTTTTTTTTTTACAGATTTAAATAAAACCTGCTGGTGCCTCTGAATGTTGAAATTGGACATATCAATGAAAGACACTAGAGGGCACTGTGTAGCCGTCAAGTATTAACCTAAGTTGAGATGTCATGCAAAATATCAAAGGCTGCACCCACTTCAGGAAAGCCGACAGACTCAAACATTTACAGTATTCTTGGAGTTTTGGATGAGACTGGTCTGGTTTAGAGTGGTCCGTGTGACAGCTCGGCTCGCTGATTGTCCGGTCTGCAACTCAAGGAGTCGTTGGACAAAAACCTCCCGTGCTCGCTGATACACATTGGTAGCAAAAAAAAAAAAAAAAAAAAAGTAAGACGTTTTGCAGCAGTGTCGACACAAATGGCAGTGCTCATTTCCTTAATTTTCTTGGGTGAGTAAACCTCATGAGCAAGTTGTGCATCTGTCTCCTCAAAAAAAAAAGGAAAAAAAAGCTCCATGCAAAAGCACCAAAATTCCAAGCAGTCTCCAGCAGACTCACGACAAAATATAAAAATTAGACCAGTCAGTTTCACCAGCTTCTAAAAACACAAAAAATGAACAAGAAGAAGCCGCCAAAGGGCTTTCTTTTCGTCATGTTTGATTTAGGCAGAGTTAGATCAAGTGTCAAGGGGTTATGGAGTCAGACGATCTGGAGGTGTCATAAGGCCACCACGGTGCACGGGTGTTTGAGTTTACAAGGCAAGACTCCTCTGTTAAGCTGGTAGAACTCCACCAACTGGATCAGGTCGGTGAACTTTGTTACACCGTCATCAAGGCTGAAGAAGACTTGGCCATCCTCTTCGCACTAGAATAGAGACAGAAAAAGTGGAGAAGAGTTAGAACAAGATCAATGGAGAAGCTTGAAAACATACAAAAAATACACCTACTGGTAGAATCTGGAAATGTTTTATTTTCTTATGATGGCACAACGTGAGCACAAACGCCTTGGGGTTACTCTGACTG